>NC_132906.1:43528753-43882125 GCF_047675955.1 Chlorocebus sabaeus | reverse complement strand
AATTTATAGATTCAATGCCATCCCCATCAAGCTACCAATGAGTTTCTTCACAGAATTGGAAAAAACTGCTTTAAAGTTCATATAGAACCAAAAAAGAGCCCGCATCTCCAAGACAATCCTAAGTCAAAAGAACAAAGCTGGAGGCATCACGCTACCTGACTTCAAACTATACTACAAGGCTACAGTAACCAAAACAGCATGGTACTGGTACCAAAACAGAGATATAGACCAATGGAACAGAACAGAGTTCTCAGAAATAATACCACACATCTACAGCCATCTGATATTTGACAAACCTGAGAGAAACAAGAAATGGGGAAAGGATTCCCTATTTAATAAATGGTGCTGGGAAAATTGGCTAGCCATAAGTAGAAAGCTGAAACTGGATCCTTTCCTTACTCCTTATAAGAAAATTAATTCAAGATGGATTAGAGACTTAAATGTTAGACGTAACACCATAAAAACTCTAGAAGAAAACCTAAGTAATAGTGTTCAGGACATAGGCATGGGCAAGGACTTCATGTCTAAAACACCAAAAGCAACGGCAACAAAAGCCAACATTGACAAATGGCATCTCATTAAACTAAAGAGCTTCTGCACAGCAAAAGAAACTACCATCAGAGTGAACAGGCAACCTACAGAATGGGAGAACATTTTTGCAATCTACTCAAATGACAAAGGGCTAATATCCAGAACCTACAAAGAACTCAAACAAATTTACAAGAAAAAAACAAACAATACCATCAAAGAGTGGGCAAAGGATATGAACAGACAGTTCTCAAAAGAAGACATTCATACAGCCAACAGACACATGAAAAAATGCTCATCATCACTGGCCATCAGAGAAATGCAAATCAAAACCACAATGAGATACCATCTCACATCAGTTAGAATGGCGATCATTAAAAAGTCAGGAAACAACAGGTGCTGGAGAGGATGTGGAGAAATAGGAACACTTTTACACTGTTGGTGGGATTGTAAACTAGTTCAACCATTATGGAAAACCGTATGGTGATTCCTCAAGGATCTAGAACTAGATGTACCATATGACCCAGCCATCCCATTACTAGGTATATACCCAAAGGATTATAAATCATGCTGCTATAAAGACACATGCACACATATGTTTATTGCGGCACTATTCACAATAGCAAAGACTTGGAATCAACCCAAATGTCCATCAGTGACAGACTGGATTAAGAAAATGTGGCACATATACACCATGGAATACTATGCGGCCATATAAAGGATGAGTTTGTGTCCTTTGTAGGGACATGGATGCAGCTGGAAACCATAATTCTCAGCAAACTATCACAAGAACAGAAAACCAAACACCGCATGTTCTCACTCATAGGTGGGAACTGAACAATGAGATCACTTGGACTTGAGAAGGGGAGCATCACACACTGGGGCCTATCATGGGGAGGGGGGGAGGGGGAGGGGGGAGGGGGGTTGCGGTTACACTGGGAGTTATACCTGATGTAACAAACCTGCACGTTATGCACATGTACCCTAGAACTTAAAGTATAATAATAATCAATGAAAAAAATAAATAAATAAACATTCTATGTTAAAAAAAGTGTTTTATTTAAAATTATAGGGGGGATAATTATTAGAAGTCTTGATACTAAAGTTTCCAAAGCTCTCCCTTGTTATTTCTAGAGGATGAGACATTAAGGAACTAAAGAAAAGGAAAGGGATTTTTATGGGAAATGTAAGTTTATATTTAAGTGTAGTAATAATGGAGATAAGACTTTTATTTTCTCTCTCTGCTTGTCTTTTTGCTCTACATGGGAACACAGAGCATGTGCATCCCTATCTGTAGAAGTTGGTTTTGGTGGGTTTCATAACTTCAGGAAAAGAGATGCTGTCCCCTCTGATCTAGTAAGAGGAGGAAAATAGACCATCTCAAAGTAACAATTTCTATAGCTGAAACCAGCATATACTAGCCTTGTAAATAAGAATGCACTCATACGGTAAGATGCCCATTTCCTTTAACAGAGAGAAGAGAGTCATTTTCCTTATTAGAAAATACGTTCAATGTTAGATGTGTTCAAGGCTCTTAATGTATGTTGAGATACTCAGGGCAGATAGATGGCTGTAAGACAAAGAAGATTTAGCAATTTCCATGTCCTCAGTGTCTGTATATTTCCCAGAAGCTTTTTGTCCTTGCCCCCGATGCTTATCTGAAATACAGAGCCTGAAATCAGAGGAATTTCAGATAATCAGGTAGATAAGAGCAATTGGACTCTGAGGAGGCTCACATGAATTATATCTTTAAATGTGTACTGTTGATTGTTTTCCTTCATGTCCTGTTTGACACACATTGCAGGTATTTCCTCTAGGAAAATTTTCAGTTCTGACAATATTGTTTGAGTGTTTTTAAGTGACTACTTTGGTCCTAAAGAATCTGCTTGATTCACTTGCACATAGAAAACTCATAAAAATTGAAAGGCTTCAATAATTTTAAATCATTCTGTATTGCTCATGGAGATTTAAATTTCAGCACTAATATTTTTTATTAGCACTTTAATTTGGAAGGTACCAGGCTCCTACAAGATTTAAAATTATTGGAGCATTTCAAAATTTTATAAGCTTTCCAGTAAAGTTGTGGCTGTGATTCTGGGCTTGTAAAGTGAAGCACAATTTAAAGTTAATTTAAATAATTTAAGTACTGCAGCCTTGAGGGGAATTTTTTGTCTTTCAAACTGGAATTCATGATAGAAGATTAAGATTATGTTACAAAGAGGAAATAATTTTCTAATAAAAATTGTAATAATTTTGGTTCATATTGAAAGTCAGCTGTTTATTTTTGTCAATTCATATTTCAACTTGTATTTTAATACTATTATTGTTTTTGTATCCTTAATTTTTGAGAAATTTTACTCAAATAGTGTTTAACAATTTGATAAAATTGTTCAGCTTTATCAAACTGAATTGATGTCTCAAGTGACAGATCTCAGCTCTACGTCCTTAGTCTGATCTTATTTGGTGGTATGATAATAAATTGGATGATGATCTTGGAAAATGCCTTTTTTAGGGTATAATAGAAAGTGATTAGGGTTGAACTGATTGAATAAGAACACTGTTAGTCAAGAAGACATTATGATAATGAATTGCATCCTAGAAAATACTTTTTACAAAAAAAGAAAAGACTTTCACTTGAAAATAAGCATCTAACTGGTACAATTAAGAGTTCAAGAAAAATTGTTATTATATTTAAGAAAGACAAATATTTTGTAGAGGAAGCACACCATGAGTCATGGACAAAACAACAAAAACTCTAAGTAAAATTATAGAAAACATTAATTTATTTAGAATGCTGTGAGTAGGGGAAGCAGAAGTTCCTCTTCTGTATATGTATAAAACCATGGAGTAAATATTCAATCCTTTTTGTTCTTTCAAATATTTCTGGACATCATAAAGTCATATTGAAATACATTCAGATAATTTATATTTGAAATTGCAAAGGACAAAGAAACCTGCAGATTTAGGGGCATTGCACCAAGAAGTAAATGTCCCAGGGAGGTTGATTTATTTTAAATAATTGAAAGGCCATCACTTGTAAATGGTGGTTTGCCTTTTTGTTCAAATTTTCTGCCTTGGACAAATGAAACGAAGACTTGAGAGATGTTTATATATTAAATATAGTGAAGAAAATTATAAAGATGGAACTACTTAAAACCAAAAGAGACTTTTTGGATATGATTTTTCCGACAGAAGAATCTGCTCCAAAATTAGAGATTCAATTCTAAGGAATATGTTGATTAAGGTAAATGGTGACTGCAGAAACATAATATTTGAATTTTCATTGGCTTTTTACCAATAAAGTTTATTTCTTACTCATCCAGTGAAATGTCAATGTTCTTGGTTTGGCAACTTTTGATGTTGTCACTTAAGGGACTTATCCCATTTCAGCTTGTGACTTTCCTTCCCCTTAACCAGGCCTTCATGGTTCCAGTCTCCTAACACTATGAAACAAATAGCCTTAACTCGAAGTGACCTAGAACAATGATGCATTACTTTTGTTACATTTCTGGTAGTCATGGCTGGGATCATATGAAGACATCTTTATTAACGCATGTGGATTGAGATTACTGAAAAAAATAGACACTGATTGGTTATATGGTTATATTTCTCCCCACATGACCTCTCTATGTGGGTAATATGGGTTTATTCATACAATCGCCAGCCCAGGATAGTCAAATTTCTTAGATAAATCACTTATCCCAGAGTCCCGGAGTAAGTATATAAGGAAATTATAGTAGGAACTGCAACATTTCTATAATCTAGACTCTGTAGTTCAAAATTTTAACTTCGACCACATATTATTGGTCAAGAATGTTACTCAGCTTAGCCCAGACTAAAAAAAAAAAAAAAAAAAAAAAAGGGGGTTTTGTTCTAAACTCTCTAAAATCTCAATAGGAGGAGAGTTAAAAATCTGCAGCCATCTGGATCCTCTGAAGAAAAGAAAAGATAACAATCAATCAAAAATCAGAATTTAGCCTTGTGGCAACAAGACTTTACCTAACTTAAGAAGAAACCTAGAAAATAAGAGTCTAGCAAGAGGTGTATTCCCAAAAGGAAAGGGAATCATGTTATCTGAACACGTAACTAGTTTTGTCACACACAAATATACTGAAAATGTTCAATAATTTTGTCACACATCCTGTTCTGCATTTCAGGTTGTTCCAGTTAACAAGTTTCCCCAGGGGTGACTTGTTTCCTTCAATTCAATTAGTGTCAAAGCTGAGTCTTAGGTACCATTTGATGACAAGCAGATTTTTCTGGGTAAGTTGGATAGCATGATCAGACCTGTGGTATGGGCCAGCTACAGTCAGGGGATCATTAGGTTATATAATCCACTGACCAGGAAGCTCATTTGGAGACAGCAAGCATAAGAGCAAAAGAGAACACCCAGGTCGGAAAGCACAGTCCAACAGAAACCTGATCTAGGAAGAGATATCCATCTCTTTTATAATATTCTATTCATCAGAAGTGAAAGGATAGTGTAGTAAGTAGTGTATTCCCTTCACATCATCAGGAGGAGACTATACCAGGGTGTGAATAGCAGTAGGCAGCATTCATTGGGGACTATTTTATAAGCTACCACAAATAGATACATTGATTTGACATACTACATATCATCATCGAGCAATTATAGATTAAAATATAAAACATTATTTTTTATTTATTCTATCAAATCAATAAAATAACTGTAATACCATTGGCAGGTTTTAAATAGCACAGGGCATAAACTTATATATTTGCTATATAGATTTTTTTTTCTAAGAGCATTTTCAACAACGTTTTGAAAACTCTTGGCTTGGTTCATTTCTCTTTCACTCACTGAGAATCTCTCCACCTGTCATGGTCATGACACAAGCTTGCAACACTGAATCAGTCACACAAATGTATAGAACAACTCATGTCTTGTTTCTGTTTCTCATAACATATTTTAATAACAGGTAGTTATGTTGTATCAATGCATCTTGTAAAACTCTGTATCTAGAAAAATATTATAGAAGAGTAGTCACAGATATTGCCACACTAAAACAGCAAAAAGAAAGGAAAAAGTACAGTTTTCCTTCCTTGTGTGAATGCTAGCATCTTTGCAAGTTTACTTTAACCTATCAGTCAGTCATTACAGGAGTTAAAACTTACCTCTAAATTATCTCAATGTACTGCAGACATGAGGACATTATTTGTATATTTAATTAGGCAGTATTATATATACCTACATAGAATAGTATATAAATGTAATTTACATACATAAAATGCATATATGTGTAGGTTATATAACATATATTATTAATACCCCCATGACACAAGTTTACCTATGTAACAAGTGTCCACTTGTACCCCTGAACTTAAAATAAAGTTAAAACAATTTTAAAAAATTAAAGGGAAAATATTATATGTATATATAACATATGTACATTATGTATATGTATATTATATAATAAACACACATACCTTCAACTGTCTGGCCTCTAGAAATGAGCAATAAATTCCTATTGTTTATAAATTACCCAGTATAAGATATTTGCTATAGCAGTCTGAATGGATTAACAGAGGAATATATGTCTGGTTTTTCCTCTCTCGGTGATAAGAATAATCTTCAGGTTGAGGTGATGACAGCCAGCTCCTACTTCTCCCATCATAACTTCCTCCTTAATAGTTCATTTAACATTTTCACCAATTATTAATCTTTACCTGAATCAATTATTTCATCAGGAGTTGCAAAACTGTAATTTTCCTATTCTATTTCTTCCACAAGTATTAGCTGGAATTCTATTGTAAAACATAATTTCACATTGCCTACTGAGGGCATATATCTGCTTATCTTGTGCTAGTCTCACAAAAGTTGGTGGGTTGACTAAATACTAATAATTTCATAGAATTTGTGAAGATTTCTTATCATCAAATTTTTTGAGGATGTTGTATCAGTTATGATTTTATCAGAAAAGTGGAACCACAAGAAGATATATATAATAAGAAATTTGGTGTACGGATTTGATTTAGACAATTGTGGAAACTGGTTAAACAATCTATAATCATCACTTCTGTGTGTGTGGCAACCTGAAATAGAACTGGTGGTTAGGAAGAAATGATGTACGTGAATGAAGTAAAAAAAGAACAGATTGATCCTTTTTTGAGGATGAATGGCACTCTTGTTATTCTGTCACTACTTTGAAGCACTCAGCCTAGGTAACAATGGAGAACCTAGCTGCCTTCCCCAGGGAACTAAATGCACACCTTCTCTAAGAGATATAAGAGTTGAAGTTGTTGCAAGTCCAGCTTTCTCCTCACCCAACAAAGCAAGATAACAGATAAGGCACAGAAGCATGAAAGACAACAGTGTCTCATCGTTGGTTCAAACCTGGTAAGTAGCACAAGAATAAATCTGCTACTTCACCTCTTTCTTAAATTTCAAACAAAACATGATTTAGACCTCCTCTTAACTCTGCAGGGAAGAAAACTTTGTGAAGTACAATTTAAACTCAGCTAAATTGATGTAATACAAAACTACCACAAATATCTTCCATTCCATGATTTTTAACAAAACCACAAAAACAGATATCACATTTGGTCTTATTTGGGGAAGTTTTTGGGAGAGATTCAAACAGAAAAAAAGTGGCTGCTCTGTCATTTTATTTTCTTTCATTCTTAAAAAAAAACCCTCAAACAAATTAGTATAAATAAAACAATAGCTTTGACAAGTATTTAGAGTTATGAACAATTTATGCACAAATAAATGTCAGCTTATGTTGCAAAGAATAAAAAAACAATTTTCTTGTTCGATTTTATTTTGTTACAAAGACAGTAGAAGCATAATGACTAAAATTATTGATTTCTGAATCAGACAGAAATCCTAAAACCGAATCTCAGGTTTCTCCTACACTATTAGTATAATCTTTGGTATTTCACTTAACTTTTAGAATTCAACTATTTTTTCTGTAAAAATGGAAGTAGGAATACCAGACTTTCACAGTTACTCTGAAAGATTAATGAGAAAATGGAGGCTTATTGCCTGCATATTCTGTTTTTAAAAATGATAGCTTTAAACATATTCTTACTATTACTATTTTTCTCACTAACACTTTCCTCACCACCCCTTAGAATTTTTAGGAAGAGATTAAGTAATACTTATGTGATATTAACCTAGTACTTCAGTCATTAGCTTGCAGATCACCATTTAATAGTTACTAGAGACTACTCTTTTAATCCAGAATTGAATCAACAATGACTATATATAAATGAAATCTTCCATCTTAACTTATAATTAAAAATCAAAATTTTCAGCTTCAGAATACATATATCACACACAAATGAAAGTTGTATTAAAGTCTGAATATATTACATTTAGTGCTTCTTCCTATTCCCCAAGATCTGTAATTCCATTATTAATGGAATTTAGAATTTTTTCGCAACATTTTCTCCCAAAGCTATGATGATTTTTACTCCTTGTAAACTACGATTTCTTGGTATTTGCAAATTTATTACTTTCCAAAGCATCTAGTCAACAAAATAATCTATAATTTTTAGCATGTAGAATTTTACTTAAAATAAAATAAAGATGAAGGATTTTCTTTAAGAATATTCTATGTTTTCAACATGTAAAATTGACTTCTCATGTTAATAAGCTTCTTTGTTACTATATTTTCAAGTCTGCATGGGTGCAGTCTCATAATGCATCTCGTTTATTTTATGATTTATATTAAGGTAGTGAAAAGAGACCTGAAGCAACTATTCACTCACCAAATCCTGGCTAAGTGCCTGCTTTATGCCAGTTTCTGTATTATGTGAGGTCACTCGCTACCAGAAAAGCAAAACATTTTCTATTCTCAAGGAAATACTCATGCAGAGAAGACAAGACAGGTACACATTTATCCAAAACTCCAGACCATCTGTGAAGAAAACCTTTATATAAGTCCAATCAAAAAGTGTGAAATTACAAAAAGCTAGCCACTATATTTTATTATTAAATTTTCAAGAGATGTTTCTGAGGTAGTAATTTCTTTTTTTTTTTTTTTTTTTTTTTTTTTTTTGAGATGGAGTCTCACTCTGTCGCCCAGGCTGGAGTGCAGTAGCATTATCTCGGCTCACTGCAAGCTCCGCCTCCTGGGTTCATGACATTCTCCTGCCTCAGCCTCCTGAGTAGCTGGGACTACAGGCGCCTGCCACCACATCCGGCTAATTTTTTGTATTTTTAGTAGAGATGGGGTTTCACCATGTTAGCCAAGATGGTCTCGATCTCCTGACCTCATGATCCGCCCACCTCGGCCTCCTAAAGTGCTGGGATTACAGGTGTGAGCCACCGCGCCTGGCCATGAGGTAGTAAATTTTGATAGCCATTCCAAACGGGAGAAATTGGCCAAAACAAAGTGGCTATAGGCCCCATACAACTCCAAAATCCAGTGAGGCAGTCAAATCTCAATTCTCCCAAATGATATTCTTTGACTCTGTGTTTCACATCCAGGTCATGCTGATGTAAGAGATGGGTTCTCATGGTCTTGGGCAGCTCCACCCCTGTGGCTTTGCAAGGTACAGCCTCCCTCCTGGCTGCTTTCATGGGCTGGCATTAAGTGTCTGCAGCTTTTCTAGACACACAATGCAGTCTGTCAGTGGATCTAGCATTATGGGCTCTGGAGGATGGTGACCCTTTTCTCACAGCTTCACTAGGTAGGGCCACAGTGGGGACTCTATGTGGGGGCTTAATCTAACATTTCCCTTCCACACTGCCCTAGTAGGGGTTCTCCATGAGGGCCCTGCTCCTGCAGCAAACTTCTTCCTGGGCATCTAGGCATTTCCATACATCCTGTGAAATCTAGGTGGAGGTTCTCAAACCCCAGTTCTTAACTTCTGTGTACCCTCAGGATCAACACCACGTGGAAGCTACCAAGATTTGAAACTTGCACTCACTGAAGTCATGGCCTGAGCTGTACTTTGGCCTCTTTCAGTCATGGCTAGAGTGGCTGGGATACAGGACACCAAGTCCCTATGCTGCACACAGCAGGGAGACCCTGGTTCAGCCCATGAAACCATTTTTTCCTCCTAAGCCTCTAGGCCTATGATGAGAGGGGCAGCCACAAAGGTCTGTGACATGCTCTGGAGACATTTTCCCCATTGTCTTGGTGAGTAACATTTGGCTCCTCGTTACTTATGCAAATTTCGGCAGTTGGCTTGAATTTTTCCTCAGAAAATGGGTTTGTGTTTTCTATCACATTGTCAGGCTGCTATTATCTGAACTTTTGTGCTCATTTCCCTTTTAAAACTGAATGCTCTTAATAGCACCCAAGTCACTTCTTAAATCCTTTGCTGGTTAGAAATTTCTTCTGCCAGACACCCTAAATCATCTGCCTCAAGTTTATAGTTCCACAAATCTCTAGGTCCAGAGCAAAATGCCACCCATCTATTTGCTAAAATACAACAAGAGTCACTTTTACTCCAGTTCCCAACAAGTCCCTCATCTTCATCTGAGACCCCATCTCCCTGGATTTCATTGCCCATATTATTAACAGCATTTTGGTCAAAACCATTCAACAAGTCTCTGGGAAGTTCCAAACTTTCTCACATCTTTCTGTCTTCTGAACTCTCCAGGTCTCCAGGAAGTTCCAAACTTTCTGACGTTTTCCTATCTTCTTCTCAGCCCTCTAAACTGTTCCAAACTCTGCCTGTTACACAGTTCCAAAGTCACTTCCACATTTTTGGGTATGTTTAGAGCAGCACTCCACTCTACCAGTACCATTTTACTGTATTAGTCTGTTTTCACACTGCTGATAAAAACATACCTGAGACTAGGTAATTTATAAAGAAAAATGTTTAATGGACTCACATTTTCACATGGCTGGAGGGGCTTCACAATCACAACAGATGGTGAAAGGCATGTCTTACATGGTGGCAAAGAGGGAAATAAGAACCAAGCCAAAGGAGTTTCCTCTTATAAAAACATCATATTTTGTGAGATTTATTCACTACCATGAGGATAGTATGGGGGAAACTGCCCCCATGATTCAGTTATCTTCCACCATGTCCCTCCCACAACATGTGGAAATTATGGGAGCTGTAACCCAAGATGAGATTTGGGTGGAGACACAGCCAAGCCCAATCCAGGTAGTTTAGATATATTTTGGTTACAGGGTTGTGAGTACTTGGAGACAGACTGCCTTATATAACAATGAAATTCCTGGTTTGGGTCACTGGATGAAAACTACTACAACTTGCAGATGTGGGAAAGTCTGATAGAAGAACAGGTTAATAAAAGATAATGTTGATAACAAAATATTTACTATTACCTATTCTTATAAGATTGTCAAGAAGAAACTTGTATATTTAGAGTACATATCTGAGAATTTGGTCAAGACAATAGATGTATATTCTTGTATTGCTGGCATAGAATCTGCATAATAATTAAACATATATATAAGTGAATGAGGAGGAGATTGTAAAGAAAAAGGGTAGGAAGCCTGAATAAGAACAAAACTATGGAAACCTCCATAATATTAAGTGTGCAGATGTGAGTTAGAGGCTGCAAGAGAGAGAAGAAGTAGTAATTATAGACTAGGAAAAGAAAACAAGGAGAGGCAAGAGAAGAGAATGTTTAAAGAAGAGAATAGTGAAGTACCACCCCAAATGCTGCTAAGCATATAGAAATGATAACTATTTTTTTTAATCTATTGGATTTGGCCTCATAAAAATTCTAATAATCCTTCCAAAATTCATACTTTAGTAGAGTCATGCAGATGGAAGTCTGGTTAGAGTGGATTGAATAAGGAATAAGACATGAACAAGGAAAGCCAACCGAACTTGGCAATAAATATGTGATAACAACTAAATTGTCATGGTAACTAATTATAGAAGTTTGGCTATGACAAGTAGTAGTAAAACAATGTTTACTATTGAGTGACATTTGATGCTAAAATTTGCTCCTAAAATTAATAATATAAAAATGTATTTTTGTGTATGTTCATGGGTATTATAAATTACAAAGAAACACAGAGATTTTGCAGAAAAGAGAAGGAACAGCCAAAGTAGCAATACAAGCAATTGTGGTAGGCAGCTTCCAAGATGGTTTCCAAAGATAAACTGCCTCCTGATAGTTGCACTCATATATTTTACCAGGCATATTCTGACAAAGAAACAGAATAGGGAGAAGATATGATATCTCTCTTCCAAATTAGTTATTTGGCTCAAATGAGGAACTGAAGCCTACTACCAACAGCCATGCGAGTGAGTTTGGAAGAGAATCCTCTCATATAGTTAAGGCTTCACAAGTAGTTCCTACTGAAATCTCTATAGTAAACTCAGGAGAGACTCTGACATAGAACACCCAGCTAACCATTATCAGAGTTCTGACCCTCAGAAAATGCAGACGATAGCAAATATTTGTTGTTTTTAGTTGATTTATTGAAAGTAATTTATTACAGAGCAATAAGAACTAATGTAGTTACAGAATATATAAGTCAAGTTATTGGCCTTTCCTGGAAGAAACACAATTTACTACACAATGTTTATTTTAGTTTAGACAAAAATGGATACTAACATATGCCAATCTTATAGTACATAATAAATATCCTAATGAAGTAAATAAAAGTACTAATGTCATTTAGAGCAGGTAAGATTATATGAAGAAGAGGATGTCAAAAATGTGAAGACATTAATACAATCTTTGACATGATTACTCTAGTAATCTATACCATGTTAGAAGACTATTATCCTGAGTAAATTAATATAGGAAAAGAAAGTCAAATGCTGCACGTCCTCAATTATAAGTGGAAGCTAAACACTGAGTACACATGGACACAAAGAAGGAAATAATAGACACTGGGGCCCACTTGAAGATGAATGGTGGGATGTGTGTGATGATTGAAAATATATCTATTAGATATTATGCTGATAATATTGGTGACAAAATTATCTGTGCACTAAATCCCTGCACCATGCAATTTATCCATGTTACAAACCTGCACATATACTCCTTGAACCTAAAATAAAAATATGAAAGAAATTTTTAAAAATAAATACAAAAAAGAAACCTTAATAATAATTTTTATATTATAATCAAAATGCAATTACCAACACAAATGAAATATTGTGTTGAGACAACACATTGAATTAATGAAACATTAATAGAATGCTTTCTTCCAGTTAGACGAAGTAAAATTGTTAAATTAAAATTAAATGTTCTAAAAACGTTCTAGAAATGCAAGCCAAGGTGATTGCCTAGATGCAACCAGGAACAACATCACCTACTGAGAGACCATGCCACTGGGAAGACCAGTAACTCTGAGAAAATCTTCAGTGGGAAGGCATTGAGAGTGGATTGAGGGAGGATGCTGACACTGGGCTAAAGGAGGAGGAATCTGGGAGTACTCCACAACATTGTCAAACACTGGATCTTGTTCCTGAAAAACAATGGCTCCTGGGGAAGGGATATGAAGCCAGTCCAAATGAACCCACCTTATACCACACTCAAACTCTCAAGGGCATCAAAAAGTATAAATACAAAAACCCTGTCCGAAGGACAGCAACTTCAAAAATTAAATGAACATTAGCACACACAGATGAGAAAGAACCAGTGCATGAACTCTGGCAACTCAAAAAGCTGAAGCGTCTTCTTACCTTCAGGCAACTGCACAGGTTTCCCAGAAGTGGTTCTCAATGAGGCTAAACGGACTAAAATGAAATATATAGAATTGAGAATCTGGATAGGAAGGAAGGTCATTGAGATTCAAGAGAATCTATTAACAGCAGAATAAACCAAGTTGAGGAAATAATCTCAGAGCTTAAAGACTGGTACTTCAAATCAACTCAGTCCAACAAAAACAAAGAAAGAAGAACAAAAAAGAATAAAATCAGCAAGAAATATGAGGCTATGTAAAGAGACCAAAGCAAGCAACTTGGAAAATATATTTCAGAATATTGTCCATGAAAATTTCCTTAACCTCACTAGGAAGCCTGATATTCAAATTCAGAAAATGCAGGAAACTCCTGTGAGATATGCAAGATGACCATCCCTAAGACACATAGTCATAAGAATCTCTAAGGTCAACATGAAAGAAAAAATATTGAAGGCAGCTAGAGAAAAAGGGCAGGTCACCTATAAAGAAAACTGCATCAAACAGTGGACATTTCAGCATAAACCCTACAAACAGGAAGAGATTGGGGGTGTATATTCAGCATTATTAAAAAAAACCTTCCAATCAAGAATTTCAATCCAGATTAATAAGCAAGGGATAAATAAGATGCTTTTAAAACAAGCAAATGCTAAGGGATTTCATTACCACCAGACCTCTTTACAAAAGGTCCTTAATGGAGTGCTAAATATGGAAAAGAAAGATCACTACTGGTCACCACAAAAACACATTTAAGTATGTAAGCCAATGACACTATAAAGCAATTATACAATCCAGTCTGCATATTAACCAGCTAACAACAAAATGACAGGAACAAATCCACATATATCAGTAATATTCTTGAACGTAAATTAGCTAAATCCTCCACTTAACATGCACAAAATGATAAGTTGTACAAAGAAACAAGACCCAACTAAATGTTGTCTTCAAGAGATCCATCTCACGTGCAATGATACTGGTAGGCTCAAAGTAAAAGGAAGGAGAAAAATCAACAAAACAAATGTAAAACAACAAAAAAGTAGGGGTTGCTATTCTGATTTCAGGAAAAAACAAAAGAAAAAACTATAAGCCATCAATGATCAAAGAAGACAAAGAGAAGGATACTACATAATTGTAAAGGGCTCAATTCATCAAGAAGACTTAACTGTAACAAACATATATGCCTCCAACACAGTAGGATCCAGATTCGTAAAATAAGCTCTTAGAGACCAATGAAGAGACTTTGATAATGACACAACAATAGTGAGAGAGTTCAACATTCCACTGAAACTATTAAACCGATCATTGAGGCAGAAACTAACAAAGCTATTTAGGAATTAAATTTGATGCTTGAGTACATGGACCTAACAGACATCTACAGAAGTCTTCACCCCAAAACAACAGAATATACATTATTTTCATTTCCACATTGCACGTACTCTAAAACTGATGACACAATTTGCCATAAAATAATTATCGGCAAATAAAAAAAAAAAAAAAGAAACTGAAATCCTACCCACCACACTCTTGGACCACAACACAATAAAAACATAAATTAGCATTAAGAAGATTTCTCAAAAGCAAACAATTACATGACAATTAAACAATCTGTGTCTGAATGACTTTGAGTAACAAATTAAATTAAGGCAGAACACAAGAAATTCTTCGGTGAGAATGAGAACAAAGATAAAACACACCAGAATCTCTGGGACATAGCTAAAGCAATGCTAAGAGGAAAGTTTATAGCACTAAACACCCACATGAAAAATATCTCAAATTAATAAACCAGCCTCACAGGTAGAAGAACTAGACAGAGTAAACCAATCCCAAAGCTAGCAGAAGACAAGAAACAATGAAAATCAGAGCTGAACTAAGTAAAATGAGATTTAAAGAAAAATGAAACTAGAAATTTATTTAAAGAATAGATTCCTAGACCACTAGCTAGTTTAATGAAGAAAAAACTAGAGAAGATCCAAATAAACACAAGGAGAAATGACAAAGGGAACATTACTGCTAACCCCACAAAAACAAAAAGAAAAACATATAGACACTATTATGAAAACCTCTATGCACACAAACCAGACAACCTAGAATAAATGGATAAGAAACTCACTCAAAACAAGACAATTTAATGGAAATTGAACAACCTGCTCCTGAATGACTCCTGGGTAAATATTGAATTCAGGCAGAAATAAAGATGCTCTTTGAAACCAAAGGAAACAAAAAGAAAATGTACCAGAATCTCTGGGACACAGCTAAAGCAGTGTTAAGATGGAAATTCATAGTACTAAATGACCACATCAGAAAGCTAGAAAGATCTGCAATCGAGTACCTAACATCACAATCAAAAGAGCAAACTAATCCAAAAGCTAAGCAAAGACAAGAAATAATTAAGACCAGAGAAGAATTGAAGGAGACAGAGACATGAAAAACCATCCCCAAAAAATCAATGAATCCAGGAGCTGGTTTTTTTGAGAAATTAACAAAATACATAGATTGCTAACTAGACCAATAAAGAAGAGAGAGAAGAATCAAATAGACACAACAAAAAATGATAAAACATAAACGATTTCTGACCCCACAGAAATACAAACTACCGTCAAATAATACTATAAACACCTATAAGCAAATAAACTAGAAAATCTATAAGAAATGGATAAATTCCTGGACCCATACACCCTCCCAAGACTAAACAAGGAAGAAGCTGAATCCCTGAATAGACCAATAACAAGCTCTGAATTGAGGCAGTAATTAATAGCCTACCACACACAAAAAAGCCCAAGATCAGGTGGATTCACAGGTGAGTTCTACCAGAAATATAGAGAGGAGCTGGTACCATTCCTTCTGAAACTATTCCAAACAGTTGAAAAGGAGGGAGTCCTCCCTAACTCATTTTATGAGGTCAACATCATCCTGATACTGAAACCTAGCAGAGACACACACACAAAAAAAGAAAACTTCAGACCAATATCCCTGATGAACATCGATGTGAAAATCCTCAATAAAATACTGGCAAACCAAATCCAGCAGCACATCAAAAACTTATCCACTAGCATCAAGTTGGTTTCATCTCTGGGATGCAAGACTGGTTCAACACATGCAAATCAATAAACCTGATCCATCACATAAACAAAACCAAAGATAAAAAACACACGATTATCCCAATAGTTGCAGAAAAGGCCTTTGATAAAATTCAACATCCCATCATGTTACAAACACTCAATAAACTAGGTATTGATATAATATATCTCAAAATAATAAGAGCTGTTTAGGACAAACCCACAGCCAATATCATATTGAATGGGCAAAAGCTGGAAGCACTCCCTTTGAAAACCAGTACAAAACAAGGACACCCTCTCTCATCACCCCTATTCAGTTTAGAATTGGAAGTTCTGGTCAGGGCAATAAGGCAAGAGAAAGAAATAAAGGGTATTCAAATAGGAAAAGAGGAAGTCAAATTGTCTCTGTTTGTAGATGACATGATTTTATATGTAGAAAACCCCATCATCTCAGTCCAAAAAATTCCTGAACTGATAAGCAACTTCAGCAGCCTCAGAATAGAAAATCAATGTGCAAAACTCACACACATTCCTTTACACCAAAAAAGCAGAATGCCAAATCATGAATGAACTCCCATTTGTAATTTCTACAAAGAGAATAAAATATCTAGAAATACAGCTAACAAGGGTAGCGAAGGACTTTTTCAAGGAGATCTACAAGTCACTGTTCAAGGAAATAAGAGAGGACACAAACAAATGGAAAAACATTCCATCCTCATGGATAGGAAGAATCAATATTTTGAAACTGGTCATACTGCCCAAAGTAATTTATAGATTCAATGCTATTTCCATCAAACTACCAATGGCATTCTTCTTAGTATTAGATAAAAATATTTTAAATTTCATATAAAATCAAAAAAGATCCTGTGTAACCAAGACAATCCTAAGCAAAAAGGACAAAGCTGGAGGCATCATGCTACCTGACTTCAAACTATACTACAAGGCTACAGTAACCAAAACAGCATGCTATAGGTACCAAAACAGAAAAATAGACCAAAGGAGCAGAACAGAGGCCTCAGAAGTAACACCACGTATCTACAACCATCTGATCTTCAACAAACCTGACAAAAACAAGCAATGGGGACAGGATCTTCTATTCAGTAAATGGTGCTGGGAAAACTGGCTAGTCATATGCAGAAAATGAAACTGGACCCCTTCCTTACACCTTACACAAAAATTAACTACTGATGGATTAAAGACTTAAATATAAAGCCCAAAACCATAAAAATCCCAGAAGAAAACCTAGGCAATACCATTCAGGACATAGTCATGGGTAGTCTTCATGACAAAAACACCAAAAGCATTTGCAACAAAAGCCAGAACTGACAAATGGAATCTAATTAAACTAAAGAGCTTCTACACAGCAATATAAATAAATAAATAAATAAATAAATAAATAAATAAATAAATAAACATTTTTTAAAAAGACAACTATCATCAGAGTGAACGGGCAACCTAGAGAATGGGAGAAAATTTTTGCAATCTACCCATGTGACAAAGAACAAATATACAGAATCTACAATGAACTTAAACATACGTACAACAAAAAAACAACCCAATCAAAAAGTGGGCAAAGGATATGAACAGACATATAAGACATTTATGGAGCCAAAAAACATATGAAGAAAAGCTCAACATCATTGATAATCAGAAAGACGCAAATGAAAACCACAATAAGATACCATCTCACACCAGTCAGAATGGTGATTACTACAAAGTCAGGAAACAATAGATGCTGGCAAGGCTGTGGAGAAATAGGAATGCTTTTATACTGTTGGAGGGAATGTAAATTAGGTCAACCATTGTGGAAGACAGTATGGCGATTCCTCAAGGAACCAGAAATAGAAATACCATTTGACCCAGTAATCCCATTACTGGGTACATACCAATGGAATATAAATCATTCTACTATAGAGACATGTGCACACATATCTTTATTGCAGCACTGTTTACAATAGCCAAGACATGGAACCAACCCAAATGCCTATCAGAGATAGACCAGATAAAGGAAATGTGGTACATATACACCATGGAATACTATGCAGCCATAGCAAGGAATGAGATCATGTCCGTTTGCAGGATCATGAATGAAGCTGGAAGCCATCATCCTCAGCAAACTAACACAGGAACAGAAAACCGAACATTGCATGTTTTCATTCATAAGTGGGAGTTGAACACTGAGAACATGTGGACACAGAGAGGGCAACAATACCTACCAGGGCCTGTTGGGGAGTGGGGAATGATGGGAGGGAACTTAGAGGAAAGGTCAATTGGTGGAGCAAATCACCATGGCACACATATACCTATGTAACAAACCTGCATGTTCTGAACATGTATCTTGTTTTGTTGTTGTTGTTGTTTAGAAGAAATATTTTAAAAGGGCAAAAAATTTAAAAAAAAAAAAAAAACGGTTTTGAGATAACTGGCTAGCCTTATGCAGAAAATTGAAATTGAACCCCTTCCTTACTCATATACAAAAATAGACCAAGATGGATTAAAGATTTCAATGTAAAACCTAAAACTATAAAAATCCTGGAAGAAAACCTAGGAAATTCCATTCTGGACATAGGCACTGGCAAAGATTTCATGATGAAAACGCCAAAAGCAATTGCAAAAAAAACAAAAAATTGACAAATGGAATCTAACTAAACTAAAGAGCTTCTGCACAGCAAAAATAGAAGTCTGAACAGAATAAACAGCAACCTATATAATGGGAGAAAATATTTGCAAACTACGAGTCCCACAAAAGTCCAGAATACATAAGGAACTTTAACAAATCAACAAGCCAAACAAAGAAACAACCACATTAAAAAGTAGGCAAAGGATATGAACAGACATTTTTCAAAAGAAGATACACATTCCACCAATAAGCAAATGAAAAAATGCTCCACATCACTAATCATTAGCAAAATGTTAGTGAAAACCATGCAACACCATCTCACATTAGTCAGAACATCTATTATTAAAAAGTAAAAAAAAAATAACAGATACTGGAAAGGCTGTGGAGAAAAGCAAATGCTGATAAACTGATGGTGGGGATGTAAATTAACTCATCCCCTGTGGAAATCAGTTTGGAGATTTCTCAAAGAACTTTGAACTACCATTTTACCCAGCAATCCCATTATTGAGATATACCCAAATGAATAAAAATCATTCTACCATGAAGACACATGCACACATGTGTTCATCACACCATTATTTACAATAGCAAAGACATGCAATCAACCTAAATGCTCATCACCATTAGACTGGATATAGAAAATGCGGTACACATGCACTATGAAATACTATGCAACCATAAGAAAGAGTGAAATAATGACATTTGCAGCAATGTGGATGGAGTTGAAGGGTATTATACTAAGTGAACTAACACAGGAACAGAAAACCAAATACTGTGTGCTCTCACTTATAAATAGGAACTTAATAATAAGTACACAGGGACACAAAGAAGGGAACGAAAGACACTGGGGTCTACTTGAGAGTGGAGCATGGGAGGAGAATTAGGATCAAAAAAATACCCAATGGGTACTATATCTATTAGTTGGGTGATAAAATAATTTGTACACCAAACTCTCACAACACATAATTTACCTATATGACAAACCTACACATGTAACCCTAAAATAAAAGTTTAAGAAGTAAATAAAAATATAAATGTTCTAACAATCAAAAATTACAAATTTAATTATTAAAAAGGAAAACATAAAACATCTAATATAAATATTTATTAACTGTTCAGATATTTTGTGTAATATTTCACAATTTACTTTAAATAGATAAACACATATTGGGATAATTGGGAAAATTATTTTAGTTACATATTTGTCAACCATCCACATGTATACAGCATGGGTCTAATGATTTTTAATATCAGTTTGAAGCATTGCAGTTCAGTTCTGTTAAAGAAAAGGACAATTTTAAGTGAACAAAGCCATTACTTGTGACAATCTAATATGATTTTTGGGATCTAAGATTCTTGACTTGATATTAGTCAAAAGGCTGAGAAGTGATTGGTGGGGCAAGTGGTGGTCTAAGATTCTGAAAAGAGAAACATAACCCATTATATAATAATCAACTTGTTTGGGTGAAAAATACGATCTAATATTGAGAAAGTATTTCAAGTAGGAGCAACAGCTACAATTCAACAAACATCAATATTTCATTTAATTTGAATGTCCTCCTCTACAGTACAATAATTATTATCTTTTCTTGAATGTATATATTTTAATTATTTGAAGAATTTGTAAAAATGCAGAACACTTGCTCCTATTTTTCAGAAATTTACTATTATAAGATGTGACATGGGTACAGTAATATAATTTTCAATGTTTAATCCAGGTGCATATTTAAGAGATTTTACCCTAGAATAACATGGATGCAGCTGGAGGCCATTATATTAAATCAATTAATACAGGAATAGAAAATCAAATCTTGCATGTTCTCACTTACCAGTGGAAGCTAAACACTGAATACACACAGACACAAAATGTAAATGGTAGGCACTGGGAAATACTAAAGGGGGAGGGTGAGAAGTGGTTGCGGATAAAAAACTACCTATTGGGTTATGATGCTCACTACCTGGGTGACAGGATCATCAGTACCCCTAACCTCAGTGTCACAAAAGATAGCCACGTAACAAACCTGCACATCTACCCTTTGCATCCAAAATTAAAGTTTAGAAAGAAAAATACAATTATTTTGAAAGAGAAGGAAAGAAACAAAAAGAAACATCTACTTCATCTGAAATCAGTATGGCAATTCCAATGTTTATAAAACATTTTGTATGCTATATTACTTTCTATTTTTAAATTTTTAATCCTTTGGTAACTTTGAAACTAAAGTGTGTATCCTGTGGACTGCCTATAATTGGATGACGTTTCAAATACAGTCTGATAATTTGTGCCTTTTGATTAGATGTTTATTTCATTGTCATTTAATGCTATTATTTATGTATTTGAATTTACTTATGTCTGGGATTTTACACTTTATATTTTATATTCTCATGCTTTTTGTGTTCATCTATTTCTGCTTTACTAATTTTTTGTATTAAATACTTTTTAGAGCAACATTTTAATTCTCTATATTTTCACTATAATTTTGAATTACCAACTTAGCACCTGCTTAGGCATTACCATATACTTCTTAAGTTGTCAGAATCTACTTTTAATTTATACTGATAACATTCCAGTAATATAGGTATATATATAAGTATAGATGGAATAATATGAATATAAATATATAGATATAAATAGATGTATACTTGACTCTCTGTATTTGTGGTTTTCACATCCATGTATTCAACCAACTGTGAATGAAAAATATTTTCTAAAAATTGTCTGTACTGAACATGTACAGAATTATTTTACTTGTCATTAATTCCCAAACAAATACAGTATAACTATTTACATACCATTTGCATTATATTGAGTTTATAAGTAGTCTAGAGATAATTTAAAATATACAGGAAGATTTATATAGGTTATATGCAAATCCTGCCTCACTTATATCAGAGACTTGAGCATCTGTGAATTTTGGTATCTGTGAGTGTCCCTGAGCTAATTTTCCATGAATATTGAGAGATGACTACATATATAAAGGTGTTTTTTATCCTGCAAAACGGTGTTCTATTTCTGCCTTTTTGTGCTATTTTTTCAACAAATATTATATATATTAATATTACAAACCCAACACTACCTTATTAAATTTGTTAACTTATATATAATTCTGTGTCTTTTAGAAAAACTGAGCCAGGTGAGGTGGACCATGCCTGTAATTCCAGCACTTTAGGAGGCCGAGGCGGGTGGATCACCTGAGGTCAAGAGTTCAAGACCAGCCTGGCCAACATGGTGAAACCTCATCTTTACTAAAAATACAGAAATTAGCTGGGCATGATGGGTGCCTGTAATCCCAGCTACTTAGGAAGCTGAGACAGAAGAATTGTTTGAGCCCAGGAGGCAGAGGTTGCAGTGAGCTGAGATATTGCCATTGCACTCCAGCCTGGGCAACAGTGCAAACTCCACCTCAATTAAAACAAAATAAATAAAAAGGAAGAAACTTAAAGAAGATGACTAAGTATATATTTATCATGTTTGCAATATTAATATTGTTTATTTGCTCTTTGTTTTCTTTATTTGTCCTTGTGGATTCAAGTTACCATCTGGTGTCTTTTTCTCATTCCAACAAAACTATTCTTCCAGCCACCTCCTTTGTGCTATTGTTACCAAATATATTTCATTTCTGTATGTTATAGGCTCATCAAAACAATTATGTGCTTTTTTTTACACAATTGCTTTTTAAATTACTTAACAGAAGAAAGGAGAAAATACGGATTTAGATATTACATATCTTGTTTATATTTGCATAATTACCTTTATTGGTAATTTTTGCTTCTTTATGTAGATTCAAATTACTATATATATCTTTGTTTTATTGTAAGAATTTCATTTTAATATTTCTTTTAAGGCAGATTTGCTAGGAACACATTCCTCAGTTTTCTTTTATATAGGACTGACTGACTGTATTTTGTCTTCACATTTTAAGATTTTTGGTAGATATAAAATTCCTGTTTGGCTAACTTTTTTTCTCTCTTAGCAGTTTGCATATGTCATACCACTGCTTTCTTGCTTTCATGATGGCAGTTGAGATGTCAGCAGTTGATTTTATAGAATGTTTCTCATAAGTGACAAGTATTTCTTATTGCTGCTTTCAAGATTTTTATCTTTATCTTTGTTTTTCAGCATTTTTAGTATACTATATCTAGATATGGAGTCTCTTCATGTTTATCCTATTTGGAGTTAATTAATTTTTATAATGTGTAGTTAAGGTTTTTAATCAATTTGGGATGTTTTCAGCCATTATTTTTTCTAATACTTCTTACTGCTCATTTTTCTCTCTCCTCTCCTTCTGATGCTCCCATTAAACATTAGAGATGTTAATAAACATTAGAGAACTTAATAATGTCTCACATTTCTTCACTTATAGTTTCCAATGTTAAATATTTTTACTTTAAACAAAGTTGAGGAAGGGTAATTGGGACCCCAATGTTCTCAGCACTGTTGCCTGAGATAGGCGATCTGCATTACAATTGGGATTGTGTAGAAGAAGAAAACCCCAGAGTTTGTCATTCACCTGGAGTTTAGTCCTTGCAACTCTATCTGTGGAGATAAAAAAGGCTGGTAGCCTTTCCACTACAAGAAAGACATCATGGACCTTGACTAGAAGCTGGGTTAAAGCCTGTTGTTCTAGGATATACCTACCTGAAATTTCCATCATGCTGAATATTAAGGAGAGAGAGAACAAATGAATCTTGTTTCAAATGCCATAAATTCTCCGTGATCTTACCAGGTTTTAGAAGATATTATTGAATCAATGTTTCTTCCTTCTCTGTTTACACTCAGGATAATTTCCAGAGAATTTAAATGGTTGTGGTTTTAAAAACGTAATTTTTATCAATTGTGTTTATTTTACTAGGCAGCATGCCTGTAGAGTTAGTTCTGAATTCACACTGCCATTCTGGAAGTCTTTTGTCTATAATTTATCCCTGTTATTAGTACCTGATTGGTAACCATTCTTCTTTAAGCTTTCACAAATTTTATGTAGCTGGAGTCTTGTATATAAAGCTACCAGTATCAAAAAAATTGAAAACCCTTCATTAATTCTTTGGTGTTCCAGTTCCCAACTTCAATGGGATATTTTCACAATTATGATCCTTCCTGTGAGGCCTAGCTTCATTTTTCTGTGCTACTCTGCAACATTCATATCACTTTAGGAACACTTCATTCTATTCCTACTACTAACACATACGTATCTCTTAAGGGCAAAATTAATTATAAATAAAATTGATAAAGAGGTGAGAAACATTTTTCTTATTATCATATCTTTTGACAACTTATTAATTTATTTCAGTCCTTCTCAGACTTCAATTTTTACGCTAGTTCTCTGGAGATCTTATTAAAAGCAGATTCTGATTTTGTCAGTGTGGAGGTGGTCTAAGAATTTGTATTTCTGATTATGCTTTGAGGTGATACCCATATGACTAGTCCACCGGCCACATTTGAAGTGTCAAGACTTAATATCATTATATAGTTTATTATCTTTTAATTATTCTTCATCCTTTTAAATTATGTACTCTTATAATTGACACTAAGAAGAAATGGATCTATTAATGAACTGCATGCCGCCTAATAAGTGTTATTCACTACTCAAACACCTGCTGAACTTCAATGCTGCTAACAGGATGGTCCTTATTGAGTTTTTAGGCAAAAAAAAAAATCTTATTTCTCTCTCTTTCTCAATAGGGTTCTCTAACATGAGAATAGGGGAGGCACGAGAACTATTTTTTTTTTGAAATATTTAATTCAAAATGTATTTGAAACTATTTTAAAATCATTTAAAAACTGTATGTTTATTTCAAATCTTGGTTGTTGACATTTTCATTTGTGTTCATAATCCAGACCCTGAAGTGTCAACTCTTCAGTATTAAGTGATTTACTAACTTCTTTGTCAGTGAAAAGTAGATAGACATCTAATTATAGTCATTGGAGATTCTTTGTAAATAATGAACTCTATTGAAAAATTCTGAATTAAAATATCAAATAAGCTATTGGAGATAACAATCTAAAGTCATAATTATGAACTTATTGTTAATAATTTAGAAGTTGGCAAGACTAAATGATATATAAATCATAAGTTATACCACAAGAAATCAAAAAGACTACCAGAATATCAGAAAGTAGTTTCAAATATTATTTACCTAAACAGACATATCTGAATGAAAACAATAAGTTCTACATTTTATAAATCATTTTGTTAGGTTCAACTATACGTTTTTAGGCTCAAAACGTATTAGAGAAATATTGAAAGACTTAATTCCCCAGAGCAAATATCTAATTTGACTAATATTTGAAATTGTCTGCTAGAGATCTACAAAAGATTGAGCTTTGCTTAAAACCTCATGTAATTATGCTTTGTGTAGTTTTCAAAATACCTGGTTAGATTAAGATTTATCATTAAAATATGTCATTCTTTGATGATAATCAAAGAAAATAAAAGAAAAATATAATAACATCAACTTTATAGGGTCTTTTCTCCCCAGGATTAAATTGTAGATAATGAATCTGCCTGTACAGGTCTTCAAACAATACTTTGAAAATAGTGATCATTAAATAAATGTTAAATATTATTACCTTTTGTTTTTTATATTTATTAGGACAATGATTTGATCTATAATTCTCTAATATTATCATTCTTACTAATTGCTTGGGAATCTCATTAGAATGTCAATTCGATTCAGTAGGACTGAAGGTGAGGCCGGAAATTTTGAATTTCTAACAGATTTCTAGGTTTTTTTTTTTTTTGTTATATAATGTGAATCAAAGAACTACAGTTCAAAGAGTAGATAATTATGTTTCCCTGGTAATTCATTTTAATCTATGTAGTGTCTGGATATCATCAAATATTTTTTGGCAAAAAATATAATGATTTGACTTATTAGAATTTGAATACCTTTAAAAAATCAGTTAGAAACCAATATAATAGTTTTCTAATACTTTTAACATCTAAACGTCAATTTTTTTCTTAATTTGTTCTAATTTCTATAAGAGATTCTGTTTCATTTTTTCCAAAAAATCTAATGATATACTACTGTATTAATTTTAACGTAATTTAGGATGATTATGTAAACTAAACAATGTATAAATTAATGCTAAGAAATATATATCAAATACAAGTCTACACTCCACTCAAAATGTGATAAAATTGTTACATTAAATTATTTCACATTAAGTTAAAAGCTCTATTTACCTTTCAAATGATACAAATAGATTCTATAATTATCTTCTCTTCTAGTTAAAAATATAACCAAAGCTAAGATTGTGAAAGTAGTCACGTCACCAAACCAAATATTGACATAAAAAGGCTAAATTCTCTAAAAGATATAAAATTATGTGTTTAAGGTGTGAAAAAATTAGTACTTACAAGTTATATTTGACACATTTATCTATCTTGCTTTTCAAGGAAAAATTGTATTAATTTAATGGCTGCTAAAGTAGTCCCACCACAAAAGAAAACTCTTTTAGACCAATCTACCCAAACTCCTGTTTAATTGGCAACACAAATTCTTACCTGACACCATTGTCCTCCTCAGTACAGGAAAGCTTGTGTTGTATTTGTCCTACCTAAAAAATGACTTTGGAGATCCATTAGGTGTTGTTCCAATCAATTCCTCTTTCTCTGTGTAAATGAGGAAATGATTCTCTACCTTAAGCCTATTATGACTCTTTCTCTCTCATTAAGATTAAACAATCAAGTCTTCTAAACTCAGATTAGAAACAATTCCAATTAGTTTGGACATATGGCACCTTCCTGTTGCAATTCATATGGGTGACCCTCATGAGCCCTCCCATGAAAAATCAAGAAAACATCTGGAAATTACCAGCCCCAAAACAAAGCTTTCATTATAGTAGTTTTTACAAGTAACAAATTGCCTTCCTGGAAAAACCTGAACAAATGAGAGTCAAAACAAAAGGCATTTTTAGGCTAGAAAATAGTTCAAAAAAGGAGACTGAAAGTGACTTCTGATTACACCCAAGCAGGTGTTGCAAAAGATTCCAATTTTTCTTAGAAAACAAAACAAACCTTGATGTTTCTTACACCTTCTTAGAAAAGAATCAAGAACCAAAGGAAGTTTGAAACTATCTTTCTATTTAGCAAGTTTCTGCCTTAGGAAATAACAATGTCTTTACTGATGTTAAAAAATAGGTTCCAGCTAATGTGATAAATTTAATATAAACTAGTATTTTCACTGAAAGTTGAGGATAATTTCTAATGAAGACAATTTATCTCTATCTGGTTCCTCAGGGCTGTTTCTAATGATCCAGCTCGAAATGGAGAGTAATCTCATCAGACTCTGACATTGCAGTCACCTTAGATGCAGCCACTCCTGTGGCCATTTGGCATTTCCAGGTTTCCTTAAAAGAGTTCTGATTGTTAGCAAGAATAAAGAGCTGGAGCACTGATATATCTGAGATTGTTATCTCAGATTATCTGAGATAATTATCTGAGATTGTTCCTATAAAAAAGAGTGTTGCCAAGTCCAAGTCTGAGCTGGTGAGAGCACTAGGGAAGAAATTGGCAGCCTAATTAGGGTCAGTGTATATTCAGGTTCAGCCTCTACGCTGAATGAGTTGTTTTGCACAATATTCATCCACCTTCTCACTTTTTCTTAAATGAAACCTCATTAAGAACTGTTCACTCTATAATGCTGACTTATCACCCTCCTGCTTTTTAAGCCATTTGTGTTATGAATGAATATGGACCACAGAATGGCAAAGATTTCTAAATGATTAACAAGTGAGGTTTCTTCATGTATTTGCAATGATATATTTATAATGTGGTTTAAATTGTAAGTTGTTACCTTAGGACTGACTTCTATTGACTCTAAAAATTTTCCTAGCAGTCATAGTATTAGGAGCATACACCATTTAGAAAGGCAAGACCCGCCCGGTGCGGTGGCTTATGGCTGTAATCACAGCACTTTGGGAGGCTGATGTGGGTGGATCACGAGGTGAAGAGATCGAGACCATCCTGGCCAACATGGTGAAACCCCGTATCTCCTAAAATATACAAAAATTAGCTGGCGTGGTGGCACATGACTGTAGTCCCAGGTACTTGGGAGGCTGAGGCAGGAAAAATGCTTGAACCTGGGAGGTGGAGGTTGCAGTGAGCCAAAATTGCGCCACTGCACTTCAGCCTGAACAACAGAGAGAGACTCTGTCCCCCTCCCCCCCAAAAAAAGGCATGATCCTCATAATGACTATACATAAGAGTTTTATCTACAGACGCAGGGTAGCTTAGTCGTGGGGTGAATTATGTTGCCAGCCAAGCCAGGAAGCAACTTTCCTTTAACATAATGAGTGCCCTTCTGAGTCTTGTGAGAAATTTTAATACTTCTTGGTCATGAAGCCAACCCTACTCTGACGCAGCCTATTGTCTATGGAGAATGGAAAATGGTACTTACTTAGTATTAGCATTTTAATTAAACCTGTTGTGAATTTTTACTATTAAAATGCATACCCACCAGTGGTTATTAGGTAAAGTTGCATCCAAAAAATAAATTTCTGGAAAAACATGGAGGTACACTTTCAATGATCTAAATTTTAGATTTAGTGCCTATAAATCACAGAAAATAAATTGTAAAATAACTCTAAAACTCAAATAATGCTGATATTTTAAAACTAAATCCTTGGTTTTATAAGATGGAAAACACATTTTTGACTTCCGAAGATGGATATGAAAGGAAATGATAAAAGTCAACAGATATAAAAAGACATTATTAAAATTTTCAGACAAGCATTATATTACATGGACCATAAATTATTACAGGTTATTGCAAATAAAAGTAGTTTCAGTATTATACTCCAGAGGAAGATATTTGGATATGAAATTACAATAGATTTTTTAAATGTATAAATAGATAGACTCTTCTAATGGCTGTTATCAGACTCTTCTGATAGCTCAATCTTTTCTAAATTCATAAAACTTATTGTACAATTTCTAACAAATTTCTAACACTCGTGCACAAGTTCTAAACGTAAGACTCAGATCACAGAAAATCTTTCTTTTTCTCTCTCTTGCTTTGTCGCCCAGGCGTGATCTCGGCTTATTGCAAGCTCCGCCTCCCGGGTTCACGTCATTCTCCTGCCTTAGTCTCCCGAGTAGCTAGGACTACAGGCACCTGCCAGCACGTCTGGCTAATTTTTTTGTATTTTTAGTAGAGACGGGGTTTCACCGTGTTAGCCAGGATGGTCTCGATCGCCTAACTTCGTGATCCGCCCGCGCCTCGGCCTTCCAAAGTGCTGGAATTACAGGCGTGAGCCATGATGCCGTCCCTAATCTTTCTTTTCCTTTGAAGCAGAATCTCACTCTGTCACCCAGGCTGGAGTGCAGTGGCACGATATCAGCTCATTGCAACCTCCACCTCCCATGTTCAACCTATTATCATGCCTCAGCCTCCCCAGTAGCTGGGATTACAGGTATGTACCACCATGCCTGGCTAATTTTTCTATTTTTGGTAGAGATGAGGTTTCAACATGGCTGGTCTGATCGCAAACTCCTGACCTCAAGTGATCCACCTGCCTCAACCACCCAAAGTGCTGGGATTACAGGTGTGAGCCACTGCGCAGAGCCAGATAATTTTAAATTACCAGAAAATACATCCTTTTGAAAATTAGTCTTTTTTTTTTCTTTTTCTGAAACTTTTTTATGAGTTCTGGAAATGTCTCTAAATATTAGTAATTAATAGATTTGGGTTTTGGCTTAAAAAGTAAAGGGGAGAAAAAAATCATACAATCTGAACTTTGGAAGTGAAATTAATTTTTTAATATCTTGCAATAATTCTTTCTTCAGAGGGGATTACATTGATATCAGGAATGAGAGCTATGACATCTCTATAGATTCTTCAGATATTAAAATAATAGATAATTTTATTCACAAACTTATGTGAAATGAACAAATTTCTCAAAGGTCACAAACTAAAAACTAAAGGGCTTTGAAGTAGAATTAGGTAACATAGAAATCCATGTATGTATCAGAGAAATTGATATTTTAGTTAAAAACTTATCCACAAAGAAAATTCGAGCCTCAGACAGATCAAATAGTAAACCCTACCAAACATTTAAAAGTAAATAAAATCAACTCTATACCAACTTTTTCATAAAATTAAAGAGAATAAACTAATTCTCAAATAATTGTATGTGGCCTGAACTGCTTTAATGTTAAAATCTGATAATGGTACTACAAGAAAAGAAAACTACAGTTTTAAGGAAAATTTTAGCAAGTCAAATCTAGCAATATGTGAAAAATTAATACATCATGATTCAAGTAGGCTTTAACCAAGAAATATAAAGTTGGTTTAACTTTAATACTTCAATAAGTATAATACACCATATCAAATGAAAGAGAAAAAAATGACATTCTCACTGGATGTGAAAATAGCATTTGTCAAAATCCAACTTTGATTTCTGATAAACTCTTAGTACTTTAGAAATAGAATAGAATATCTCCAAACTTATAAAGGGAATCTGTGTGACACAGCTAGTGGTGAAATGCTGAATCTCTTCACCCTAAGATTAAAAAAAAAAAAACCACAAGTGTGTGTATACTTATTATTTTTTCAACATTGTACTAGAGAGTCTAGCAATAAAATAAGTTGAGTGAGAAAGGAAAGGCATTCAGATTTATAAAGAAATAAAACTGCTTCTATTCACAGACAGCTTGTCTATATAGAATATATACAGAATATCCATTAACATTCTACAGAAAAAGCTACCAGATTAGTAAGTGAATTTAGCAAGGTTGCTGGATAAAAGACCAGCATATGAAATTCAATTGTAAAGTTGATGCTGTAGCAAAGAATAATTAGAAGTTGAAGTAAAAATAATATTTACAAATATTTTAAAATATGAATTTAATTCCTTATGTGTCTGTCTGACAAAAAGATATGCAAGACTTTTACTCAGACATATATATATGTGTGTGTGTGTATATATGTTTACATATACTTAATTATATGTCATATAACAAACATCATATTCATATGATTGCTGTGAGAAATGTTAAAAGTCCTAAATAAGTAGACCAATAAACATTAATCGTGTATCTGAAGAGTCAATATTATAACGATATTAATGTTGCCCACAGTTCTATAAATTCAGTGCAATCCCATGTAAATTCAATGCAATCCCACATAAAACCCCAGAATGGTTTCTGTTGAAATAGACAAGCCAATCCTAAAATTCACATGGGAATATATAATACCTACACTAGATAAAACAATTGTGGAAAAAGAAACATAGTGTTGAAAGTTGTCTATTACTTGACTCACAGATTTATTATAGTGCTAAAGTAATAAAGCCAGTTCATTATTGGCATCAAGGTAGACACATAGAGCAAGGGAGCAAAACAGAGTCCAGGAAGAGACCCAAGCATGTATACAACAATAAAAAATAAATCATTTGAATAAATAGTGCTCAATTCTGTTTGCACATTATAATCACTTGGATAGATTTTAAACAGCATAAGTGTGTAGGTCCCATCCTAAGATTTCTTTTTCTAAGTTGGTTTGGAAGAGGGCCCAGCTATTAGTATTTCTGCAAACTCTCAAGTAATTGTAAAGATATCCCAATTTGGTTATCACTAACTTAGATAGTGAAACTTTGCCCTTATGGAAGTGCCAGCCCCCTTTTCAGTTGCTGTATCTTTTCTTTACAATTTGAATAGAAAATCAGCTTTTCCTCTCCAATTGGTTGTACAACCATCACAAGTAGAAATCGGTGATCTTATTTACCAGGAGATGCTTGACATCTCCACATATACTTGGCCTATTCCGAAGCTTATTATGCTGCTTCTGACACCAGTTACAAGGTTATCACTACCAAAGATTGCTATTAGAAGAATCCATTGCATGCAATGCACAGCAGTAGTAGAGCCACTCAACCCTAGTGGGTGGGAACATGTGTCTGTACACACACTTCAGTCACAGCTCACATGTAACACAAGATCACATTTCTATTTCTAAGAGGGTTTCCAAACAAATCCATGTCTCAATTGCCTGCCACTTATTTCTGAGACTTCATCTAGGGAAACACATCATCTCCTTTCAGCAACAGTTACTTCATTACTTCTATTAGGCAGTTAGATAGACATTAGCAGCTGGGAATGGATGAAAAATGAGAAAAGAAAAGCTATCACTAAGACAGTCCCTGGCCCATCTAAGTTCAGCCCCAAGACCCCTCTAACTCCACCTTAACAGATGGTGTTTGTGGTAAAGTCTGTGGTCAGCACATCTTGGAGAAAGAGAAACTAAGGCACAGGTGAAAATCCCCTAAAGTGGCAAATGCCCAATAATGTAAACCATGTCCTCGAGGTCACCCTAAGTTCATTATACCATCATTATTATAAAATTTACATGTGGTTTTGCCCTCCTGAGTGGGCTTTTCTTAACGAATTATGGGTTAAAACATGTGCAGTTTAATGTTACTTATATAACCATAAACTGCCAATCAAATAACAATATCCTGTCATTCAGATACAGCCCAAACCTCAACTCCTCACAAACCCCGTATAAGCATCTTGAGTTTTGTAAAGGAGTGCTTATTTGAAATCAGCTCACTGCCCTTTGAGAGTGAATTACTATGCCTCAATAAACTGCTTTGATCTTGCTTTGTGGTGTTAGTGTGCAATTCTTTGTTCACTATCACAAGAACTGAGATTGCTGGTTCTGAGCTCCGGTTCTGTTCATCCCCTTGGTTTGAGAATCTATCCCAGCACAGAATTCCCAGTAGCACTTCACTGATAATTAATTGAGAAGAATACCCTAAACCTTTGGCTAATGCAACAGGTACATGTATGTGTGCATGCACACACATGATTAGTGCCAGGTTAGTTTGGTGATATCTATGCAATGGTTAGGGTAATCTCACAGGAATTTTGATGTGATAACTTCTCCCATCCCAAGAGCTCTTATCATGTTGTTAAGCCTGTGGAGCTTCAGATTATTTGATAGAGTTTGTCTGGTACTTGATAGGTAAAATTCTAATATGTTTCCCAAGATTTTCACTTCCTGGTACACATGCCTTGTGTAATCTCTTTCCCTTGAGTGTGTGTGCAACCAGTAAATATGATGTGATATTGTTACTGGTGAAGGGTGTCCAGGTTTTCGGCATTTTGAACAAAGAATTAGACAAAATGCACAAAGAAATTAAAGAAAAGCACAGATTTACTGAAATGAAAGTATACTCCACAGAGTGGAAGTAGGCTCAAGCAAGCAGCTCACGAGCGACAGTTACAGAATTTTGTGGGGTTTAAATATCCTCTAGAAGTTTTCCATTGGTTACTCGGTGTACCCTCTATGTAAATGAAGAGAGTATTTCCTGCCATGGCTGAAGTGAAGTTATAAAGTTATTTACCTGAGCATAGAAGGTTGGGGTTTTTCTGTTTGATTTAGTTATAGGAAGTCCTTAGGTTCCCTGCCCCCAGATCCTATTCTCCTGCCTCAATATTACTACAGCGATTAGGTCACTTTATATAAAAAGGTGAAGATATTTTATAGATGTAATTGAGATCCATAATCACTTGAGTTTAACTTAACTAAAGGAACATTATCCTGGATAGCTCCAACCTAATCAGATGTGTGCTTGATAAAAGGATCTGGACATCAGAGGCATGAGAAGTTGGAGACACTAATATAGCTAACACAATCACTCACTGGCTTTGAAGAAACGTACTGCTAAGATGTGGAGTGGCCACGTGGCTAGGAACAGTATGTTGTCTCTAAGACCTTGAAACTTCAGTACTATAGCCATGGAGAACGAACTCTGCCAACAATCAGTGAGCTTGGAAAAGTACTCAGCCTCAAATGAGACTGCAGTCCCAGTTAACACCATGATTTCATCCTGAGGAGATCTTCTGCAAAGGATCCACTAATGCAGGGATCCCCAGGTTATGGGCTGTGGACCAGTACTGGTCCATGGCCTGTTAGGAATGAGGCCACACAGCAGGATGTGAGCAGTGGGTGAGCAAGCGTTACCACCTGAGAATCAGCTTCTGTCAGATCAGCATTGGCATTAGATTCTCACAGATGCATGAACTAAGCATGAGAGGGATTTAGGTTGTGTGATCCTTATGAGACTCTAATGTCTGATTATCTGATGTAGAACAGAACAGTTAACAGTTTCATTCTAAAACAATTCCCCTCAATCCCTGGAAAAAATTGTCTTCCATGAAACTGGTCCCTGGTACCAAAAAGGCTGGAGACTGCTGCACAGTAATCTATACCCAGACATGTATCTACAGAAATTGATATATCTAATTTGAGTTGTTTTAAGATACTAATTTGTGGTAATTTGTAACATAGTAATCAGAACTAGTACCACTGTACATTCATTTTTATATATTGATCAAAATCCTGGTTTTGAAAAGAGAACAGATATCCTTATACGTTCTTAGAATCCAATGACCTCTGTCATTGTTTTCTTCCACATTTATACCAGAAGCTATAATTTTTGCTTTAGGTTCCCAAAGTCAATTATTGAAGATAGGCTAAAAGAATATTTATGCATTCCACACACATTAAAATGTGTAATATTTTTATTAAATGAGAATATTAGTTTCCTAGTAATAAGTTAAAATCTGACAAGGAGCTGGAGAAACATTCAGACAACAACTTTTCTCCCAGAATTTAAACACACACACACACACTCTCTCTCTCTCTCAATCTCTCTCTCTCTCTCTCTCTGTCTCGCTGTCTCACACACACACCCACATAAACACACACACACACACACACACACACATTTGCCTCCATTCAGGTGACACTGAGTTCCTAATTGCTTAGCTAAAGTTAAATAATATATTTTTCTTACATGTTTTTCTGGTTTGAAAAGTCCATATCTTATTTAAATTCATTTTGATACTCTGCTAGTAACATATAATTACCTTTATTTAGCTCACCAAGCAAAAACTTTGATGTGTAATAAGACATGTCAAATTAGGCAATGTTTCCTAATATGACATTCTAGTTTCTGATAGCTATTACTTCAATGACAAAATAGTATAAGAGGCCGGGTACAGTGGCTCATGCCTGTAATTCCAGCACTTTGGGAGGCCGAGGCCGGTGGATCACCTGAGGTCAGGAGTTTGAGACCAGCCTGGCCAACATGGTGAAACCCCATCTCTACTAAAAATACAAAAATTAGCCGGGCATGGTGGCACATGCCTGTAGTCCCAGCCACTCCGGAGACTGAGACACAAGAATCACTTAAACCCAGGTGGTAGAGGTTGCAGTGAGCCAAGATGGCAACACTCCACTTCAGCCTGGGTAACACTGTGAGAGTCTGTCTCAAAAAAAGAAAAATACTGCATGAATCATCCTCAATTTTAATGTCATATATGTGAACCTTAAGTCTTCTAGTATTACTCTGCCTCATCATAACCACAAAGGATCTGCCAGTTGTCTTGAAACAGTGAAATGGGAGAGTTCCCTGATCCCCCTTGTAGGATGTGCAACAGGGGTATGACTCTCCTGTTGGGTCGTCGCCATGGCTCAAATCCTTTGTGGGAGGGGGAGCACACAGAAGGGCAGGTGCAGAGACCAGGGTCAGTGCTTTGGGCTCTGGCCCCACGATACTGTTTAGGGATGGATGCCTGTAACCTCAGTGTTGCAATGCTCTCTTAGCCTTGCTGTCCACACACAGCTTTAAGAGTTAACCATTTTGTTAACCAGCCCAATGGACCCTCTGCTTTTTGCAAGGCCAGAGGACCAGTGTGACAGCTTTCTGTATCTCGAGCTCTTGCCTAGCATCCTGGAAGAGTAGGATCACACATGGGCTTGAAGGATGAATGCGAGGTGATATTGAGGGGTGGGAGTGGCTCTCGGCAGGATGGATGGGGAGCTGGAAGGGTGGGGAAGAAGTGGGAAGATGATCTTCCCTTGGAGTCAGGTCTTCCAGTGATGGAACTCCCCTCTGACCACCCCCAGCTGAACTCCTCGTGGTATTCAGATGTTCCTCTTCCTCACTCCTTCTCTCCTGCATTGTTCCACCATATGTCTGCTTATCTCCTCATATTCTTGCCTACTTGTCTGCTTCTGGAGCCTGGAGTGTGAGGTTTATATGGGTACAGGATAGGGGGCATGGTGGGTCAAATGCAACTTTTTGGGCATGAAAACTGGAATGCCTGTCCTCATTTAGGGTCATGAGAATCCAGGCTTGAGGATGAGGCCTTTGCAGGGGAACCACTCTCTTCTACCCAGGGTTTCACTGTCTCCTATCTGTATCAGTAGTACAGATAGGGTTGTAGAGCCTAATTATCTCAGGGGTTTAGGGAGTGGAAGGTTCAGTGATAGAGAACAATATAATATATAGCAAAGTAGGCAAGATATTGACTTAACATGTCACAGAAAATGTGCAAATAAACATAATGAACATAATGAACTTTTGATCACTAATTTAACAAAACAACATTGGAAAGCTAGAAAGAGAAGAAACATAAATAAGAGGAGAACGCCACTTCATTGTATCCACTTCAAAGCCTTTTGGGGCAAGCTTTAAAGTTCACCCAAATTGAAGATGTGTATGGATAGTACACAAATATTATTGGTAATAGTGGAGTGGGCATCATAAAATGGAAGTAATTCTGTTCTAATAGAATAGTTATATGTGCACATTCATACCAATTCCAGTTGACAAAATACTTAAAAAAGACCAAAAGATAAAGAAAACCACACATAAGGGATGTGTAAAGGGGAAGAACTTACAAAGAAGAAAGTACTTTTAATATATTTCTCAAGAGGTAAGATATTGGTGGAATTTATTGTCGTATTTCTGCCTTTCACTTAGTTCTTAAAAAGTGAGCAAGGAAGAATTATATGATTTATGTGATGGTGTAAAGAAGCAATAATTGTATAAGGCTCATTACGCTCATTACCTATTATGTCTTTCTTTGAGTGGACTGTCCTTAACATTCAGCTCACTCAACTTTTCTCTTGTCCATCATATTGATAGCACTGTAGATCACTTTAAAGGTCAGAACTCAAGCCTGCCTTACTGAGAAAACTCTGAATCTCTATCTCTATTATTGTTCAATATTAAGATGGAATTAATGTGAGTCAGTTATTCTAGAAAATATGTATATATTTCAATTCTTACTCCCAAAGGCTCATCTTCGGAGAGAAAATATCAAGAAGACCACTTAAATCCACTGGTCAAAATGGCATTCACCAGTCCAGCTTTATGTCTAATATAGCCAATATTTTGATTCCCATCTCTCTGTCTTCTCTTTCTGTCATCTTCAATTGATTCCAAATTTGGCAGAGAGAAAAAGTATAATTGCAATGCTTCCTTTTCTTTTCTTCATTTTAAAAAAGTTTCTATAAAATGACCCACTTAAAATCTATTCTTATTTTAAAACAATTCATTTTTTAAGAAATGAGTAAAAGGAGTTTGCTGTGACTGATTTTATATGCTAGATAATTGAATTTAAGGATGCTAACTATGGTTTTTATTTATCTACTTTTTAATGTAGATAATGTTTCATCCTAAAGATAATAGGTAAGACAGAATAAGTTAGGCATCTGCAATAAAAACCATAGGGGAGAGAGAGAGATTATCATGAAATACCAGAGCAGAGAAATGGAGTCAGGAGAGAATAATTAGGGTCTGTGTGAATTGGTTAAGCATAGGAAGTCAGAGATCAATAGGATGAGGATGAGCTAGGCATCCAGGCTTGGAGGTGACCCAATTCAGGGTATCATAACTAAAGTAGAGTAAGGAGAGTATTCATCTAGAAGAGTGGCATGGCATGTGGAGTCAGAACTTAAGTGAGTTGAAAAGAGCATCTCTGCATGGGTATGGCCTGATATAGGTGTTAGAGTCTAAACAGGGTAAGGAAAGTATCTACATCGTAATATGGCTTGCATTGAGTGTTAGAGCCCTACCATGATGAGGAGGATGCTCTTGTAGAATGGTGGTCATTAGTGGGATGTCTAAGTCTAAGTAGGTTGAGGAGGGCATCGATGTGATGTGAAGAGAAGTTCGAAGCTATCAGAAATTCATTACCTACAGTGGAACTGGACAAATAAAGCAACCATATTAAGGTTAATAGGAATTAGTTTTTTCTCTGTTGGAGAAAAATTTACAACTATAGAAATGGAGAACACTAGAATGAATGCTATAAGATTTTAGAAACAGTGACAGCCAAATAACAATAAATACATCTAGTATTTAGATTTTGGCTTCAATATGTAATTTTTTAGTAAAAGTAACTAGAGTTCTTTGGAAATATAACTGGTTAGAAGGCTGAAGCAACAAAAACATAAGGTGAGGCTGAACATATTGTCACTCTAGAAAACAAGTAAGTGCTCAAGAAATGATGAGGACATGTCAATGGGACAAGAGACAAGGAAGACAGATTGAAGAGGCTCCTGTTGGCTGATTCTGAAATAATTTAGGCATCAGATAAAATAATTACAACAAGAGACTATAACCCATTGAATAAAATGGAGAAAATGAACTCATTCTGATTTTACAGAATAAACACATTTAAAGTTTCTTGGTAAACATAATAGCTACATTGTCTTAAAGCATATGCAGACAACATACTTATTTATTAAAAAGGAAAAAAAGAGTACATGTTCACTGAAGAAGTCTGAGGGAAATCACCTTAGTCAAGTAGCTAAACTAAACATCATTCTTAATGGAGTAAATCTAAATTGTGTACCATCTATTGGGACACAATAAGAAGATCACAACAATTCCATTGTAATATTTCTGCCAAATCTAATCATGAGAATACATTAGACAAACCCAAACTGAGGGAAAATCTATATGAATGAAACAATCTATAAACTTCAAAGGTGTTATAGCCATGAAAGTCAAGGGTAGCAAATCAGCTGCCCTCGATTGAAAGAGGCAAAAACGATATGACCATTACATTCAGTAGAAAAATGTGGATTGAATGTATGGTCATATTATAGAGAACTGTATTATTTTTCTATAAAAGATATTATTAGAATAAATTTTTAAAAATTGAATGAGATCTGAGGGTTAGATAGCAGTAACACAAATGTAAATTTACTGATATTCATAGTCTTGTTATGGCCATATTGGAGTGTTTTTGTTGGTAGGAGATGCACAATAAAACCTATGGAAATAACATAAAATTGGGTCAGTAACTTCCTCTCAAATAGTTTACATATTTTTGTATTCAGTTGCGTTTGTTCTATAAATTTGAATGGGTTTCAAAAACAGAAGAAAAAATGCATCATAAGTTTTATACATAGAGAAAGAAAATAAACACACACATACAAATAATGAAATGACAGATGACTACTTTCATACTTACTGATTCAAATGTAAATTCTTGAATAATAAGCATAATTTTGAAAAAATATATAATAGCATAATCACATTTTAAAATTAAAATGTGAGTATCAATTAAAATATGAGTGAGGATATTTTATATATATTCCATATGTTGGACACTCCTGTGAAAATCTTTACCTACTCTAGTTCACCTTTCAGTCAATACCATGGAAATATGCTTCTCATTAGTGCAACATGGTCAAATTTTGTTTCAGCTACACAAAGTATTTCTCACTTTTAAGCCTTGGACTTCTCTGATGCTATGGTATGGAATTTCCACATACACAAGAAGGACATAAGAAAGGACTAGCAAACCTTTGACTAATGAAGAAAATAATGTATATAAACACACTCTTCTTCTATTGATTAATCAGAAAACATCGGGGCACATTCCCTATAACTTTTACAAGATCTCTTGAGATTAAGTCCCCGTTTTCCACAGTGGTGACCAGCTCAATAGTGTACCCAGGTATTGTTTTATTTATCACAATATTCCACTTCCTTTCCCTGTAATCACTTACTAAAATAAACTGCTGAAGTGAACATCCTTGTCTTGACTCTGCTTTCTTGAGGTGACTCAAATTAGAACATCTACTCATAGAGAACTTCAAAGATTGTTACTTTATCTTTTATTAGATATTATTTATTTAAAATGCATTAAAACAGTTTTATTGAGATATAATCTAAATATACAATTCAGTCACTTCAAGTGTACAATTCAATTGCTTTCAATTTGTTAACAGAGTTGTGCAACCATCACCATCCTCAATTTTAGGACATTTTCATAACCCAAAAAGGAAACTCTTAACCATTAGTAGTCATTCCCCATTTTTCCACCCTTCCCTGAGCCTCTCTCTGCCACTTCCCAGCCTGAGGCAATCACTTACTTACTTTTTGTCTCTCTATATTTGACTGGCTTATTTTGTGTAGCATAATGTCCTTCAGATTCATCCATGTTTCTACAAATAAAAATATATTTTTCTTATTAAGGCTGAAGAGTATTGCATTGTGAATATATAGTATATATTTTTAACCATTCATCTGTTGATGGACATATAGGTTGATTCCAGATCTTGGCTATTTTGAATAATTTATGTGGCAATAAACTTGGGAATGCAGAAATTTCTTCAACATACTGATTTCATTTACTTTGTATATATACCAAGTAGTGAGATGACTGGATTATATGGTAGTTCTACTTTTAATTTTTCCAGGGAGCATCATACTGTTTTTCATAATGATTATACTAATTTATATTCCTACCAATAATGTTCATGACTTCCCTTTTCTCCACAATTTTTGTCAACACTTTTCTTTCCTCTTTTTGATAATAACCGTTTTAACAGGTGTGAGAACTTAATTGTGGTTTTGATTTGCACTTATCAGATGTTTAGTGATGTTGAACTTCAAAATATATACACAGACACATATATATATATAAAACTATTGGTCTTTTTTGCCTTCTTTATAGAAATGGCTATCAGATCTTATGTCTATTTTGTAATGTCTGTTTCCTTGCTATTGAGTTGTTTTACTTTCTTATATATTTTAGGAATTAAAGAGTTATCAGATGTATGATTTGCAAATATTTTTTGTAATACCATTCCATAAGTTGTCCCTTCACTCTGCTGTTTGGTGTGCATAATCTTTTTAGTTTTATAGAATTCAATTTATTTCTTTTTGCTTTTGTTGCCTGTACTTTTGGATTCATACCCAAAAAGTAATTGACCAGACCAATGGTATGAAACTTTTCTCTTATTATTTCTTTTAATATGTTTATCATTTAGATCTTACATGTAAGTCTTAATCCATTTTGAGTTGAATTGATGTGAGATAAAGGTGTAATTTCATTTTTCTGCATGTAGATATCCAGTTATTAAAATATCAACTATTGATAAGACTGTCCTTTCTCTATTGTGATTCCTGGCACCTTTGTTGACAAAATCAATTGAGAATGTGCTCTTCATTCTGTTGCATTGTCTATATACCTGTTTTTAATGACAGTACCATATAGTTTTGATGACTAGTTTTGTAATATATTTTGAAGCCAAGAAGTGTGATGCCTCTAGCTTTGTTTCTTTTGCTTGAGAATGCTTGGCCATTCAGAGTCTTTTCTATTTTTATAAAAATTTTAGGATTGCTTTTCTATTTGTGAAAAAAAATTGTTGAAATTTTGATAGAGATTGCATTGAATTTTTAGATTCCTTTAGTTAGTATGCACATTTGAACAATATCAGTTTTTCAAATCAATGAACATGGAATACCTTTTCATTTATTTGTGTTGTCTTCAATTTCTTTCACCAAATATTTTAGTTTTCAGTGGTCAGGTTTTTCAACTACTTGGTTAAATTTATTTCTATGTATTTTATCATTTATTTTGTAAGTATTGTAAGTGGAATTATTTCCTTGATTTCTTTTTTGGATAGTTCTTTGTAGTATATAGAAATGCTAATGATTATCGTATATTTATTTTAAATCTGGCATATTTTTTGAGTTTGCATATTATTTATAACAGTTTTTTGGTGGAATATTTTGTGTTTCCCATATATAAAATTATGTCTTCTGCAAACAAGGATAATTTAACTTTTTCCCTTTCAATTTGGATGCCTTTTTTTTCCCCCTCTTGTCTAATTGCTCTGGATCCTAATTGCTAGGAATTCCAGTACTCTGTTAAATAGAAGTGGCGAGAGCAGGCATCCTTATCTTGTTCCTGTTTTCAGAGAAAACGCTTTCAACTTGTACCCATTAAGTATTATGTTAGCTGTGGGTTTGCCATATATTGCCTATGTTGTGTTGAGATACATTCCTCTTAAACTTAATTTATTGAATGTTTTTGTTACAGAATTATGTTTAATTTTACGAAATGATTTTTCTGGATCCTTTAAGATGATCATACAATTTCTGTCCTTCATTGTATTAAGGTGATATATCATATTTATAGATTTATGTATGTTAAACCATCCTAATATCCATGAATGAATGCCAGTTGATCGTGGTGAATGATTCCTTTAATACGCTGTTGAATTTGGGTTGCTAATATTTTATTGAGGAATTTTACATCCATGTTTGTCAGAGATATTGGCCTGCAATTTTATTTTCTTGCAGTGTTTTTGGTTTGCTTTGATATTAGGGGGAGGTTGAGCACATAAAACCAGTTTGAAAATGTTCCTTCTTCACTTTTTTGGAAGAGTTTGAGGTGAATTAGAATTAATTCTTCTTTCAATTCTTGGTAAAATTCAGCAGTAAGGCTATCAGATTCTGAGCTTTTCTTTGATGGGATATTTGCTATTACCAATTCAAACACATTGCTCTTCAAGTTACAACCTACAAAGGGTGAGTTATGAAAATCAGAAGATCTGAACAAACCAAAGAAGACCGATGCATTTTAATTGGTAATAGCAAATATCCCATCAAAGAAAAGTTCAGGATCTGATGGCTCACATGGTGAAATGCCATCTCTGCTAAAAATATAAAAATTAGCTGGGCATGGTGGCAGGTGCCTGTAATTCCAGCTACTCAGGAGGCTGAGGCAGGAGAATCGCCTGAATCTGGGAGGCGGAGGTTGCAGTGAGGCAAGATCATGCCATTGCATTCCAGCCTGGGCAACAAGAGTGAAACTCCATCTCAAAAAAAAAAAAAAAAAAAAAAAAGAAAAAAAAAAAAAGTAATCATTTCTTCAGGCTATTCAGTTACCTTTCATATAATTATTCATAGTAGCCTGTTATGGTGCTTTATATTTCTGTTGTGTTACTTATACTATCTCCTTCTTCATTTCTGATTTTATTTTTTTAGTCTGCTCTCTTTTATTTTTAGTCTAAATAAAAGTCTGCTGATTTTGTTTATCTTTTTCAAATTTGACTCTTATTGATCTGCTCTATTAATTTTCTTGTTTCTATTTCATTTGTTTCTGCTCTGATCTTTATTTATTTATTTATTTTTGCTTCTGCAAATCTGAATCTTAATTTCTTCTTTTTCTAGTTTATTGATGTCCAATGTTAGGTTATTTGAGATCTTTCTTCTTTTATGGTGTAGGCCTTTATTGCTATAAATGTTCCTTTTAGAACTGCATTTAATGCATCTAATACATTTTGGTTTATGCTGTATTTAAATTTTGATTTGCTTCAAGATATTTTAAAATTTCTTTTCTAATTTTATTTTGATCCATTGGTTGTTTAGGGGCACATTTATTTTTTCCATGTATTTGTGAATTTTCTGAAAGTTTTCCTTTTATTGATTTCAACTTTCATACCATTGTAGACAGAAAAGATACTTTATATAATTTCAATCTTCTTGAAAATTTGTTAAAACTCATCTCATAGTCTAATATATAACATATCCTGAAAAATGTTCCATGTGATTTTGAGAAGTTTGTGTATTCTGTTGCTTTTAAATGTTCTGCATATTGGCTGGGTGTGATGGCTCATACCTGTAATCCCAGCGCTTTGGGAGGCCGAGGTGGGCAGATCACGAGGTCAGGAGATGAAGACCATCCTGGATAACATGGGTGAAATCCCGTCTCTACTAAAAAAAAAAAAAAAAAAAAAAAAAAAAAAAAAAAAAAAAAAAAAAAAAAAAAAAAAAAAAAATTAGCCGGTCATGGTGGTGGGTGCTTGTAGTCCCAGCTACCCAGAGGCTGAGGCAGGATAATGGTGTGAACCCAGGAGGAGGAGCTTGCAGAGAGCCGAGATCATGCTACTGCACTCCAGCCTGGGCAACAGAGTGAGACTCTGAAACCAAAAATATTCTGTTTATTACTATTAGGTACATTTGCTCTGAAGCTTGGTTTAAATCTGCAGTTTCTTTATTGATTTTCTGCCTAGATTATTTATCCATTGCTGAAAATGGAGTATTGAAGTCCCCTACTATTAATGTGTTATCATTTATCTTTCCTTCAGATCTCTAAATATGTGCTTTATATATTTAAGTGCTCCAATGTTGGGTGCATATATGTTTATAATTGTTGTATTCTCTTGATGAATTGACGCATTCATCATTATATAATGACATTTTTTGTCTCCTGTGACAGTTTTGACTTAAAGTCTTTTTTTTCTGATGTAAATGTAGCTACCCCTGCTCTCTTTTGGTTTCCATTTGCATAGAACATCTTTTTTCCATTCTTTCATTTAACATCTGTGCATCCTTATGAGTGAAGTAAGTCTCTTATGGCAACATATTGTTGGACGATACTTTTAAAAATTCCTTTATCTACACTATGTCTTTTGATTTGAAAATTTAATGCATATCTGTTCAAGGTAATTATGAACAGGCAAGAACTTACTATCATCATTTTGTTAATATATTTGTTTATTTTATAAAATCTTTGTACTTTTCTCTCTTGCTGTTTTCGTTTTTGGTGAGCTGTTTTTTCTCTAGTGATATGTTTTGATTCCTTATTTATTATCTTTTGTGTATCCACTATATGCTTTTGCATTGTGGTAAACATGAGGCTTACCTAAAATAGTTTATTGTTAAAATAAGCGATTTCACGTTGACATCAATTTAACGTTGATCACATTAAAAAACCTACACTTTTACGTCACACCTCTCTAATGTTTTAAATTTTTTGTGTGATCATCATTTTATATTGTGTCCTTCATCAAATTATTGTAGCATTCATTGTTTTTAATAATTTGAATTCTTAACATTTATATTAAAGATATGTTATTTAAACAACTCATGATAGTAGTACAGTATCCAAAATGTTATTGTCTACTTAATTCATTCAATATGTTCTTATCTAGTCAGTCCTCTGTATCTGTGGGTTATGTACCTGTAAATTCAGCCAAACTCAGATGAAAAATACTTAAAACAATAATTGCATCTGTACTGAACATGTACATCATTTTTTCTCATCAGTATACCCTAAACAATGCAACAGCATTTACATAGCATTTATGTTATATTAGACACGGTAAGTAATCTAGAGATGATTTAACCTTTTTCTCATTTGCCCTGAGAATACACACGGGCAGTGCTTGCAGCTTCACTATTTTACCCAACATAACCTTGCCATGAAATATCTCACATTTATTATTATTTTCAAATCGCTTTGGTGTGTATCAAATTTGGAAACAAAAGACATCATTCTATTTATAGCATTCTGTTTTAGTAATGGTGTTTCCATTTAAAATATATAGTAATTCTTAATTGCTGAAAATGTCAAGTCCTCTAGAAAATGCAGCATTCTTACATATGATGTTAATATTATTCTCAAACAATCATTGGCCAAAAATTCACTTGATAAATTTTATTTTTTTTGAAATAGAAGATTTTGATGATTCAGATGATTCTGATATTAGTTCTCTTTAGATATAACTTCAAAAACAGATTTATATTTTACTTTCATATTGAAAATCAGGCAGATTCGCTTCAGCATCAAAGAGTGTTTCTGTAAAATTAAATGAGTGCTGGCAGCAATCTGCCCCTTTTTTAAATGGAGAAAGGGTTAAAGTATGTGGGAATATGTACATAAGTTACATGCAAATAATATATCATTTTATATCAAAAAGCAGAGCATCTGCAGACTTTGGTGTCTAAGGCAGGTTGTAGAACAAATCCCACATGGATACTGAGGGATGTCTGTACTTTCATATATTTGTGTGTCACTATTTAGTGTCTTATTCTTTGACTTAAATAATTCATTTTAGAATTCACAAGAATTCATTTCTTATAAGACAGGACCAGTGTTGATGGGCTCCTTTGGCTTTTATTTCTGTGGGAAAGTCTTTTTCTCTCCTTCATTTCTGAAGTACAACTTTTCCTGGTAGAGTGTTTTTGGTTGGCAGATTTTTCCTGCAATATTTTAAATGTATCATCTTACTCCCTCCTGGACTATAAGATTTCTGCTGAAAAGTTCACTGCTAGACATTTGGAAACTCAATTATTTTTACTCTTTTTGCCTTCCTTTTAAAAAAAAATTTCAGGATTCTCTCTTTGTCTTTGATACTTGAAAATGTGATTATAATATACCATGGGAAAATATTATTTGGATTGAATTTGTTTGAGGACTCTGGCCTTCCTGTACCTGAATATTTATATCTTTCCTCAGATTTAGAAGTTTTGTTTTACTATCTGTTTAAATAAGCTTTCTATCCTTTTGTTTTCCTCTTCTTCTTTATGAACTCCTATCACTCAAAGCATCACTCTTTCTAGGCTATGCCATAAATCCTGTAAGCTTCTTTTATTCTCTTTCATTTTTTACTTTTTTCCTTTAAAAATATTTGCAAGTAACCTGTCTTTGAGTTTACAGATTGTTTCTTCTGGTTGACCACTCAAAACTGATACTCTATATTGAAATATTTATTTTATTCATTGCATTTTTAGATCCAGGTTTTCTGTTGTGTTTTAAATATATATATATAAATATATATTAAATATATACATATATATTAAATATATTAAATATATACATATATATTAAATATACATATACATATGTATATATACACACATATACATATATACATATGTGTATATTAAATATACGTATACATATGTATATATACATTTAATATGTATTTAATATATACATATGTGTATATATACACACATATACATATATACATATATACATATATACATATGTGTATATGTGTGTATATATACACATATGTATATATTAAATACATATTAAATGTATATATACAGACACATATATATGCATACACACACACATATATGCAATTTCAATCCCTTTGTTAAAATTTTCATTTTGATAATTCATTGGTTTCCTAATTTCATTGAATTCTCTATTTTCTTGAAGTTCACTGAGCTTCCTGAAAACATTTATTTTGATTCCTTCCTCAGACAGCTTGTATATCCATCTTCATTTCCTTGGGATCAGATACTCAGAAAGTATTGTGTTCTTTTGATGTTGTTATATCTTTTTAATTCTTTCATGTTTCTTGTTACCCTAGATGGTGTCTGTGTTTTAGTTTGTTTTGAGACAGAATCTCACTCTGTTGCCCAGTCTGGAGTTCAGTGGTGCAATTTTGGCTCACTGCAACCTCTGCCTCCTGGGTTTAAGAGATTCTCCTGCCTCAGCCTTCCGAGTAGCTGGGGATTCAGGCATGTGCCACCATGCCCAGGTAATTTTTGTATTTTTTGTAGAGATGGAGTTTCACCATTTTGGCTCAGTTGGTTTCAAACTCCCAACCTCAAGTGATCTACCCACCTCAGCCTCTCACAGTGCTGGAATTACAGGTGTGAGCCACTGTGCTCAGCCTGAAGTCTATACGTTTGAAGAAGTAGGAAATTATTATAATCTTTGCAAACTTACTGTCTAGGAGTGGCTTTCACCAGTTAGCTTGTCCAGGTATTCTCGGCAGGATGTTTAATATGATCTGAGGGTGAGTTTACCACTGGAGTCCTCAGGCAGGCTGGCCTGGTGCCTATCCAGGCAAAATCCAGGCATTGTTAAGCCTAGAGCCTGGTTTCTCTGAGGTGGACCTGTTGAATGGGTCTGTGTGGGTATGCTTGGAGCTTGCATGCAGAGGGGTGGGCTTGGACGTTGGGTACACAGAGCCTAATTTGATGCTGGGGTGGGTCCTGAACCTCAGCCTGCAGGGACCACCCAGGAGCTGGGATGAGCCCGGAGCCTGGGTCCACTGGAACTGGCCTGGAGCCTGCATTCATTTGGTGGCTTAGCACTTGGATGGGCCAAGAGTTTCAGTCCATGAGGTTGAGCCTGAGGCCTGGGGTCTGTGGGGCTGGCCTGGATCCTGGGTCTTCAGGGAGTGGATCTAGACCCTTAGTTCATGGGAGCCAGCCTGCTCCCAGGGTCTACTGGAGTGGGCTGGGACCCTGAGTATGCAGGAGCAGACCTGGAACCATGGGGAGTGGTCTTGAGCCTGGGACTGGCCTGGTACTTAGACAGATATGAATCTTGAGACTATGGGAATTCTATATCCTGGGATTATGGGTATTTGCTTGGTGCCTGTGGCTGTGGGGACTGGGCTGGAGGTTAGGTGTGCAGGTGATGTCTTTGAGGCCATAAGTTTGAGGGATGGCTTCAAATGTAGGTCCACAAGAGTGATCCTGGAGTGTCTGTGGGGGCAGGTCCAGTTTTGGGTCTACTGGAAGGTGCCTGGAGCCTAGGTTTACTGGGGGAGGCCTGAGCTCTGCATCTGCTGGAGCTTAGGACAACAGAGCCTGCTCTAAAGAATAGAACAGCCAGGAATGGCCCAACATTAGGCAGGCCCTGAGCCTCTGTTCACAAGTGTTATTCTAGTGTCTGAGATCAAGTGTACCTACCTGGCACTAGGGTGGTCCTGAAACCTGGGTCTGTGTGGGCCAGCCTGACTCTGGGCTTGTCTGAGACCTGGAGTGGATCTCGGACCTGGAGTTGCAGACACTGGCCTGGAAGCTGGGTTTGTGGGTGCTGGCTTGATGACTATGGCTGAATGAGCTGACCTGGTGCTGACAGGGTCTAAAATCTGAGGCCATAAGGGCCAGCCCAGTGCTGGAGTCAATGTAGAGTCCCTGGCTGCTGGGGCCAACCTGGAACCTGAGTCTGTTGAGACTGACTGGTTGCTAGGGCAGGCACAAAGCCCAGGGAATCTGGGGCTGGTCCAGAGTCTAGGGCCTCTATGGTTAGCCTGGCACAAAGGTGGGCTTAGAGACTCGATCCATAGGTACGGTCCTGGAGTTTTGGAAAGTAGGGCGTGACAGACACTTAGTTTTCCTGGAGCAAGCCCAGTGTTGGGATCTGAGACACAGTTCAGTGCTCACTTCCCTCTTTCATACAGAAGGTATCTCTCTCCACATTGCACTGCCTGGGACTGGGGGAGGGATGATATGCATAATGTAAAACTGTCCTATCTACTTTTATCTGAGTTTTTTTCTTATTTTTGTGCTGTTTGCAGTTTTTCTTGTCAGAAGCATTTGAACTAGAGCAACTCCATCTTGAATAGGAGCTGGGTAAAATGAGGCTGAGACCTACTGGGCTGTATTCCCATATGGTTAAGGCATTTTAAGTCACAGGATGAGATAGGAGGACAGCACAAGATGCAGGTCATAAAGAACTTGCTAACAAAACAAGCTGCAGTAAAGAAGCCAGCCAAATCCTACCAAAACCGAGATGGTGAAGAGAGTGACCTCTGGTCATCTTCACTGCTACACTCCCACCAGTGCCATACCGGTTTACAAATGCCATGACAATGTCAGGAAGTTATCCTATATGGTCTAAAAAGGGGAGGCATGAATAATCCACCTTTTGTTTAGCATATCATCAAGAAATAACCATAAAAATGGGCAACCAATGGAGTAGCCATTCTTGTATTCCTTTGCTTTCTTAATAAACTCACTTTTAGTTTACTCTACAAACTCACCCTGATTTTTTTTTTTTTTTTTTTCTTGTATGATATCCAAGAAACCTCTCACAAGGTCTGGATTGGGAGTGCTTTCTGGTATCACTCTCACCTGGTTTGCTCTTGTGAATACTTTTGTCTGTGTAGGATTCAAAATCAATGTTTCTGTAGGGAGACAAGTGCTGGGAAGCCCGTTCCTTCATATTATTGATGTCTGTCCTGTACACACTGTTACTTAGTGTGCTAATGGCACATTTCACCACAGATATTAAAAACTTAAAATAATTTTTCGATACAGGTGGAAATCAAAGACGGTTTTAATTTTTCCAAAAAAGGACAAAGCATGTTGACGCTTGCAGTAAGAAGAGGTCTTTTTAATAATAAAATATAATCCCTCAGTTGTACATTCCCAAAGCAGAGAACTTAGAGCTTTCCTTCAGTTGAAAATGAGCAATAGATAAGATGTTTTCTGTAGAATTTCAAAAGGAGTGTATTATGTTTATTAAATTAAACACGAACTAAAGATAGAATGGTGGCCTTTTCCCTTCTTCATGTCAGCAAATGAACAATAGATGATGAGGATTCTTAATGTTTGGAAGAAAATTGATGTTATAGTTTAAACACTTTATTAAGAAGAGATATTTGTTGTTTGTTCTTGATTTTAGTGTGCATTGAATTTGATAGGACAGTTTTATGTAATTTTGTTATTTAAAGTAAAATTTATTAGGAGCAGGGTGAAAAATGTATTGAATATTTTTCTGGGGGAAAAAAACGGATTTAAAGAATCACCAATTTTCTTTAATCTATCTATATTCCACTGAGGATCTTTATCATATAAAGTTAAACTTTTCCATCTTTGATAAAATGATTTCGAAATTATAATTTCTTTAATTGGGGGTTTTGAGGTTGCTTTTGAAAGACATATACATATGTATATATATGTATCTTCTTGTCTACATATATACCCACACACACATATATATCCACAAATATATATATATCCACAAATATATATATATATATATCTCAACGTTTCTAAAGTAAAATAAGTAAATGTTTTCCAAACTGTGGTATAAGATATGTTAATAATTTCCTTGAAAATGTGTGGGAATAATACATCAAAATTAAAGTGTGTCAGAATGTAGAAACAAATATTTTAAGTAGGATGAAGATGTATTTTAGAACCTGACTGATTTAACTAATTTTATGCCAATACAAATATGTCTAAATTGATTATTTTTAGGTTTTATGGGAATTATATATAAAAAAGTGATGTTAAGCATCTTTTAAAAATATTTTACTTTATTTCATCATTCCAAATTTTGATAAAGTGAAAGTCTTATACATGCCTGTAAGTACACTCCTTGGTATTTATTTGTTTTCAAAATATAAAAAATAATTTGAGTATATTTATTTTCACATTAAGCACATATCCTTAATATTTCATATTAGGATGCATTACAATGCGGTTTCTTTTTAATCTCAATGATTACTGCCTGATATAGAGTGATAGTAAGAAGTAAGAAACATCCACAAATCATTTGCATTTCAAAATATCAAAATATTCAGTTCAGCTGAATTTTTCCATTAGTTATTTATTAATTTACCCAACAAGCATTTACATAAATTTTAAGAACCTCCTATGTGCCTGACACTGGGTATTTAATGATGAAACAACCTGGTTCCAGAATTCATGGATCTAATAATATGACCCACACTTATAAAGTACCGATCAGTTTATACCATGAAGATTATTTACTATTGATTATTATGTATTTGGAGAATCATTTATAACTTCTAAATCTCATATAACCTTATATTTTTACCTATCACAAGTCATTCACATAATATTTCATTTATTCAAAAATTCATTTGTCTATTTTTGAAACTATTGATTAGACTTTTTAGCCTATGCTCATAAAGCTGTAGAATAAGAGCTGATGTACTATAGTGAGTACCTGATATAATAATTATGTTTTCTCTTATGAAAACAAATGTTATTTATAGTGTTTAATTCCAGATATTAATCATATATATTACAAACCTTCTGTTGTAAAAATTAATAACCTTTCTGATATGTATTTTAACATCTCAATCATATTCATTTTGGATGGCCATCTTTAATACATGACTACACTTAAGCAGGAATTATTTCAGTAGGTTTTATAACCTTGGAGTTTTAGTATTCATTCTATTGTTATTTATTTAATTATTATTTGAACAGATATTTGTCAGTTATTTGGCTTCAGATTTTATATGATACAAAAATAGTGGTACAGTGTTACTTTGTTGGCTTGCCATGAGGCATACCATCTGGTATTAATACCTTTGTTTCGTCTTTCTTTGTTGAATATGTGTTTAACTGTTACTTGATTTAATCTAGCAGAGGTGCACTATGTTTGATTGTGACTCAAACCTGAAGAAAGCCTGACCATTTAGACTTACACATTTTGGGGAAAACAAGCCACTATATATAGTCTGACTCCTTTGAGATGGCTATGGGGAGAGAATCTCAATGCAGCCATATTTAAGGAGCACTTAAAGAAACCATCAAAGATCAAAAGAGACAAAGAAGGCCATTACATAATGGTAAAGGGATCAATTCAACAGGAAGAGCTAACTATCCTAAATATATATGCACCCAATACAGGAGCACCCAAGTCCTTAGAGACTTACAAAGAGACTTAGACTTCCATACAATAATAATGGGAGACTTCAACACCCCACTGTCAACATTAGACAGATCAATGAGACAGAAAGTTAACAAGGATATTCAGGAATTGAACTCATCTCTGCAGCAAGCATCTACAGAACTCTCCACCCCAAATCAACAGAATATACATTCTTCTCAGCACCACATCACACTTATTCCAAAATTGACCACATAATTGGAAGTAAAGCAATCCTCAGCAAATGTACAAGAACAGAAATTATAACAAACTGTCTCTCAGACCACAATGAAATCAAACTAGAACTCAGGACTAAGAAACTCAATCAAAACCGCTCAACTACATGGAAACTGAATAACCTGATCCTGAATGACTACCGGGTACATAACAAAATGAAGGCAGAAATAAAGATGTTCTTTGAAACCAATGAGAACAAAGATACAACATACCAGAATCTCTGGGACACATTTAAAGCAGTGTGTAGAGGGAAATTGATAGCACTAAATGCCCACAAGAGAAAGCTGGAAAGATCTAAAATTGACACTCTAACATCACAATTAAAAGAACTAGAGAAGCAAGAGCAAACACATTCAAAAGCTAGCAGAAGGCAAGAAATAACTAAGATCAGAGCAGAACTGAAGGAGATAGTGACACAACAAACCCCCCAAAAAATCAATGAATCCAGGAGTTGGTTTTTTGAAAAGATCAACAAAATTGACAGACCACTAGCAAGACTAAAAAAGAAGAAAAGAGAGAAGAATCAAATAGATGCAATAAAAAATGATAAAGAGGATATCACCACCGACCCCACAGAAATACAAACTACAATCAGAGAATACTATAAACACCTCTACGCAAATAAACTAGAAAATCTAGAAGAAACGGATAATTTCCCGGACACTTACACTCTCCCAAGACTAAACCAAGAAGAAGCTGAATCCTTGAATAGACCAATAACAGGCTCTGAAATTGAGGCAATAATTAATAGCCTACCAACCAAAAAAGTCCAGGACCAGATGGATTTACAGCGGAATTCTACTAGAGGTACAAGGAGGAGCTGGTACCATTCCTTCTGAAACTATTCCAATCAATAGAAAAAGAAGGAATCCTCCCTAACTCATTTTATGAGGCCAAGATCATCCTGATACCAAAGCCTGGCACAGACACAACCAAAAAAGAGAATGTTAGACCAATATCCCTGATGAACATCGATGCAAAAATCCTCAATAAAATACTGGCAAACTGGATCCAGCAGGACATCAAAAAGCTTATCCACCATGATCAAGTGGGCTTCATCCCTGGGATGCAAGGCTGGTTCAACATACGCAAATCAATAAACGTAATCCAGCATATAAACAGAATCAAACACAAACACCACATGATTATTTCAATAGATGCAGAAAAGGCCTTTGACAAAATTCAACAGCCCTTCATGCTAAAAACGCTCAATAAATTCGGTATTGATGGAACGTATCTCAAAATCAGAAGAGCTATTTATGACAAACTCACAGCCAATATCATACTGAATGGGCAAAACCTGGAAAAATTGCCTTTGAAACCTGGCACAAGACAGGGATGCCCTCTCTCACCACTCCTAGTCAACATAGTGTTGGAAGTTTTGGCTAGGGCAATCAGGCAAGAGAAAGAAATCAAGGGGATTCAGTTAGGAAAAGAAGAAGTCAAATTGTCCCTCTTTGCAGATGACATGATTGTATATTTAGAAAACCCCATTGTCTCAGCCCAAAACCTCCTTAAGCTGATAAGAAACTTCAGCAAAGTCTCAGGATACAAAATTAATGTGCAAAAATCACAAGCATTCTTATACACCAGTAACAGACAAACAGAGAGCCAAATCAGGAATGAACTTCCATTCACAATTGCTTCAAAGAGAATAAAATACCTAGGAATCCAACTCACAAGGGATGTAAAGGACTTCTTCAAGGAGAACTACAAACCACTGCTCAGTGAAATAAAAGAGGACACAAACAAATGGAAGAACATACCATGCTCATGGATAGGAAGAATCAATATCGTGAAAATGGCCATACTGCCCAAGATAATTTATAGATTCAATGCCATCCCCATCAAGCTACCAATGAGTTTCTTCACAGAATCGGTAAAAACGGCTTTAAAGTTCATATGGAACCAAAAAAGAGCCCGCATCTCCAAGACAATCCTAAGTCAAAAGAACAAAGCTGGAGGCATCATGCTACCTGACTTCAAACTATACTACAAGGATACAGTAACCAAAATAGCATGGTACTGGTACCAAAACAGAGATATAGACCAATGGTAGAGAACAGGGTCCTCAGAAATAATACCACACATCTACAGCCATCTGATCTTTGACAAACCTGAGAGAAACAAGAAATGCGGAAAGGATTCCCTATTTAATAAATGGTGCTGGGAAAGTTGGCTAGCCATAAGTAGAAAGCTGAAACTGGATCCTTTCCTTACTCCTTATACGAAAATTAATTCAAGATGGATTAGAGACTTAAATGTTAGACCTAATATCATAAAAACCCTAGAAGAAAACCTAGGTAATACCATTCAGGACATAGGCATGGGCAAGGACTTCATGTCTAAAACACCAAAAGCAATGGCAACAAAAGCCAACATTGACAAATGGGATCTCATTAAACTAAAGAGCTTCTGCACAGCAAAAGAAACTACCATCAGAGTGAACAGGCAACCTACAGAATGGGAGAAAATTTTTGCAATCTACTCATCTGACAAAGGGCTAATATCCAGAACCTACAAAGAACTCAAACAAATTTACAAGAAAAAGCAAACAACCCCATCAAAAAGTGGGCAAAGGATATGAACAGACATTTCTCAAAAGAGGACATTCATACAGCCAACAGACACATGAAAAAATGGTCATTATCACTGGCCATCAGAGAAATGCAAATCAAAACCACAATGAGATACCATCTCACACCAGTTAGAATGGCAATCATTAAAAAGTCAGGAAACAACAGGTGCTGGAGAGGATGTGGAGAAATAGGAACACTTTTACACTGTTGGTGGGATTGTAAACTAGTTCAACCATTATGGAAAACAGTATGGCGATTCCTCAAGGATCTAGAACTAGATGTACCATATGACCCAGCCATCCCATTACTGGGTATATACCCAAAGGATTATAAATCATGCTGCTATAAAGACACATGCACATGTATGTTTATTGCGGCACTATTCACAATAGCAAAGACTTGGAATCAACGCAAATGTCCATCAGTGACAGACTGGATTAAGAAAATGTGGCACATATACACCATGGAATACTATGCAGCCATAAAAAAGGATGAGTTTGTGTCCTTTGTAGGGACATGGATGCAGCTGGAAACCATCATTCTCAGTAAATTATCGCAAGAACAGAAAACCAAACACCGCATGTTCTCACTCATAGGTGGGAACTGAACAATGAGCTCACTTGGACTCGGGAAGGGGAACATCACACACCAAGGCCTATCACGGGGAGGACAGAGGGGGGAGGGATTGCATTGGGAGTTATACCGGATGTAAATGACAAGTTGATAGGTGCTGACGAGTTGATGGGTGCAGCACACCAACATGGCACAAGTATATATATGTAACAAACCTGCACGTTATGCACATGTACCCTAGAACTTAAAGTATAATAAAATTAAAAAAAAAAAGAAACAAGAAAAAAGAAAAAGAAGTGCTGAGAACCCTGCATTATAAGCAAGCTAAGCTCACCACTGACAAGGGGCAGGTTATCAGTCATCTACTAGAATCACAGCATCACAGCTTCAGTGAAGATAAGAACGATTACTTTCTGGCAAGTCAGCACACCTAACCAATTCTGGTAACCTTAAAGAAAACAAAATTTACCAGACTTTATAAATACAATAGGTGAAACATCGTGAAGAAATGTCTTTGTTCTGTTTTTTCTTGGTTGGGGGAGAATTATTCTTAATGTCAAGGTGAAAGAATAAGTAGTATAGAATGTAAAAAACATATAATTATATACAATCATGTAATTATATACAATTTCTCGATAGACATTAATTCTCTGACCTCAGGAGTTATTCAATATGACATGGTCGAACGAGTTTCTTTGGTTAACATTTCTTGATACATCTATGTAAATGATCAGGCCAAAACATGAAAAGATCAGCTCTTTTGTGTAATTAAGAATAATCTTTAGAGATTCTTTATGATTTAATGGGTAGATAGTTAAGTAAAACACATTTTACAAATATTTAGGCAAAAGATTAATCATATATTTTTAATGCCATATTGGGATATTGTTTGACTAATTCAGTTAAACATTCTTTATGTATTTGGTAAAATATATGCTTTGTGTCATATATATTCTTGTTGGTAAACACATATGCCAGGGACCTGTTGAATACAGTGGTAAGATAATAGGCTCTAGAGTCATTTTACCTGTATTCGTATCCCAAATATACTTGTATCTGTTTGGCTTTCAGTATATCCTACAAGTTAACACTCATTTAGGAAAGATTTTCACATTAATACAACACTCGATGAAGGCAGAAAAAATCAATAAAAGGCCCTTTTCTTCATCAGAAATGTTAACATTTTCTGAGAAACACTATCGCCCCCATTTCAACTCACCAGCTTTCTACTTAGGTCTAATTGGCTATAACTTGATATATTGCCACACGTAACATAGAGCATCAGTAGGAGATTTGCTAATAGGAGTGACATGATTGCATTATACCAATTTGTGACCTATTTCCTCAAGTTGGGCTAGTGTCACCCTGAGCAAACTTGTAATTTTATCTGTAAAGAAGGATGTGAACATTTATTGGATAGATAATCAATAGTGTCTGCTTGGGTCTATCCTTTTGTCTACTCAAGATGCATACATATGTTATATTCCACATGTACAATGTAAGGGAAATGCATTGATTTCAATTTACCTCCTCAATAAAGTCTTATTCAGTTTTTGCTTGAGTTCCAGTAATTTTAGAGACAATTGACTCCATCAAAGGCTGTAAGTGGCTCCATGTATGGCACACTGTAGCCATAAAAGCATTTTATCTCTCCTAAACATCTCTACTATAAAATTATAGAGATGGAACATGGTAACTGCAGTAAACTCCCCTGTTCAGAATAGGGAATTTAAAAAACATCTAGAAGTACATTTCAAATCCTGATTGACAAGAATTACAAAAAAACAGATCTATGCTAGTGGTCTTATTTTCTTGATTCTGTCCTCTGAAATGATCTTTCCTGTTTATTATTCTTCATGGCTACAGCTGATATGGACTTATTTTAGGGAATATATAACTTTCAGAGTCCATTTTATGTTGGTGAAAATTCATGGATCCAGAAAATGCTTTTAAGCGTTGAAGAGTTAAGAGATGTGTCTAACTAGTCTTGTTTTTGTGCTTTGTGTTGTGATTTATTGACATTTGTATATTTTGTCAATCAAATTCCTTCCAATACTTTATAACTATAGCCAATGAGTTTGTAGACATAGTTTTGATGCTGAGGAGTTAGTTTTTGTTTTGTCGCTAGTTCAGTTTGGTTATTTTATCTATCATCCTATGCATTCTGCCTTTTCATTAATCTTAGCTTAGCTTAATGGACACTGCCTTCAAGTATTTCAAAACAATAGTCTTTTGACAGTAGGCAATACACTTGACATAAGCTGACCAAAAATATTTGAATGCTAGGTACTTAACTCAATTTTATTTTATATTTATTTTGTTTCTTTATAATAATTTCAGCTTCTATTTTAGATTCAGGGGTACATGTGCAGGTTTGTTACATGGGAATTTTGTGTGCTGCTGAGGTTTGGAGTATAGTTTATTCCATCACCCAGATAGTAAGCATAATACCTAATAGTTTTTCAACCCTTGCTCTCTTCTCTCCCTCTTCTAGCAGTCCAAGTGTGTATTGTTGCCATCTTCATATCCATGAGTACCTAACATTAAGTCCTACTTGTAAGTGAGAACATGTGGCATTTGTTTTCTGATCCTGCATTAATTTGCTTAGGATAATGACCTCCAGCTGCATCCATGTTGCTGCAAAGGACATGATTTTATTTCTTTTTATGGCTGCATAGTATTCCATGGTGTATATGTACTACATTTTCTTTATCTACTCTGTAACTGATAGCCAACTAGGTTGATTTCATGCTTTTGATATTGTGACTAGAGCTGTGATAAACATATAAGTGCATGTTTCTTTTTGGTAGATATATTTTGGTAGATATCTACCAAACCATACACTAAGTGATGGGATTGCTAGGACAAATGGTAATTGTGTTCTAAGTCCGTTGGAAATCTCCAATCTGCTTCCCATAGTGGCTGAACTAATTTACACTTCAATCAACAATGTATAAGTACTCCTTTTGCTCCACAACTTCTCCAACATCTGATTTTTTTTTTTTAATTGTTAACGATAGCCATTCTGAAAGCCATTCTGATGGTATCTCATTTGCATTTCTCTTATGATTAGTGATGTTGAGCATTTCTTTCATATGTGTGTTTGCTGCTTGTATGCCTTGAGTGTTCCTGTCTTTTGCCCACTTTTAAATATGGTTATTTGTTTTTTGTTTGTTGTATTGTTTAAGTTCCTTACAGATTCTGGATATTAGCCCTTTGTCGGATGCATGGTTTAAAAATATATCTTATTCTGCAGGTTATCTGCTTTCTCTGTTGATTATTTATTTTATTGTGCTAAAACTCTTTAGTTTAATTGGATCTCACTTACTAATTTTTGTTTTAGTTGCCATTGCTTTTGAGGACTTAGACATAAATTCATTCCCATCATTGATGTCCAGAATGGTGTTTCCTAGGTTTTCTTCTAGGATTCTTACAGTTTGTGGTCTTACATTTAAATCTTTAGTCAATCTTGAGTCAATTTTTATGTATGGTGAAAGACAGGGATTCAGTTTTATTCTACTCCATATGGCTAGCCAGCTATCCCAGTACCTTTATTGAATAGGGAGTCCTTTCTCAATTGCTTATTTTTGTCAACTTTGTCAAAGATTAGATATGTAAGTATGTAAGTATGCAGCTTTATTTCTGTGTTCTGTAACCTGTTCCATTGGTCTATGTGTCTGTTTTTGTATCAGTACCATATTATTTTGGCTACTGTAGCCTTACAGTATAGTTTGAAGTTGGGTGATGCCTCTAGCTTTGTTCTTTTTGCTTAGGATTATTTTCTGCTGAGGCATTTACTATGTTCAGCTTGCTTGATAAAACTTGGATTTTTCAACCCTGAAAAGCTATAGGTAGAAATTGACTATTTCATAAGATCTTATTTTCCTTAATCCTTGATTTCATATTGATCACTTATAACTTACACACTCCAATGTTTGATATTTATTTTTCTTATACGTTCTAGTAATACAGGCTCCTTCAGCTTATATTCTGAGATCCAATGTATAGCAGTAATAGCTTGATGAAATGTTTTGCCACTACATAAAATAAGATATCAATTTTCAGCTGGGAATGGCTATCCATCACTGATATTGTTTTATTATACATACAGTAAACTCTACACAGTAGGTTTTATAAATTGTATTAATTTCTGGTACTAAATTCTATCCTAACTTGCTTGTTTACAACTGTTAAGAGGAAGTAATGAAAAAATTCACATAAAACTGTGGTGAAAATTAAGTGAAATTATCTGTATATATCACTAAGAGATGCTCTAGTGTACAGTCATTCATCATTCATTGGCATATTTAGAAATATAGTTTCTCAGTTATTTAATGTATATAAGAAAACAAATAGGTTAAACTATTTCTGATATTCAAGTGTTAAGAGAAAATCTCAAAAGGAAGTATAAAGAAATATTAAGACAAACATATATTTAAATTATTTATCAACATCACACACCAGGGCCTATTGTGGGGAGGGGGGCTGGGGAAGGGATAGCATTAGGAGATATACCTAATGTAAATGACGACTTAATGGGTGCAGCACACCAACATGGCCTATGTATACATATGTAACAAACCTGCATGTTGTGCACATGTACCCTAGAACTTAAAGTATGATTTAAAAAATAATAATAAAATAAATTATTTATCCTAAGCACATCTTTGTTTCTTGTTTTAGGCTCAATGTACACAGGGCTTGAAAAATGTTTGAGGACAAGTTGTCCTTTCCACTGAACAGCCTGTGTTTGGATACTTTGATTTACACTCCAAAGAAATGTAGGCAGCACACATAAATTGATTTATTTTTCTTTTAAAATGTACTATTTTTCCCCTTACTCTTTACTTCCAAGCCTCCACCACTCTGCATTGCTGGTTGGTTTCAACTAAATTGAAGGAGAAAAAAACCACTAATACATTCACTTTGAGGTGAAGTAATTTAATATTATCCCATTGTTGCATCAGGCAGCAATAAATTAATGAAGGAGGGTCAGGCTTGTATTTTCTAGCAGTTTATTAAACCCATAATAAATCTAGGTCCATGCTAAATCATAAAAACATATGGTATATGAATTTGAAATAATGACAAAATAATATGTAATGTCTATTGGTGAGTGTAATTGCTAACAGGAGTATATATTAATTTTGTAATATAAGATATACAATAATTAGTTCAGTACTTGTCCCTAGTAGCCTGCTCCCACATTGGCAAAGTTATCTTTTTACAGAGGTAAAGGATAAAATTCTGCCTAAATGTAACCAACCATTAATAACAATTCTGGGAGCTTATCTATGTCAGGAATTTTTTTCTGCTATGATGAAAGCATTCGACCACAAAATAAACAACTTAAAATGAATGGTGGTCAATGGACTATAATGAGATAAACATAATATCTGGTTTTCTTGAGTAGTAAGGTGAATTCTTACTTTCACTATATATCACTGGGTATTCAGAATAATACAAATTATATCAGTATCATAAGATGGAATCATCACGTCCAAATTTTAGGAAGTATGCACATTTTTATCTCCTACTGTAATAAAGTCTATTTACATTTTTATTGATACATATTAGATGTACATATTTTGGGAATATATGTGATTTCTTGATGCATTTTTATACTGTGTAATAATCAAATCAGAGTAATTGGAATACCCTTCACCTTTAACATTGATCTTTTCATTATGTTCCTAAGATTCCAAAATAGCTCTACCAGCTGTTCTGAAATATACAACAGATTGTTCGTTATTATATTCACTCTCCTGATTTATCAAATATTAAGTCTTATTTCTTTTATCTAACTATATTTTTGTATACATTAATCAACCTCTCTTCATCCCTCTCTTCCCACTACGCTTCTGGACTGTGGCAACCACGGATACTATCTATTTTCATGAGATTCACTTTCTTAGCTCCCACATTTGAGTGGGAACATGTGATATTTGTCTTTCTATTCTTGTCTTATTTCATTTAACATAATGACCTTCAGTTCTATTTACATTTTGAATGTTTGAGGGCTAATGACTTTTAAGCTTCAACCCTTACTGTTCCTCTTCTGCTTCAGATCAGGGCAAGCTGAGAAGAAAGTCTGAGTTGTTCCTTTGCTGGTGTTTGAGAAGCTCAAAATCTGCAACCCCTTGCCCCATGCCACCCTCAATGCATGTGGGACCATCGCACAAATCAAGATAGACTCCTTTCTCTGCTTTCTTAAGCCATTTCAGATCTTCTTGGGAACTTCCACATTCTCTCCAGAGAACCTGATTGTGTAATACATTTCTTCACATCATTTTGGTGTATATGTGGCATCATCAGTCTCAACAACCAAAACAAGTTTTGCTAAGTTTATCTTAGCAAGAGTTTCCAAAGGATAGCACTAATCAAATTGAAATAAACATTTTTTTCTCCATAGATATTTTGAATATAAATATGTATACCAGGGTTGATAACAGAGAGCATAAAGAAACACAATAACAAAACAGTTTTCCAAAATACATGTCTCTTGAAAATAATTTTTCAAATCATTTTTAGAAACCATATCTTCATTTTACATATAAAAATAAGTGTTTATTGAAGTGAAGTGTTTGCAGACATAATTAAGGAAAAGTGCTAGACTGGTTTTCAGCTTACTTTGCTACTGTGAAAATGTGACTGAATCCAGAAAAAAGTATTTCCTCAGCCTAACCTTACAAGGAAACAGCTTTGTAAGTGAGGTCTAGATGCACAAATAGATTAGAGTCAGTGGAAAAAAAAATAAAACAAAATCACTTTTAGGTTTTAGAGAGCTAAGATATAGGTTTGCTTGATATTTCAAAGAGGTAATTATGAAGTCACTTTTACACAGTTTCAGTTTGGTGTTTTAAAATTAGGATACAGAAAGATGAGAGTATAAACCTACCTTTTATATGTTTGTGTATGTATTTTTTAAATCTGCGCTGAATAACTAGAAAAATAGCTTTCCATATTTATTTAAATTCTTCCAAGAATGTTACAACAAAATTATGCCCTATTACTGTAAGTTGACTCAGAGCTATGGCTGTAGGTGTTACGGTCATAATGTAATTGTGCTCCCAAATACTAGAGTCAAATGTATTGTTTCTTTTATAAACAAAGTCTATATTATCCAATGGTTTATTATTATAAAACTGGATGAACCTAACTAAGTTATAAAGCATTCACTGTGGAGGAAATAACTTTTCATTTGCATACATTATGGTATATTTCATATTATATATTATACCATATTTTCTATATATATTCTCTATTTTTATTAAATGTCTTAATACTTGTATATATGAATATATAGTCAACCCTCAGTATCTGTGGGTTTTGCTTTTGTAGATTCAACCAACCAGGGACTGAAAATATTCACAAAAAATTGTACTATAGTGAACATGTATAGACCTTTTTCATCATTATTCACTAAACAGTATATTATAACAATTACTTACATAGCATTTACACTGTATTAGGTATTGCAAGTAATCTAGAGATGACTTAAATTATAAGAGAGGCTGTATATAAGTTATATGCAAATACTAAACAATTTTGTATTAGGGACCTGAGTATCTGCAAATTTTCATATCTGCGTGAGGTCTTGGAACAAATACCCCACAGATACCTAGGGAAGACAGTATATGGCCAAATGATTACACAAATACACTAAGGGGCTGCTGTAACACTACTGTGGACTACTTTAAACTAATAATGATCCTTCACTGTGGTATTTGAATCATTTGACCAGAAGCAGCTAGATCAGTGGTTTTCTGGAAAACATCATAAATTTGGATCTAGGGTCATCTTCCACAGCAGTAAAGTTGCTTGGAATTCAAATGTTTTATATTTGGCATCAATAAAAATGTAAAATTTAGTCATAAAATGTCTGTTTGTTCTGATGTAAAGTATTCATTTTAATTATTAATCATCACTGGGGATTTTTAAACCTTATGTTCTCATGTTTAATAACTGAGAAAGTTGTCACTTTTCTGAATCCAAGCTGCATTCAGAAATAAATGGTGCTAAATATTACAGTCAGTGCTCCTTTTGATTTTAAACAATATAAATTTACCCTTTGTTTCCTTTACACATAAAGAAGTTAGTAACCTCTTAATTTTGTTTATATCCTATCCTTCACCTGTCATCTCAAAATACTATGCAGTATGTTATTAAATTTGAATAAAAGTCAAGACCTGTAAGCTAGTTTTTACACCTGTGATTTTATATTATTTCAATATTTTGATGACAATACTTAATAATAAGTGAGAACTATATTTTGAAAATTGCAAATTAATGGCCTGATCTTATAACTACATAATTGTATAAATATTAGTTCTGGAATAATCAAAATATATATTAGGATATATGTAAAAATAAATGCGCTATGGTCTATGCTGCTATAAACAGCGTGTTACATAGAATATAGAGAAACAATTTAGCAGGATGTAAGGAGGGATAAGTAGACTACAGTATATTTTCTTGCTTTGATACCCTTTGCTCTCTCACTTTATCCAACTTTTAACTTACTTATTACCAAAAATATATTTTGTCTTTTGTTATATTTTTCTTTTAACTTACTAACCTTTTATACTGATTTGAACTTTGTCTAGTCCCACAGAAAAATTTATTTCTTTACATTACCTTTTTAGATTAATCCATTAGTCTTTGTCTCTGTTTAGTCTCATTTTTTGGGGAGGACAAGGACTTATTTATGTTTTTAAGATCTATCGTCAACTAATTCATAAAAATATATGTGTGAGAAAAATATTTCAGTCCTTGCCTGACTAAAAGTGACTCTATCTTGTGATTATGCTTGATTGGTATGTTTCTAGAACAAGAAATTCTATGTTCAAAACTTCTTTCTCTTAGATGATTGAAGATATTGCTTGATTTACTTTCAGAGATTGTGATGACAATCTGATGTTAATATGATATATGCTCCTTTTTAATGAACAAAACACACTCTCAGAATAATTTTCAGGGATTTCTCTTTAGCCCTCATGTTCAAAAATTTCATGTAATCATATCTAGTTAGAACATAACACCCATATTCTCCAACATGTTTATTTATTTATTTATTTTTGAGACTCCAACGTGTTATATGACACCTGTATTCTCTAAAATGTGAATGGCTCGGACTTTCTCAAACTATAAGTTTCTAAATATTTTAATTATTTTCTTCTTTCTATGCTTTTTATCTCTTAAATTTCTTTCTTAAATTCCTATTTGCTGTATGTCATTATTCTTAAGATTATCTACTTGGACATAATAACCTTCTTCTTGTATTTTCAATTTATTTCCTCTTTTAAAGAAATTTATCCCAGCAAAATTAAAAATGCCACAATTTCTGTCCGTTTTTATTTTTTGTTGTATTAAAGCAATATATTTATAAATTTTGCAACTTTTTTACTATTTATTTTTTCAATAATTGATATTTACTGAAAATTTTCTTTACATCCTATAGCTATTTCTTCTTGCCTCCACTCATGATTATTTACGAATAAAATCAGAGGTTGGCTTTTATTGACAGGTCTTCTCTGCTTTTACTAGCCTCTTGAGTGATAATTTATTGCAGTTTATAATATGAAGTTGCTGTATTTTGGGCTGAAATTTTTAACTTTATGTTGAATAGATGAGAAGCAAGGAGGCAGGCTCCTCTCTCATATCTCAATCCCAAGTCAGCTACAGCCAAACATAAAGGGTCTTTGGTGGTGCCACTTTTCAGCCTGGCAACCCTAACCCCTCCCAGAAAGATTATATAAAAAATTTCTGTTTGTTTTCAGATAGGGATATATGTCACTGAACAGGTAGTAATGAAGAAAGCAGTATAAGAATGGTCAAATACTGCAGATATTTTGAAGACTTGTTTTTTTCAATTACTTTATTTTCTGACCCTACTTTCTCTGAAATTCTCAGTCACTAAGGAATAAGGGCTCTGCAATAAGCCATGACTCACTATGAAAAATGTGTCTGGGTGTTTCTGAGCTATGACTCTTTCATATCTATGGTATCTGTCTGGAATATCAGTATGATTCCAGCTGCCTTTACTGGGAGTTTCATTAAAGTACTTAGTTCGTAGAGAATCCTGTGCTCCATCAACAGTAGTTTCGTAAATATATTTGCCTTTCTAATTCTGTACTTTCATTTCAATGGCTTATTGGAGGAGAAATAAACCATGTATGCTCATCTCACCATCTTCAAACAGATGTCCCCATTTTTAAGGCAGCACATATGCAAAATAGATCTTTTCCTCTTATAAATATTTTGGAAAATCTTAAAGAGGAATATTATGCTATTGTGTGCATAAACTTATTCCTGGTACTTTGATATGTTTCTTTGGGATTATAATGATTCCAGGGTTTTTTTTTTTATTATTCTCAAAGATTTTAATATTTGCTTTTGGATTTTAGATAATAGTTATTTAAAAACTCCTCTTGCTCCCTTAAAGACCCATTACATTTCATAGTCCTTATCTTTATTTCCATTACGTAATTCTTCCTGAGGTCCTGACATTTGCTTTGTGTTTTTCCCCTAATTCCTTGAGTTACCAGTTTATTTTAGTTACTTCTCGAACTAAAATGTAAACATTTTTGACTATAATTTTTTCTCTGTTCACTTCCCCTCCCCCGAGCCCCACTTTCACTCTCTGCTATTCTCACTGTTATTATTTTCTAACTCACCTTCAACTTCAGTGATTTCATTTCATACCCTCTTTAACCCAAGGGTTCTATTAGAGCATGCTTTTTGCCTTTAGGAAAATTTCCAGATAGTAGAGATATTATTAATGTTACTGTGAAAACATTTATGTTAATTCCTAATGTTATTAAATTCATTACTCATGGAATGTGGCTTATGCTATTACTAGCATGGACTTTTGTTGATTTTTAATGGTGTAGTAATCAAACAAAAATTTTTAAAAAGGCATAACTATATTTACAGGTATTTGAAAAAAGGAGTATTATTTGTTAATAATTAATCATTCTATCATTCAACACCCACTTATTTACTTTGCATAAAATAGTTGATGATTAATTGACAAATGCTTACATCTTACATAGTTATTGCATTCTTGCCAATTGTCTCTACGTTTCAATATAATGTTTTTTTAATTTCAAATTTTATTTTAGATACGGGGGAACATATACAAATTTGTTACATGAGAATATTGCATGATGCAGAGATTTGGGGTAATGATACTGTAACTCAGTTGGTAAGCATAATACCCAAAATGTCATTTTTTTAGCCCACCCTACCCTCTTCCTCAAATCTCTAGTAATGTACAACGTCTATTGTTTCCATATTTATCTCCATGTGTTCTAATGTTCAACTACCACTTTTAAGTGAGAACATGCAGCATTTGGTTTTTGGTTCCTGTGTTAATTCACTTAGGATTACGGCTTCTGGCTCCATCCATATCACTGCAAAGGGAATGATTTCATTCTTCTTACGGCTGCATAGTGTTCCTTGGTGTATATGTACCATATTTTCTTTATCTAGTCTACTGTTGATGAGCATTTAGGTCAATCCCATGTCTTTGGTGTTGTAAAGAGCACAACAGTAAACATATGAGTTCATATGTCTTCTTGGTAGAATGATTTCTTTTAAATATATACTCAATAATGGGATTGCTGGGTCAAATGACAGCTCTGTTTCAAGTTATTTGAGAAATCTCCAGACTACTTTCCTCGGTGGTTGGACTAATTTACATATTTACATTCTCACCAACAATGTGTAAGCATTCCTTCACTCTGCAGCCTCACCAACATCTTCTTTTTTTTTTTTTTTTTTTGAAACAGAGTCTTGTTTTGTCACCCAGGCTGGAGCTCAGTGGTGCAATCTTGGCTCACTGCAACTTTTGCCTCCCGAGTTCAAGCAATTTTCCTGTCTCAGCCTCCTGAGTAGCTGGGATTACAGGCACATGCCACCAAGCCCAGCTAATTTTTGTATATTTAGTAGACATGGGGTTTTGTCATATTGATCAGGCTGGTCTTGAACTCCTGACCTCAGGTGATCCACACATCTTGGCCTCCCAAAGTGCTGGGATTACAGGCATAAATCACCGTGCCCAGCTTGGCTTTTTAGCAACAGCCATTCTGATTTATGTCGATGGTATTTCATTGTGGTTTTGATTTCCATTTCTGTGATAATTTGTGATGCTGAGCATTTTTCACATGCTTATTAGCCACTTGTATGTCTCCTTTTGAGAGGTGTTTGTCTTTTACCAGTTTTTAAAATATCTTCTCCCATATCTTCTCCCATTCTGTAGGTTGTCTCTTTGCTCTGTTGATAGTTTCTTTTGCTGTGCAGAGGCTTTTTAGTTTACTTAAGTACAACTTGTCTATTTTTGGTTTTGTTGTAATTCCTTGTGGGGATTTAGCCAAAAATTTCCCAACGCCAATGTTGAGGAGAGTGTTTCCTAGGTTTTCTGACAGGACTTTTATAGTCTGAGGTCTTATAATTACATCTTCAAAAAATTTTGAATTAATCTTTGCACATAGTGATAGGTCAGGGTCCACTTTCAATCTTCTGAGTAGGACTAGCCCATTTTCTCACCACCATTTATTGAATAAGGAGTCCTTTCCCAATTGTTTTTGTAGGCCTTGTTGAAAATCAGATATTTGTAGGTATGCAGCATTGTTTTTGAGTTTTCTGTCCTGTTTTATTGGTCTATGTGTCTGTTTTCCTAACAGTACCAAGTCGATTTAGTTCCTGTGGCTTTGTAGCACAGTTCGAAGTTAAGTAATATGAAGACTCTGGCTTTGTTCTTTTTGCTTAAGATTGCTTTGACTATTTGTGGTCTTTCTTTAGTTTTACGTGAATTTTAGAATAGTTTTATGTAATTCTGTGAAGAATAACATTGGTAGTTTGACAGGAATAAAATTGATTCTGTAGATTACTTTGAGCAGTATGTCATTTTGACAATGTTGATTTCTCTAATTTATGAATATGGGATGCTTTTCCATTTACTTGTTTCATCTCTGATTTTTTTAGGCAGTATTTTGTAGTTTTTGTAGAGATCTTTAACCTCCATAGTTGACTGTATTCATAGGTATTTCATTTTCTTTGTGGCTATTATAAATGAGATTGTGTCCTTGATTTCATGTTCAGCCTGGACATTGTTGGTATATAGAAATGCTACTAATATTTGTATATATGTTGATTTTATATGCTGAAACTTTACTAATGTCGTTTATCATTTCTAGGAGTCTTTTGGCAGAGTCTTTAGGATTTTCTAGGTATAGAATCAGATTGTCAGTGAAAAGAGGTGCTTTGACTTATTTTCCTATGTGGATACCTTTTATTTCTTTCTCTTAACTGATTGCCTGTCTGGGACTTCCAATACTATTTTGAATAGGAGTGATGAGAGTGGGCATCCTTGTCTCATTTCAGTTCTCAAGGGAAATGGTTTGTCCTTTTGCTCATTCAGTGTGATGCTGGCTATGAGTTTATTAAAGATGGTTTTTATTACTTTGAGGTATGTTCCTTCAATTTCTAACCTGTTAAGGGTTTCTTTTTAATCACAAATGGATATTAATTTTTTTTCAAAAGCCTTTTCTGAGTCTATTGAGATTATCATATGATTTTTGCTTTTGATTCAGTTTATGTGTTCAATCACATTTATTGATTTGAATATGTTGAACCAGCCTTATGTCCCAGGAATAAAGCCTTCTTGATTGTTTTGGATTAACTTTTTGATGTGCTGCTGGATTTGATTTGCTAGTGTTTTGTTGGTTTTTGCATCTATGTTCATGAGAAATGTTGACCTGAAATTTACTTTTTTTTGTTGTGCGTCTGCTGGATTTTGGTATCAGGCAGATGCTGGCTTCATAGAATGAGTTAGGGAGGAACCCCTCCTCCTTGTTTTTTCTTGTGTGTGTGTGTGTGATAGTTTCAGTAAGATTGGTATGAGTTCTTCTTTGTACTTCTGATAGTAATTGGCTGTGAATCCATCTGGTCCAGGACTTTTTCTGGTTGGTAGGTTCTTTATTACTGATTAAATTTCAGAAGTTAATATTGGACTATTCAGAGTTTCAATCTCTTCCTGATTCAATCTTGGGAGACTGTGTATTTCCAGGAACTGATCTATTTCCTCTAGCTTTTCTAATTAGTGTGCTTAGGGTTGTTCACGGTAGTCTCTCAGAATCTTCTGTATTTTGTGGGATCAGATATAATATCGTGTTTGTCAATTATGATTGTGTTTATTTGGATTTTCTTTTTCTTTGTTAATCTAGCTAGTGGTCTTTTAATCTTATTTACTTTTCCGAAGAACAAATTCTTACCTTTATTGATCTCTTGTAGGAATTTTTGCATCCTAGTTTCATTAAATTCTTCTCTAATTTTAGTATTCCTTTTACTCTGCAAGCTTTGGGGTTGTTTGTTCATTTGTCCTAGTTTCTTTAGCTGCAAAGTTAATTGTCAATTTGAGAACTTTCTAATTATTGATGAAGGTGTTTAGGGCTATAAACTTTCATGTTAACACTGTTTTTGATGTATTCTAGAAATTTTGGTAAGTCATGTCTCCATTTACACTAATTTTAAACACTTGTTTTATTTCTGCCTTATTTTCAATGTTCACCCGGGAACTTTTTAGAAGTAAGATGTTTATTTTCATTTGTTTGTGTAGTTTTAAGATCTTGTCGATATTGATTTCTATGTTTATTGCATTGTGGTTTGAGTGTGTGCTTGGCATGATTCAAATGTTTTTAATTTATTGAGGCTTAGTTTATGACCAAGCATGTGGTCCATCTTGGAATATGTTTCATGTGCAGATAAGAAGAATGTATATTCTGTGGTTGCTGAGTGGTGTTTGGTAGATGTCTATTAGGTCTTGTTGAGTTTAAATCCAGAGTTTCTTTGCTAGTTTTTTGCTTCAGTGATCATTCCAATGCTGTCAGTGGGGCATTGAGATTTTCCACTATTATTATGTGGTTTTCTAAGTCTTTTCATAGGCAAAAAAGAACTTGTTTTATAAATACGTATGCTACAGTATTAGGGGTGTGTGTGTGTGTGTGTGTGTGTGTGTGTGTGTAGACATACATATAGTGACAATAGTTAAGGCTTCTTGTTCCATAGTATTCTTTATCATTATGTCATGCTCTTCATTTTTCTTAATTTTTATTGGTTTAAAGCCTATTTTATCTGATATAAGAATAGAGACTTCTAGTGTTTTTTGTTTTCCATTTGCATGGTAGGTATTTGTTTCTTTTTCCTTTTCACTTAGAGCCTGTGGGTGTCCTTACACGTGAATGAGTCTCTTGAAGACAACAGACAGTTGAGTCTTGTCTCTTATTTAATCTGCCACTCTGTGTCTTTTAAGTGGGGTGTTTAGCCCATTTACATTCAAGAATAATATTGATATATGTTGGTCATTATGTTGTCAACTGGTGGCTACATAGACTTGATTGTTTAGTTGCTTAATAGTGCCTTTGGGTTATGTGCTTTAGTCCTTTTGCTTTAGTAGGTATCAATCTTTTGAATCCATGTTTAGCACTCCCTTAAGTTCCTCTTGTAATGCTGGTCTACTTGAAATATATTTTTCCTTCAGCAGTTGCTTATATGAGGATGATGTTATTTCTCTTTCATTGAAAGTACTGAAGCTTATTTTTGGCAGGATATAATTTTGTGTTAAAATTTCTTTGCTTTTAAGGCACTGAAAAAATGCCCCCAGTCTCTTCTGGTTTGTAAAGTTTCTGTTGAGAGACCTGCTGTTAGCCTGATGGGGTTCCGTCTAACTTGCTCTTCTCCTTTATCTGTCTTTAAGATGTTTTTACTTTTGGATTGACCTTGGACAATCTGATGATTATTTGCCTTAGGAAGGTCATCCTGTATAATAAATCTGGCTAGAGTTCTCTGTATTTCATACATTGGCATGTCGACCTTTCTAGTGAGATTAGAAAAATTTTCATGGATTATATCCTCAAATATATTTTTCAAGTTGCATGTTCCCTCTCATTCTCTCACAGGAATACAAATGAGTCATAGATTTGGTCTCTACATAATTTCACATTTATTGGAGATTTTGCTCATTTTTCTTAATTATTTTTCTTAATTCTTGCCTGACTACGTTGATTCAGAGTCCATATTTGACCTCTGAGATTTCTTCAGCTTTGTCTTTTCTGTTGTTAATACTTCTCAATGTATTTTGAAATCTTGTAGTGAATTTTTCAGCTGAACAAATTCTGTTTGGGTCTTTCTTAATATGGCTATTTCATCTGTCAGCTCTCAAATCATTTTACCTGATTGTTTGGCTTCCTTGGATTGAGTTTCAATTTTCTCCTCTATCTCAGTGAACTTTCTTGCCATCCAGATTCTGAATTCTGTGTCTGTCATCCCAGGAAATTCAGACTAGTAAGCACCATTGCTGGGGAGCTAGCAGGCTCATCTGGAGGTAAGGAAACACACTGGCTTTTTGAATTGACAGAGTGGATTCTCTTTCACCTGGGAGGACTGGTATTTCTTTAACTGCGGTGAAAATTGAGTATAGTCAGTTGGCTTTGTTTCTGGAATTTTTCAGAGGACTAATGTACAGGGTTTTTGTTTGTTGTTGGATTCTTGCCCTTGGTTTCACAGCAGGGAAAGTTAGTGACATGATTTTTGGTGTTGTGGTTGGGGCTGCAATCCAGTAGATAGCATTTGAGAGCAGTGAGTAGTACACAGGCTCTTATTCAGCCATGCAGTTCATTTGTATATCCTTGTGTTTGCAGTTATGTTGTGTGGTGTGAGGGGAAAGGGGTGACTCCCTCACCAGGTCAGCTCATGGGTCTTAGAGGAGCTATCTCCAATCACTGGTACTGTGGCCATGATTTTTATTTTTGTTGTTGTTATTAGGTCTTCCCAGCCTCAGGCCTCTCTCGGGGAGAGGTCTGGTAAGAAAACAAGCCATACCTTCACCAGATCAGCCCTTTTCAGAGAGGCATCCATAGACCCACGCCAGCCCACAAAACTCTCAGTTTTCTGAGGGTGTGGGCTACTCCTCCATTGGAGTGTCAAGCACTGATCTCCACTCAACACTCCTGAGCCCCTGGATGCAGCCCGAGGTGCCAGGACCTGCTAGTGGTTCATCCTACAGATACTAGGATTGTGTTCTTGGTGTGGTGGGGGATCCAAGGGCTCTCAGGTTGTAGGACTGCACTCAGATGGAGCAAAGTACCCAGCTGGGCAGCGGAGAGTGCACTGTGTACATGCTCCTATGGGGTGGCCTGGCAGGGTCCCTGGGAAGGACTGGCAGGCACGGAGCCTCCAGGACAAACGCGCCCCAGTCTTGTGGGGAAGTGGACCCTGCTATCTCCCCAGTATTTAGCTGGGACCAGAGACTGTCAGAGGGAGACAGGCAGCCCTGAGGGTTGGGGACTTAAGACCAGGCTCTGTGGGAGCTGACACAGTTGACACCGTCCTCCCCAATCCCTGAAATGTTTCTGGCTCTGCGCCCACTGCAGTTCCGTCTTTAATCTCCAAGGAGATCCCCCTGGTGGCTCACTTGTCTGTGAGGGTGTGGGTTCCCCTGCAGCTAGGATCTCAAAGGTCTACAGCATTCAGCCGCCCCAACCAGGTTTCCCAGTTTCCTCCCTCTTCAGCCTCAGAGTCTGAGTCTTTTCTCCATACACATTTGGTGTTTTCTCTGGAGATCTGCTCAAATTATGTTGATGCAGTTGAAATCATGGTCTCTCCCTATGGGAGCAGCATTTCCTGGTTACTTCTAGTTGGCCATCTTGCCCATATCCCAGTTTTTTTGTGTTGTTTTGTTTTTATTCCTTAACTTCCTTTTGAAAACAGTTTTAGATTTACAGAGAAGAATGTGAAGATAACACAAAATTTCCATACCTAGCTTATCTTATTTCTAACATCTTACATTGGTATGATACATTTGCTATATTTAATGAACAAATACTGGTATGTTATTATTAATGAAATTCCATAACTTATTCAGATTTTTTTTAGTTTTTAACCAATCTCTTTTTCTGTTCCAGAATCACATCCATGATACCACACTATAGTAACCAAACAATCCTTAGGCCAGTTTCTCAGAATTCCTTGCTTTTGATGAACTTGACCCTTTTGAGGAGTGCTGATGAAGTGTTTTGTAGAATGACCCATATGATGTTTTTCTCATGAATAGGCTAGGATTATGGATTTAAGAAATATCTCAATTTTAAAATCACATATCTATGCTAGTTTCTAACTTATTTTTTCTCTTCTGTCTTATAGTCTACTTGTACTAATATAATTTTAATTAGAAATTTCTTTGTATTTAAGGCTTTCTTCAACAATCTTTCAACACTTGTTCTGATTTTTAACTTTTATTTCTAAATTACATAATTTCTTACTTGAATACCATTTTAAGAAAATTACACTTTTAGTATAATTTACTCTGTAGTAATTTTTGATTTCTGAAACCATATAGATACTGTAACTGCTGAAGATGCAATTCAATTTTTCCCACTCCTACTCTTGCAAAATGCTTTCTCTCTCTCTCTATATATATATATACACACACACACACATACACATATATACACACATATATCTATATCTGTATACACACACACACACACACACACACAGAGATATATATTCCCACTAGGAAAGGTCTACTTTAGATTGACTTTGAAGTTATTTACAGAAGTTCTAGCTTTAAGAGGGCAAAAAGATGGTTTCCACGTTAGTGTTATTGAGGAGTCCATTGCTCATGGACTACTCCTCACAACTGTTTCCAAACTTCTATGTTTAATACCTTCCAATTAGTGCACCTGTTTCTGACTTTCACTGTTCTCTCAAAATAATATATTTATATATTTTTAATGCATCATTTTTAATTTTAAAAATTGGCACACCTATTTCTGGAAAAACTTTTCAGAATATATGGATACTTTAGAAAAAGTAAAAATTACTTTAGTAACCAGAGATATAAACTGAAGGCATATTTAAAAATTCACATATGTAGAAGACATACTCATACCTCATGTATCTATAGATAACAAATATATTCAAACTTACACATGCATATATAGTCATTTTCAATATTAATTTAAACCTTTATCACATAACATTGATATTTGATGTTTAATTTTTCTTGAATACATTTCTTAACAGATTTTTTAAATAACTGTATAATATGCTATTGTAGAGATGAACTACTTTGTAGGACATTTCCATATTAACAACATTTTGCTATTTAAAATCATGCCATCAATAACATTTTATTACTTAAGTATTTAAAACTTATTCCCAGAAATGAGATTAACTTTTCAAAGTGAATAAACATTTTAAAAACTTTAACTATATTTGGCAAAAATTATACAAATTTATCTTACCATCATAATTGTTCAACTCCTTTTATCTCTTTTTTCCATCCCTAGTTTCAGACTATTTTCAGAATAATTCTTTCTGAATACATATATCCTCTAGCATCTTCATCTTAAAAATAATTTCTTCATCTTAAATAAACTTTTGTCTTCTGACTCATTTATCTGCTCTTTCTTTCTTTTTCTTTATTTTGCTCTGTCATAAAGATAGAATAATAAAATATTGGTTACACTTCATATTTCTGAAAAATTCATATCAAACTTTGGTTTTGCTTCTAAAGTGCAACAGAGATTTCTTATTCAAGTCAATAAAGGTGTTCAGGTTGCTAAATACAAAGATGACCTTTCTATTCTTCTTTGATTTCTCTGCAACATTTGACCTAATTGATCACTACTTTTTTTTGAAATTCTTTCTTACCTTGTTTTATGACCCTACACAACTCTCAGTTACCTCTTACCCAATATCTGGTAGTTGCTTTTATTTGCTATTCCTTCCCTTTTGACTTCTTACTGGCAATCTAGTGTTAGGCAACTCATAGAAAACAAATCCAAGAGGTCCCTATTGAATCTGTTATTTCTGAGTCTTCTGGATTTCAGCATGTGATACTCAGTATTATATGTCACAACATTGGCTTATGCTAAAACTTAATGTCTCTAGGATTCTTTGCACTTGTTTTCTCTCCCCTTACACTGGATTTCAACAGTATCAGTTGACTCTGCCTTCACCCAAATCTGTTTACTTCTCTCTATCCTCATTGTTCCCATCCTACGTAAGCCAGTATTACTGGTTTCCCTCCTTCTACTCTTAAATATAGTTAGGTCATACCCCTTCCATTTTCAAAACTCTTCATCACATTTAAGTAAAAGCTAACAGGATCTACATAATTCCCATTTTTCTGTAACCATCTTTCATGCTGGTTTCACACTGGCCTCATTTCTGGGGATGCTTAAATTGACCCTTACTTAGATTCTATTTGTAGTTCTAGTTATTTCCTGTGCTTAGGAAACAAATAAAAATACACAACCAAAGCAAAAGGACAACAAAAAGAAACAAACAAACAAAAAACCCTACTTTCCTCAGTTCCTTGCAAAGCTGGCTTTTTGCCATTAACCTCAGCTAAAAGCTTTCATCAGAGAAGCTATCACCAAGTACTCAATCAAAATACTTCCTTCCAACATAGTCATTCTCAAGCATATCACTCTGTTTAATTTTCTTCATCGAATTTATTTATTCCTGAATTTATTTTATTCCTCATTTATTTAGGTGCTTGTTTTCTGTAGCCTCTCACTAGAAGACAGACGCTATGAATGCATGTATTTTGTTATGGTTCTATATGTAGCTCAAACATTTCAAAGTAATGTTAGAGAGCATGTGCTCAATACGTATTGAGAAATAAATGAACCACTGTCTCTTTATGTTTTGTCCATTTTAAATCAACTTTCATAGAAAAATATTGTGCCTTATTTATTTATTGTTTTTTTATTTTTTGAGACAAAATCTCACCATGTTACCCAGGATGGAGTACAGTGGAATGGTCATGGTTCACTGCAGCCTCAACCTCCTGGGATCAGGTTATCCTCCAACCTCAGCCTCCCAAGTAACTAGGACTACAGGTGCCACCATATCCAGTGAATTTTTACATTTCTTTTTTTTTTTTTTTTTTTTTTTTTTGTAGAGACAGTGTTTCATCAGGTTGCACAGACTGATCTTGAGCTCCTGGGCTCAAGCAATCTCCCTGTCTCTGCCTCTGAAAGTGCTGGGATTACAGGCATGAGCCACACGCCCAGCCTGTGCTTTATTCAGTTTGCATTTTTGTTACTAGTGTGCTTGAATGGTTTTCTTTTTTTGGTGTATTTGTGTGTGTGTGTGTGTGTGTGTGTATGAGATTGAGAGAGAGGGAGAGAGAATTAATGTTTTAGGTTTTTACTTTTGTCTTTTACATTTTTCTTACCTAGAAATCCTCATAAATCTGGTGGGTAGAAATATAGTTTAAAAAATCTATTTTGGACCATCCCTCACTCCACATATTACACAGTTTTTCTTTACCATAAATACAACTTTGGTTGTTGATACAATGTACTTTTGGTAAATAAAAGTGAGAGGTTTTTTTTGAGTTATTAGCACCTAAATATGTGAATTAGCTCAAATTGCCTTGTCTGGTGTACAAAAGTGGTATACTATTACGATACTAAAATAGTAACTTAGATAGTTTTCAGCATAGCCTTGAACACCTCTCTCCATCATGGAAGTACCAGGATGAAAAGGAAGACAGTGACTGCTCAATTAAATCAGTCAAAATCTAACAAAATTTACTCTTAACTAGAAAATGAGAGCTACTGTGAAAGTTGATTAGAGAAAAGAGATTGATAAATATTAAGCATCATAGAGGGTTGAAATCAAGAAAGTAAAATTCTAAGTTCAAGAATTAGATTTCACTGCTGATTTTTGGTTATCTTAGTTTGCTATATCAATTCACACTCCAGTGAGTCTGAGTCAGATTGACTTTTTAATTGCTCTGAAATATCCCCTCTCCATACTAGGGGAGATATGCCTATGTTAACATTGCTCAAAGGCCAGCATCAACATTGAAAGACATATTATCATTTTTTAAATTATGAATATTATTCTTGTTTAATATCTGTGGCATTAAAATGATAACAGCAGTATTTTAATTATGTTACGATGCTAGATGGTAAAATCATAACTTTCCAATGATATGCTCCACGTGACTTACTAACATTAAAAACTTCAGTTCCAAATATCCTCATAGAGAGATATTTATGTTATATGATTTTTTGCAGATTTACCAGAAAGCATGCCATTCATAAAGTGCAAAGGTGCTTGGATGTTTCCCACAGCTAAGGAACCCTTTAGAAATAGATTTTCTCTTATTACCATACACATTTTAGAGTAGAGATTCAACGGTAAAAGCTGTTCCTCCTTTATCAACTTCTACTTTTTTTTAAATCTAAACTATCTGCTATACTGTAACCATAAAACTGTTATAACCCAAACAACGATAAACCTACTTTTACATGTTGAAATAAAACAGATAGTGTTCAGCAAATTAACAATTTTGACATAATACGTAATGCTTCAACTTTGATTCATAGGAGTTCATTTTATACTTACATATATGTGTATAAAATCATTTATGTATTATGTGTTATATATGTCATATATATTTATGCATTATATATGATATATATGTGTATCTTGTGTGTGTATATATATACACAAAAAATGGAAGGGAATTGCTGGAAACGGAAGCGTGTGGTCCCTTTAAATGATATGGAAGCCGGGAAGGGAAGTGCTGGGTAGAGGAGGGCGTGGTCCCTGGCTAGGTCTCCAGCCCCAGGGACCTAGGTGAGGACAAGCATTTTCTGCCCAAATGTTGGATTTCCCAAGACCACCCTGGCCAGCCATACCCCCATCCTGTGCCTGTAGAAACCCCCAGGACCCTAACAGGCAAACACGCAGGTGGCTGGATGTGGGGAGGAACACACGGGTGGCTGGATATAGAGAGGGACGCACTGGCATAGGAGCACACTGGCCATCAACTGGAGGAACAGCACAGAGTTTGGCCAGGGCGGTCGGAGGAGAACCCCGGGTGCTGAGTGGCCTGACTCCAGCGGAGGACCACCTCACTTCTTGCTCCCCCATCTACTGAGAGCTACTTCCACTCAATAAAACCTTGCACTCATTTTCCAAGCCCAGCTGTGATCTGATTTTCCCGGTATACCAACGCGAGAACCCGGGATACAGAAAGCCCTCTGTCCTTGCGATAAGGGAGAAGGTCTAATTGTGCTGGTTATCATAAGCCTTCTATAGACGGCAAAACTAAAAGAGCACCCTGTAACAGACGCCACTGGCGCTTCAGGAGCTGTAAACATTCACCGCTAGTTACAGCTGTGGGGTCAGAGTCCCACAGCTTGCCTGTCTGCATGCTCCCCTAGAGGTTCGAGCAGCTGGCCACTGAAGAAGCGAGTCCTACCTCCATCACACGCCCTGCCAGGGGGACGAGGGAACTTTTCCCGTTTCCTATGTGTATATACATACACACACAAACACAAACATATGTGCATACATGTAGTATGTGTTTCTTAACCTTATACTAAGGTTATACTTTAGTATACTTTGTATACCTTAGTATAAACCTTATGCTTTAGTGTAAGGTTTCTTAACTTTTTCTAAAGATTGTATGTATGTGCATTTATTTGTTTGAGAATATTTTACATAACATTCTTAATATTTTCCAGAGAATTCATTTGCACACTCAAATGCTAATGATAAGAATCACATTTTAAAAATTTCTGACCAAACACAAACAATTCAGATTTATTGATCATTTCTATGGGCATTTATCTGTGCTGGGTTGACCTTAATTCTAAAAGATAATATAATAATAAAGAGAGAAAGTTATGTTTTTCATGGACTTTGCTACCAACTTAAATTTAATCCACTCAACAATAATAAAAATATGACAATAAAGATACTAGCCACTGTGTACTGAATCTCTACCATGTGTCAAGTATTGTAGCTTGTGCTACAGTCTTAGGAGTTAAGTATATGTAACTTCTCTTATCTCAGAAATGTGAAAACTCAGAGAAGTTAGGTACCTTTTACAAGTTTATGTTTCATAACATGGGCAGAGTATTTAACTTTTAATTTTAGTAAGTAAGGTAGAATGAATCCTAGTGTTAAATCAAGGCCAATTTGCTATCAGGTATTTTATATTTGAACTAAACTTATCTTGCTGCTCCTAAATAAGGACACCTACAACACGCATGATGAGTGTAGTTTATGAGAATCTTAAATATTGTATAATCAAATATTATAGTAGAAAATAACAATATGAATACCTTAATTCAAATTAAGTGTAATAATTTTCAGTTTGGAAAGCCCTACTTGGTTTCACAGGCCAGGTAGAGAGCCTCAACTCTGCGTTTTCTTGCAATTTGCAGAAATCACTATCATAAACTTCACAGAATATATAGAAACTATGAACTATCTCTTTCCTCTAATAGACTGTGAGCTTGCCTTATAGAAGGGAGTTTATTATATTCATTTTCCTAATACTTCTGAACATTCTAATGTCTGATACATAATAGAAGTTCAATTATTTCTGTTTAATTATTGCATTAATAGACATTAAATGCTTTAATTTTTGTACTTCTCATACATATTAATGAATTCATTTGCTAAGTGGACATATTATCCCATGAAAAATTGGAAGCAATATTTCTGCATAAGCATTTAGAAATGCCAGTGGTAAAAAAGAAAACAGATCCAAGGAAGAAAATTCAGATATTTACAAGTGCATTTATTTGCTTAATGGAAAGCCAGCATTTAAGGTCTGACACTTTTAGTTTCTTAAATTAAGTATTAGCTTATTTTGCCTATGTGTTATTTAAACATTTTTTAATGTAATGTTCTACAAGTACTGTTTTGCACTTGTTTTATTCCTCGATTATTATTAAGGCATAAACATTAATAATAACAAAATATAGCATTTATATGGTGCTAGCCTCATTTTAAGTGCTTTACATATAATACTCACAATATTCTAAATGCTTTATACATATTATTCCCAACAACACTGTGTTATAAGTACTATTATTATCTTTAATTTAGAGAATGGGAAAATGAAAGGATATTAAAGTGTCTTGCCCCAAATTATACTTCTAATAAATATCAGAGGTGAGATTTAAACCTGAGCAGAATGAATTTAGCTTTCATGCCCTTAAACAATAAGCCTCATTGCTTTTGCTTAGATAAGAAAATCTTATTTTATTCAAAGGGTTTTACTTAATTCCCTCTTTATTATTTCAGACGGACACTTTTTTTGTGCTTTAAAATTCACAGTCTTTACAGAAATGTAACTAAATATCCTTTTGTCAGTTCTAATCATAGAAATACAAGAGTTAATTTTATTAACTTATGACATTAAACAATTGTTATTACATAAAAATTTATTTTTTCCCAGAAGACTCTAGTGAAACATTTATTATCTAATATTTAAAGTGCTATTATTGATCTACTTTATAGGGAGGAGTTAATCAGTTTTTATAACTTGGATTGAAATGAATTTTATAGTCTAATTTTACTTGTTATAAATAAACATCAGATTTTAAAATTTCTTAATACAGAATTAATTCCGAAACTTTTTTGTTCATGCCTATTCCTCTTATTTATTTCCTTCTTTATGTCTACTGTTGTCTTTTAATCAGAAATAATGAAGAGATATTGGGTCAATTTGAATTGGGAAGTTATTCTGAATGGATTTAGTCTGAAGTGTCTCTTTAGTGTTCAGAGCAATGAACTAATGTCTTAACAATCCTTATTGCACTTTATTGGTTCTATACTTTTCACACTTTCCTAAGCAAGATTGCTTTTCCAATTGGTTCCTTAAAATATTTAAAATTTCATTTATATATTGGCATTTGCACAATGCTACCTAGAAAAAATGTTTAATGCTTATAACATAGCTTACTTGTTTGGCTCCAACAGACTTAAAGTGCTGCTTTTTATGAGAACTAAATTGCCCTTCAAATTCAGTATTTATAGCATGGAACTTCAGAAAAATTGCAATGAGTAAAGCGAAGAACTTAAAAAACAGAAAACAAGTGAGTAATAAGATGGAAGGAGGAATTTTTTTCTTTGATGAAGAGTATCGCAGTTCAGTTCTGCTCCTTTTTCTCAGTCATTATTTTTCTATTCCACACCCTTCAGTGGTTTCAACATTTGTACGTATTAAAGTTATATTAAAGTCCAAGTATTTCACTGTATACAGTCAAGTATTTGTGAAACAGATGCTGAGACAAAGATTCATGTGCAAGTAACTTGGTGAGAAAGAGAAGTCAAGTGAGGATGCAATTTCTTTTTTTTTATTTTTGAGATGGAGTCTGGCTTTGTTGCCAAACTGGAGTGCAGTGGTGTGATGTCGGCTAACTGCAACCTCCACCTCCTGGGTTTAAGCGATTCTCCTGCCTCAGCCTCCCGAGTAGATGAGACTACAGGTGTGCCACCATGCCCAGCTAATTTTTGTGTTTTTAGTAGAGACGGGATTTCACCATGTTGGCCAGGATGGTCTCGATCTCTTGACCTCATGATCCACCAGCCTCGGCCTCCCAAAGTGCTGGGATTACAGGCATGAGCCACTGCGCCCAGCCGAGGATGCAATTTCAATCAAAAACCTTCATCACAGCCTGATCACATGGAACTCTGTAGCATAAAGTATACCACAGTGTTTGTCCTCCCTGTAAGCAGGGGTGCTGAACTTGTGGGGTGGGTGCTGAGAATCACTGTGAACAACACACAGGATCAGTTGTCAATTAGATGCACACTAATGAGAGATCTTACCCAGTTTAAAGCTTTAGTAGTTATGTTAATGATATAGAACATCAAGAGGCCTCAACCAAGAAGAGAGAAGTCTGGGATATTCTAAACAGCTCCCTTTGATACTTACAAGGCATGCGCCTCTGGTCTAGAATAATAGGTATTTAAGTGAGGTTTATGGAATTACCTTACATAATAAAATATACATTTAAATGAAAAAAAATCTAATGTGATACCCCAGAAAGGCGAGTAGCTTATGTGATATCCATCAGGAAGCTATGCTGTATTGACTATGAGTTAATTTACCATGAATGGCATTTTATCTGAGGTCATTAATTAGATAGGCTCTCTTCATCCTAAGAAATACCTTTAGCTTATTTACCTGGAAGGCTAGTTGACATGAAAGTAGATTAGGTCACCTGCTTTTGTTCCTTACCTCAGGATGTCCCAGAGTGAGTGAATCATAAACCAATTGGTTTAGCACCTTCTTTCCAAGGTAAAAGAGATTTAAAGAAATCTAGATGGAGAATTGATAGTAGTGGATGGCACATCATAACCAGACCCCAAACTACATTACAGACTTCTTCCAACGCCTGACCTGTACATTATACTCCAACCCTAACAAACTAATCAAATTTCTTTAAATAAAATTTGCAGATCTCATTTATTTTCTCTTGAGTGTTTTTTCTTAAATAGTGTTTTATGGAAGAACTGCAGATCTCAATGCTAGTATGATTTCCATTGTGGAGTCCTCTTAAGACTCACAGGAACCAGATAGTCATCCTTCTCTATATTACCACTTTATATTATGTTTAGTATAGCATCTATCGTAATTGTGTTAGAATATGATAGATGCTATACTAAAAATAATGTAGAGTGGTGATACACCTAAGCAAATACTTAGATGAAAGTAATTTGAGTATATGAAGTTTTTTTGGATCACTGATTTAGATTCTGAACATTTTCCTATGACACATATGAATTTTTTTTTCTATACAGAATATGGCACCAAAGATCCCTGAATCTCAATCAAGGGCTGAACACTGTTAAAAAGATTTTAGTTTATTGACAATAGACTATTTGATCGATCATTTCACATTTGGTGGTCATCTTAATCACTGAATATATATTTGGTGTGGGAAGGTAATTTTAATACATTTCGTATCCCTTTACTTAGAGTCTGAGCTCTCTTTTCCCCAAGTAAGTAAACCACATTCATCATCAAACATCTTACTTCCCATTGGACTTCTTTTTTCATTAGACAAAGAGTTCACTTTACTTAATATGCTGGATGCTGATCTCAGTATCTGACACACAGTGACTCTACAAACACCCACTGCAAGCCAATTAAGTATTTTCTACTGTTTTCTCCATGTTAAAAGTAAGAAACCCAATGCCTAGAGTGATTATGTGCATTTCTCAAGGTTGCAAATCTGCTAAATATAGCATGAAGATCCCACAGAAGCAGCTTTATTCTAGAGTTCCCACTTAATTTTTAGTTTCTGATTTTGTTTTTTTCAGAGTTACAAAAAATAAATATATGCTCATATATATGGATGCGTATGTGCATGCATGTTTGTATATATGTGTTAAGCACCAAGTCTCTATCAACCTAAAATGTAAAATGTTATAAATGTCTTTGAACCTTCCTGTATTCTTTCCAATCATGTCTTTCTTCCCACCAATCACAACCACTATTTGATTATTTATTGCCGTTCCTATTCTCCACTCTACTCCACAAGTATCTTTAAACAATGTATATTAATATTCTTTAGTAAACATTTACATATATGTTTTCATACTGTATGCATTTTCTACGAGTTACTTTTTTTCCTCAATTTGATGTTTCTGAGCTTAGTTTCAAAGAGAACTTTAAACTTCCAACTTTTTTGTTTACTTGTATCTCAAATGAATATGTCTAAACAGCTTTTTTTCCTCACTCTACTTTGGCTCCCCTATTTTGGTGAATTATACAATTTGTCTTATTCCCAATATAAATCTGATCAATCTTATCTCCCTTTCATTCACATCCTTCCATCCAGTTGGTGTCAGGAGCTCAACATATCTACTGCCTTAAAAATCCTTAGATATGTTCCATCATCTTTATCATGCTGTTTCTTTCTCTATCTAAACTCTCATTGTTTTAGCTTACGAGACACCACCTCTAGATATGATGTTTCAAATCCAGTGCATTTATTGGTAGTAGACAGATACTTACAAATGCAAAATGAATCCTAATATTCCATGGCTAAAATTTAAAAAAATTCCTTCCCACTTACTATACAATAAGAACATGCATGCTATAATATCATGCATTTGTATTCCCAAACATTAAAAGAAGTTGGTGTCAAAATACTCCTTTATGGGTTAAATGAGTGATTAATGCTAAGTAAACAAAGTAGAACACATTTCTTTACTGGATTATTTCCCAACTCAAGAAGCTAACGTGCATTGGAACTTTCTAAGTGGAAATTCAGGCTTCATATTTTTCTTTTATATTAGGATCTCCTATTTTTAAATAAGTAATTTTTCTTATTAAAATTACTATTAAAAGGAATACATACCTCACTTCTTATAGTCCCTATTAAAGTAAAAAAAAAAAAAAAAAAAAAAAGGTCCCACCTAGGCAGCAAAAAGCTATAGTACTTAAAATTATTAAATAAATGCCAAATTATTTCAAATATATCAAACATATATCCTTTTTTGCTCTTCCTTCGAGAAAATTCTTCATATCTTTTTTCTACTTGTTCATCTTTTAAGAACAGCTGAGATGAAGAATAAACTGTTCTCTGAAAGAACAACTTATATTTTCACTCTGAGAAATAATTGGTAAAGCCCTTCATATCTTGCAACTATAATAATAATACCAATAGCATTTACCAATTGTTTTCTACGACCAAAACTAGCAGCTCTTATTTTTTTTTTTTAATGCAGGATTTTTCCGCTTTAAAAAACATTATGGACTTCAAAGAATTTTTGTTTATGTGAATAAGGTCTATAATTTTTTCCAGAAGTACAATTGTTCAGAAATTGATTATATATATATATTTATTAATTTATTTTAAAGTATCGATAATAAACTTACTACATATTCAAATAAATAAAATTTTCATAGTTTTTGTTAAAAAGCTAAACTCGCTAAAATAAACATGTAGTGAGAAGAGTTATATTTTCATTTCTGCAAACATTTTTGGTAACTACCTTGATAAAAAAACATTGTTTGTTTTAATGCTCAGATTGTCCCAGAAGGGGCCAGAGTAAGTTGCTCTAGCTGGCCCTGTAAAATAATACAGCTGTGCTTGTGATATGCTGTATTATTTTATTGATTACGTCTTTATATCTTGGCATAACGAACTGTTCCAGGCTTACCTTTATGTCTCACCCTGAACTCAGTCATTTCTCACAGGAGCTTTGGTGTATTTAATGAGGAATGGTTATTAGAAACACAAATTTGTGGCTGGGCGCAGTGGCTCATGCCTGTAATCCCAACACTTTGGGAAGCCGAGGCGGGCGGATCATGAGATGACAAGATGGAGACAATCCTGGCTAACACGGTGAAACCCCATCTCTACTAAAAACACAAAAAATTAGCTGGGCGCAGTGGCAGGCGCCTGTAGTCCCAGCTACTCGGGAGGCTGAGGCAGGAGAATGGTGTGAAGCCGGGAGGCGGAGCTTGCAGTGAACCGAGATCACGCCACCGCACTCCAGCCTGGACGGCAGAGCGAGACTCCGTCCTCCCCCAAAAAATAAATAAAAATAAAAATAAAAATTGGATATTAGTTTACTATTAGAGAGTTCTTTCTTCTAGGCCTTTTTAGTCCACACAGCTCAAAAATATATGTATATCTAGTCATCTATACATATGCATATATACAAACATACATACATATAGAGACATGCATACACATGCACGTAAACAGTAAATTCTCATTATTTATGGATTTCATGTTTGTGTGTTTGTCCACTCACCAAAATGTATCTGTAACCCTAAAGTCAATACTCACGGTAATATTGCCGTTATTTGCAGAAATTCACAGAGCAACAGAGAGACAAGCATTTTGAGTTACTGACACACAGGTTCCCAAGTGAGGTAAACAAAGTTTGACCCTGCCTTCTTGTTTCAGAGCTCATACTGTAAACAAGTGTCTGAGGGTCTATGTAGTGTCACTTTTTATTTTTATTTTTTTTGTGCCTTTTGTTGTTGATTTCACTGTTTGATTTCACTGTTTGAAACAGCCCACAAAGGTAGTGCTGAAGCAATGTCTAGTGTTTGTCTATGCAGAATAAGCTTAGAGTGCTGTTGACCACAAGTTAAATGTTAATCAATCAACATTATATGGCTAATAATGTATATTTAAATAGAAACACATATAAAACTAGTTTATGTATTGATCTATTGATAGAACTATTGAGACTACAGACTTGGAGAAACCTAACCATGCTTTCCATCTAGGAAATTGGAAATTGAGTATGACAACTTTATGTAACATACCTTCTGTGAATAATGACTGTTGACTATGAGTGTGTATAGATATATATACTTTCACAAATACATACTTTAGAAATCTCAAGTTAATATCAAACACTCCAATTCTAATCCGGGTTTTTCTCGTCCTTTTCTTATCCATATCTGTAACTCTGTTTTTCCAAACTGAGAGCCCTGACTCCCAACAAGATTAGCACATTTACTTATTTTCTCAATCTTATAATATATACACAATAATTACAATATAACTTAATCTATAAAAATATACACAAAACTACTGAAAAAGAATTCAGGGCTTATTTCCAGTTGTCAGGTATTTCACCCTGCCCCAAATTAAAGGAATATGGTTGACTTTGTATTTGGATTTTACTTTTTGTTTCTTTCTCTCTTTTCTTCTTTCATCAGTGGGGTCTTAGTGTTCATTGGTAAAAGTTAGGCCCATTTGTTTCAACTTATTTTTATTTTTACATTTTTTGGTCTCCCCTATAATTATTTAAAATTAACTATTTTTTAATATGAAGAACAATGTACAAAATGATATTCTCAAAGAAGTGTCATTTCCTTTTTTTTTTTTTTTTTTTGTTTTGTTTTGAGACGCGCTGGAGTGCAGTGGCACGATCTTGGCTCACTGCAACCTCTGCCTCCTGGGTTTAAGCATTTCTCCTGCCTCCGCGTTCTAAGTAACTGGGATGACAGGTGCTCACCCGGCTAATTTTTGTACTTTTAGTAGAGATGGAGCTTCACAATATTGGCCAGGCTATCCTCAAACTGCTGACCTCAGGTGATTAGCCTGCCTCGACCACCCAAAGTGCTAGGATTACAGACGTGAGCTACTGCACATGGCCCTCATTTCCTTCATATCTCTTTCACCCCATTCTCTACCTCTTGCAGTTAACCAGGTCGATTGGTTTTTGATTTATTCTTATTGATTTTTTTGTGTGTGTAAAGGCCAGGTAAAAAATATTTTATGCTTTTCAGGTAATTTATTATAATATCTGTTATAAGTATACAGTCTGCCACTGCAATGCTAAAGTAGCTATAGACAATAAGTAATTGAATCGACATAATTGAGTCTCAATAATAATTTATTTCTTAAAAAAGGGTATGGGCTCCATTAGGCTTGTGGGCCAATTTGCAAACCTCTGAATTAGACTAAAGTGTAAAAAGGATTAAATAACTATATGGATTGGCATGTGCTACATTAGATTCTCATCTCATCTCATATCCAGAAAGATACAAACTACCTTATTGAGATTTCTGCCTAATACCTTCAGCTTAACTATAGATGTCCCTGTGAATAAGAATGGCAAGAATTATCACCACATTTAGTCCTATGGAACCCAGTAAAACATTGGCATATTGCTTTACTTCCATCTGCGGCTTGCTGTCTGTTTCCTTGAGTATCAAAGTATTTCATTCTCTCATTCATTAATTTAATAAATATTTATATAGTACTTATGGGGAAATGGCAATTTTTTGAGATCTGTTTATAGTGAAAAGGACAATTTTAGTCTCTGTCCTTGGTTGCTTACATCCTAGTGGCCCAAAGCACAAAATATTGCTGAACTGAGCATCAAGAGAACCAGCATGATCTGACTCTGCTGAAAGCTATTATGTGATTCAGGGCAAGCCACTTCACCTCATCCAGTTTCAGCTGTTTAATAGAAAAGACAGAGTTTAAGCAAGATGTCATTAATGGTTTCAACATTACATGAATCTATGTTCTAGGGTAATGGCTGGCTCATATCCCCAAACCCACAGCCCAGTGAATTTTAAGTCTACTGCAGGAAACTTGGCAGGCAGAATTAGGGTCTCCATGAAAGTCACATCATAGGATATGATTTTGAGGTACACTGTACTTGATGAGATGGTTTAATTGGCAGGCTGACAAACTTTTTTATAAGGGGCCAGATAGGCTTCATTCTCAGATGAGATGGTTTAATTGGCAGGCTGACAAACTTTTTTATAAGGGGCCAGATAGGCTTCATTCTCAAAGACATAATAGCTTTGGAAGCAATATATAGTCTCTGTCACATATTTTTTGTTATTACACCCTAAAATATACACAAAAATTTGTTCTTGGTTCATACAAATATATTCTGTGGACTAGATTTATCCCTTGGTTAGTCGATGTCTGTCTCTTGCTCTAGAGAATTTCAGGATATTCTACACTTTTATAATTGGATGGAACCCTTAGAATATCTGTTAATTGGAGATAAACTAGTGTAAAAGAGAAATAAAAGCACCATCTTCAAAAGAGTTCATATACAAGTTTCTTCACTTGAAACAGAATGTATCTCTGGGGAGAATAAAGTATAAGGGAGATGTTTTTGGACCATCATCCTAACTTGTTTTACTAGGCAATACTTTAAGGAGTTTTAGAATTGAATAGAATGAGAAAGATGAATGTCTTTCTAATCAGGTAGTATTTGTGTTGAGCTAGCAGACACAACAAATGTTTCATGTTTTTTATGCCACATTCCTCATAAGCTAATATCATTTTATTGTCTCACACATTGGGTCACCAGAGCTCTATTCTTTTCCTTTGGATTCATACATGAGGAACACAAGGAACAGCAAAGCTATATGATATATGCAAAGATTCTTTAACCTGCATTGACACCTTGCTTTTCATTCCATTCAATACCAAGTTATTAAATTGTAGTGGCCATCTCCAACCTTTATCTATTATGAGTGCCCACTTTAAGGTCTATTCTCCTACGTAGACAGCACTAGAATAATATAATGGAAGAAAGCTTTTTCCCTAAAAAGTCAAGGAGTGTAAAAGAAGATACATAACTACATAGAAAAATATGAAAACCAGAAAATATGCACATCATGTAGCACACAATGTGTACTGGTATGCATTAATTTGTCATAAAATATTTGTGTGCCCAAACATAGATTGAATAAATATTCCGAGCCCAATTACGGAATATTTTCTGGAGGCATACATGAAGGTACATATAAGAATATGTAGTCTATGTTTGCTATATATTAATATATGATACATATTCTTGTACAGATACATCAGAAATGCCTATATGACCTTGCCAGAACCAGTTCCTTGCCACTTGGAACATTCCGAGGTGTTAGGAAATTGAATATTCTTTAAATATCCTGGAAAAACTCTGCCTTTCTAATGTATTTCTGTACCTTGTGCCTTGGCATCAGTGCTCAGTCTTTTTTTTTTTTTTTCCCTGTAGTTTTCCTGTCTGTAAAATGGAGATAATATTCATTATACTCTCCTGATTGCTGAGAAGATTGATTTATAATAGTAAGGCACTTAAAAACGAAAAACAGTTGTGAATATTATTCACTGTAATATTGGCCAAAAGAAAGAATCATTTGTCTGAAAATGACATGTGCTATAAGCAGTGTAGTAGAATTAGCAAGGGCAGCAGTTGAGAAATAATACATTGCAGAAACAAATACAGGAAGGAAGGATTTTAAGGACTTTTTTTCATGGTCCAAATCTCCTAAAATGTTTAAGATTCTTCTGTTTTTAAAATGCTCCTAAGAGTTTTTCTATATCCTATATATTTATGGAGAAAACTTTTATTTTCCATATCAAACAGAGAATGATTATCTTCAACTATAATGAGCTCAGGTTTTCTAGTTTAAGAAGTATCCAAGTGATGACTAAAAAAAAAGCATTTAATCTTTTCCAATGTATGACTGCAAAAGAGTGTCCTCATTTAGTTTAATCTAAATCATATACATTATAGTTTACTGTGCTAAATTATTTAAAGACTTAAAGATTATACACACAAAAATTACTGTTTTCCCAGACACCAGTAAGTAAATAGAACTGAAACAACCAAGGGACATATTGATTACATTTGCCAAAGGTATCTCTTGTTTCTCATGCTCAGACAAAAATAACAATGGCAAAGTCAAGTACCTAACACTTAGATTTTATATATTCTGTATTACAAGTACTTAGTTACAGAAAGGAACTTGCCACTGTAATTTCACTAATGTGGCATCATTTAGTTTTATTGAGTTCTACTGGTTTACTGTTCTGCTAATTTTTTATTAGTATACCAGTATTTATTTCTGTTATAGTATCAATCCATTATAAACCCTATTGTACAGTATTAAATATTTGATAAAATAGAATTCTATGTTCGGCTAAGATATAAAACTAAGCAATATAAGAATTTCTTTCTAACAATGGTTATGTTCTATCTCTAAGAGAAAACAAAACACAATTTCAGCAATTAATCAAGAAATTTTATACAGAGAGATGGAGAAATACAATAAGCATTTAAGAGCATTGAATAGTTTTTAGATAATTGTGTTTACTTTCATTATTGAGTCTTTGAAGGATCCCAAGATAAATTTAGTAAAATTAGTAAACCTTGTAAATGTGAATTTAGGAAACGTAGAAAAGAGTCAAATAAATTGATCCTATGGACTGAAGCAAAACTGCTAATAATATTCATGTTGATAAAAGTATTATTATATCAGTGATAGTTACTTATGATTTTATTTTCAAAAGAAAGAGAACAAATTTCTTTAAAATTAAGTCGGTCTATTATATTTTTATGGTATTTAGAGTACACTATTTGATGTGGGATAAATATATATATATTTATATACATTTATACACATATGTATATTTGCTTTTATTAAGTATATACCTGGAATAAAGTGACTCTGTGCAGAAACAGACAGATATATTTCCCAAAGTTTTGTTTTGTTTTCACTTTAACTGTTCAATGAACTGTGAAAGACTTCCTGAATAGACTGCCTAAATAATTATAAGCTTGCTAAAATCATGTGTAGTCTTATTTTTAATATTTATTCAAATAAGCCACTCATATTTTCATTTTCATGTTGCCTGACATAAGATCTTGGATTAATTAGTACTACTTTTCACTATCCTACTATTAGTTAGTATCCCACTGAGGAAATGAAGAAAAGTGTTGTATTAAAGTGTAATGATTTAGGAACATTTGGCAACCAATGCAATACTAAGATATTCCCATTCATGTAAATTACGGGTTTTCTTTTTTTTTTTTTTTTTTTAAGACGGAGTCTTGCTGTGTCTCCCAGGCTGTAGTGCAGTGGCGCGATCTCGGCTCACTGAAAGCTCCGCCTCCCGGGTTCACGACATTCTCCCGCCTCAGCTTCCCAAGTAACTGGGACTACAGGCGCCCGCCGCCACACCCGGCTAGTTTTTTGTATTTTTGGTAGAGACAGGATTTCACCATGTTAGCCAGGACAGTCTCGATCTCCTGACCTTGTGATCCACCCGCCTCAGCCTCCCAAAGTGCTGGGATTACAGGCTTGAGCCACCGCGCCCAGCCGTTATGGGTTTTCATTGACCATGCTGATAACTACTAATTTGTATTTGATAATGACACCAAAACTTAGAGTACATTAAATAACAAAAAATGAAAAAATTAAAAAAAAACCCTATAATATAAATATTAACAACAACCATTGCAACAAAACAAGCAAAAAAAGTAACCTTTCTTTGTAAAATTTAAAATGGTTAACAAGTATACTGTTGTTCATATTGTTATTTGCTGTGTAAAGTGTGCAATTTCTCTTTGTCCTGTTCCAGTTCTTATGTGTAATGCTTTCGACTTTTTCCCAAGTGGTGTGATGCTCACTGTGTGTTTGTCATATATGACTCTTAATATTTTAAGGTATACTTCTTCAATGACTAGTTTGTTGAGGGCTTTTATCAATAAGGGATGTTGGATTTTATCAAAAGCTTTTCCTGCATATATTGAGGTGATCATATAATTTTTTTGTTTTTAATTGTCTATGTGGTGAATCATGTTTATTAATTCACAAATGTTGAATCATCCTTGAATCTCTGGAATAAAGTCTACTTCAGTGATTTGCCTTTTTAAAGTGCTGTTGGATTCAGTTTCCTGGTACTTTCTTGAGGATTTTTACATCTATGCTCAACAGGAATATTGTGACTGTTGGGTAGAATGTTCTGTAAGTGTCTAATAGTTCCATTTGGTCTAGAGTTCAGTTTAAGTCCAGGGTTTCTATGTTGACTTTCTGCCTCAATGATGTTTTTAGTGTTGTCAATGAGATGTTGACAACCCCTCTATCATTGTATTGCCATCAGTCTCTTTTCTTATGTCAGAAGGTACTTGTTTTACGAACTTGGATCCTATTGTGTTGGGTTCATTTATATCTAGGATAGTTAAAGTTTCTGGTTTTATTGAACCCCTTTTTAATGATATCATGCCCTTCTTTGTCTTTTTTTACTGTTGGTGGTTTAATATTTTATCTGATATAAGAACGGCTGCTCTTGCTCGCTTTTGCTTTTCATTTGTGTGATATATTGTTTACCATCTCTTTACTTCGAGTCTGCAGATGTCTTTAGTCATTAGAGAGGCAGCAGATGGTTGAGTTTTTTTTTTTTCCAATTTAATTTGCCAGTCTATACCTTTTAATGGAACATTTATGCCATTTATGTTCAAAGTTAGTATTTATATATAAGCTTTTGTTCCTGTCATAGTTTGCTAGCTAGGTTCCTTGGAGTCTCAATTGAGTAATTGCTTTACAGGATTTGTAAGTTTTCTTCTTATGTGTGATGTTATAATGGTGAGTATTCTACTTTCATATCCATGTTTAGATCTCTTTTGAGCAATTTGTGTACTACTAGTCTAGTGATGACAAATATCCTCAGTGTTTGCTTGTCTAGGAAATATTTAATTTCTCCTTCATTTATGAAACTTAGTTGGGCAGAATATAAAATTATTTTGGCTGGCATTTTTTTAAAGAAAGGTAAAAATAGGTCCCAATCTCTTCTGGCTTGGAAAGTTTCAGCTGAGAAGTCAGTTGTTAGTCTAATGGAATATTATTTATAGGTGATTTGACACTTCTCTCCAGCTGCCTTTGAGACATAGAATTCCACATTGACCTTAAATAGTCTAATGACTATATTCCTTAGTGATGTTTACCTTACATAGTATCTTCTAGGTGCTCTCTAAATTTCGTGTATCTGGGCGTATATGTCTCTAGCAAGCTTGAGAAATTAAAAAAAATATTTCCTCAAATATATGTTCCACACTTGTCACTTTTTCTTTTTTCCCTTAGGAATGCCTACAAGTTGTAGGTTTGGTTGTTTTCCTTAATCCCATATATTTGAAAGCTCTGCTCGTTTTTTAAAGTTCTTTTTTTCTTTGTTTTTATTTGACTTAATTAATTCAAAAGACTGGTTTTCAGCCTCTGATAGTCTTTATTCTGCCTGGTCTAGTTTATTGTTAAAGCTTTCAGCAGCATTTTGAAATTTCTTCAGTGATTTTTTTTTTTTATTTCCAGAGGTTTTGTTTGTTTTTCTAAAAAATATCTCTCTCTCTTCTTTCATCTCCTAAATTGTTTTTCTGGTTTCTTTTTGTTGGCTTTCAACTTTCTATTGGATCTCATTAAACTTCCTTACTATATGTATCTTAAATCTTTTATCATTTCAAATTTTCATTTTGGTTAAAATCCCTTGCTAGAAAGCTAGTGTGACCTTTGGATGTGTTATTATATTGTTTCATTGTAGTACCTGAATTCTTGTTCTGACTGTTTTTTATCTGTAGAAGCGATTACCTGTTATTTTTCAATTTTCTTTTGTTTAGGTGGGCTCTTTTTCCTCATTTGAGGGTGTGACTATTGTGTATGTTGGACATGGTCCTTTGGCTTTGCTCCCATATGTTTTTATAGGGTCAACTCTCTGTATAAAAATTTTGTGGTAACAGGTAGCCTTAATTCAATGTATTTCTCAAATGTTAGTCTTTTGTTTCTTTGTCTGTTTTTGTATATTGTGGTAGCAGTCTACAATAAGCTCTTTGTGAGGTGAGGCTCACTGACTTCAACAGATATTGGGAGGTGGAGGCTTGAAAGGCTTATTTTGTTCCCCAGTACTGTATACTTTCATCAGCAATAATTATATTGGGTTGTACATTCCACACCATACGCTAGTGGGTGGTGCTTGTGGGTAAGAGCCAGCTAAGCATTGTACACTGATGTCAGCAGAAGTTGTAATGGGCCATGCAGTTTGACCTCCTGATTAGTATTTGGCACTTGTAAGTGACAAGCGTATGTGGTGATGGCAGTGAAATTTTATGTGGCTTTAGTTGATGAGGGGAAGTACCAGAGTGTCGCTGGCAATGAGTGGGAATGGGGTTCAATATTATTGCACAGTGTTCTCCCACCAAGATGGCAGGAATAGATGGGATTGGGTTAGGTGCAAGTCTTGACCTTGGTGAGGTTGTAGAGGCAGCTCTCAGATAACTTGGGCAACCTTCTAGGTAATAGGGGAGGCATATCCTCTTACCACAGTGCCTAATCAGGGAAAGGGGGGTAGTCTGGGGCTTTCAGCCTAGCCAAAGGCCATGGGGGCTCCCCATTTACTACTCCCCTGATCCCCTGGGACCTCCCTCCAATGTCCAGCCTGAACAACAGATCTGAGCAGTTAAGCTCATCTTAAGCATTCACAACTAGATCACTAAGCTGTCCGTGGTGTTACAGATGGCGAGATTCCCTGTAGAAGAAACTGAGACTATCAGGCCTCACTCTTGGCAGTCTGGTTTCATGAAACAAGGAGCGCACAGCTCTTGCGCCATCATGTAAGCATGTGTCATGTTCTTCTCTGTGTTCTAACACAGGGGGCCCCTCTCCAGCATGAGATCAGACCACAATTCTCATCTCTATACCCCTAGGTAGTGTGCCTGACTACTGGGGAAGTGGGACTAGGCCACTGGACTTCTTTGGCCTTCAGGAGTCAAGCACTATCTGTAGTGGGGAAGTGAACTGCTCCTAGGCTGCCCAGCAAACCACTCAGGTGGGGCAATGAAGCCTATACTGTGAGCTGCCCCTGCAAGAAAATCCAGGTAGGCAGTAATTGGAAGTACTAGCAGCAATGGGAGTTTGTGGTTCAGATGCACTTCAGTCCCAGAACAATGGTGCTGTGGCCTGTCTTGGGCACCTGAGTATGCACAGGCCCCTCTCTCTCCTGGTCCAGCAGACAACATGAGCTATAGTTGTTTAGGGCAAGATACAGAAACTTGAGAAGTGGGCGCTGACTCACATTTTACTGCAGTTGCCCAACACACTGAAATCTTTTGGGATCCCTGTGAGTTTAGGTAGTGCCTCTGCATGTTCTTCAGTAGCTCCCAGACAGTCCAAAGGTTTGTGGGGGTTGTGGGAACTCCTTTAGCTAGGATCTCAGTGGCCCAGAGTAGGAATGTGGTGCCATGAGGTTCCTTTACACTTATCCCTTCCTTGGGTTTGATTTAGGTCTGTGGGTCAGTCTTGGCACCCAGTGATGTTGAGCAGGAAGTCCCCTCCCTCCCTCTTCAATCAAAGCATCTTCTGTTGCCTCTGTATTAAATTTCAGAGTTTTCTCTCAAAAGATCTGTTGGATGTGTGAAGATTTACTCAGTATTTTTGTTCCTCTTTGTGGAAGAGGTGTATCCCAGTTGTTTCTAGTCAGCCATCTTTATTAATCCTAATACTTTTCAGAATGCCCTTCCTATAACTCAAAAAACAAAAAAAAGTTTAAGAGCTTAAAAAAAATGAGAGGAAAAAAGGTGTAAGTAATAAATGAATAAGTGGTTCCCCATTATATCCAATTTAACTTAATGAGAAATATTCTTAAATTTCAACCACCTTCAATATTTCATAATATTAAAAATAACTTTTAAAGGAATCTTTTAAAAACTAGAATCATAGCCCTTTTGTAATTTATCCCCTTGATAATAGAATTTCTTATTTAGCACTACATTTTTGAAAAGTAATTATTAAAATATGTGGCATTAAGTCTGTTTTTATTATAAAACTTTTATATTAACTAAGAATTGTCTAGGCTGTCAAGGGAATTTACCAATTTGTGTCAATCATTTGGCTTAATAATTAGGCTTGATTCTCTTTTTGAGATTTTTATACAAAATCTGCAGTTTTCTGTCATGGGGGAACAAAGAAACTAGATCTTAGATACATTATATCAGTGATTAGCGTGCATCCTTCAGAAATACAGTAAGAAATAACTAGTTTATTATAGATCATCTCAGACCGGGTGAGGTGGCTCACTCCTGTAATCCCAACACGTTGGGAGGCTGAGGTGGGTGGATCACTAGGTCAGGGGTTTGAGACAAGTGTGACCAACATGGTGAAACCCCATCTCTACTAAAAATACAAAAATTAGCTGGACGTGGTGGCGAGTGCCTGTAATCCCATCTACTTAGGGAGCTCAGACAGGAGAATTTATTGAACCCAGGAGGCAGAGGTTGCAGTGAGCCAAGATCACGCCACTGCACTCCATCCTGGGTGACAGAACAAGACTCTGTCTCAAAAAACAAACAAACAAACAAAATAAATAAATCATCTCAAAGCATGCTGATCAATTAAGCATCATGATGCTAAATAGCAGAATATTTTAATTCCACATACAGATCTTTTTCATAGAAAACAAACCCATTTAAGGTGGAAAACGATTATATTCTTGTAATAAGAGAAAGCTCAGAAATCAGAGCTGTGAGAGTGAAACAGAAGAAAAGTAATGATTTAAAGAGGGTTAGGCATGATGTGATGAGAAGTGCATTTTATTTCTGTGGTATTTTTTTTCTGAAACTTTATTCACTCCAGTTAATCATGAGAAAACAGCAAAAAACAAAACTGAAGGATATTCAACAAAATGTTTGATCAGTATAATTCAAAAGTGTCAAGCTTACAAAAACAAATAAATAAACAAAGAGTGAGAACTCACAACTGGAGACCACCAGAAAAAAATGCAATATGGTATATAGTATATGGTATCATACATTAAATACTGAAAGAGAAAAAAAGGATATTAATGGAAAAACTGATAAAATCAGAATAAACGCTGCAATTTGATTTAAGGGATCATACCAATGTGAATTTCTAAGTTGTGATAAGTGTTTCATAGCTGCTTATAATGTAAACCTTAGAGAAATATGAGTAAAGGGTAAGAACTCACTATACAATTTTGCAACTATTCTGTAAATATCAAAATAATAATAAAGAGGAAATATTAGCAAAACAAATGAAAACAAGGGAGTAATACAAAGAGTGGAAAAAAATTAAAATGGAGCAAAGGGGACCAAACTACATAGACACAAATTAAAACTGCAATATTACCTAAATACTTCTTAAGGATATTAAGCTTTACATATGAAGATTATAGAAATTCATATCTACCTTGATTTTGACAACATAATGTGTGTATTAAGATTAATTTGTGTTGTTGTACATTTTCTGTATATTTCTGAATTTGCACATTGCCAGAATGAGTAAATGGCTTTACATTATAATTAACTCCTTGAGAAATTTCTTTACAGGAATAAAACAATATATTTTGCTATGTCATAGAATGGACAACTCAGTTATGCTTCAGGTTATCTTAGTAGGGAGTATGTGAGTGAGACGGTAACAGATATACAAATCACATCCTAGGATTAGACTTACTGGGAAGATCACATGGGATCAGAAATGGAAGTCAAAGTTTCTCTTATCAAATTTTGGTGACTCCAAAAGGACAGGAAAGACCAGAGAGAAGCGCTAAATGAGGACAATAAATTAGCAAAAAGGGATGTCCTACCGATTTCAATATTCAATGAGTCTATAAGAAGGACCTGAGCCACCGAGCCTGGCCAAAATACTGGATTCTGATTAAAGAGTAGAGTGAGGAGGGGCACAGAGGACAGCCTCGGAGGGGAGGCCGCACTGCAAGCATCCCTGGAGGGAGAAGGTATGCACTGGATAGATGGCAGCAGGCGCTGCACGGGGAGCTGAGCACTGCTGGGAAGAATCCAGTGAGTGATGGCATTTATATCTCCTGACGATGATGCACAGCCTTCAGTCAGGGACATTTAATACGCAGAACACCGGGTCCAGGCTGGAGCTGCGGGACTCAGAGGCGAAGCTTGAGTGGCTCAGGAAGGACGAAGAGTCACCCTTGAGAGAAGAGACAGCAGCACCGGCGTTGGCGGCCCCACTACTGCCACATCTGCCAGGAAACAATGCTGCTAGTGACATTCAAACTGTGCCCCGGGAGCTCCTACAGACACATGCGCAACATGAAGGGGCTGAGGCAACAGGCTGTGAGGAGCATCGGCCAGGAGCTGATCCGAAGGGCCCTGGGAGGCCCCCCTCCAAGCACGTGGGTTAACCAGATTCGGTGGTGGAGTTCTCTGCTTCGTTCGCTGCTGGAAGAGACTCTCTGGCCGGGCGCAGTGGCTCACACCTGTAATACCAGCACGTTGGGAGGCCGAGGCGGGCGGATCACGAGGTTAGGAGTTCCAGAGCAGCCTGACCAACATGGTAAAACACCTAAAAATACAAAAATTAGCCAGGCGTGGTGGCACCTGCCTGTAATCCCACCTACTTGGGAGGCTGAGGCAAGAGAATCTCTTGAACCTGGAAAAAGAAAAGAAAGAAAAAAAAAAAAAAAAAAAGAAAGAAAGAAAGAGAGGGAGACTCTCTACTGTGACCAGGAACTGACCTATCTCCGGCAGGGGGAAGAGGCCATGCAGAAGGCCTTGGGCATCCTTAGCCCTCAGCAACCAGGAGGGCTGGAAGAAGGACAGCCAGCAGGACAATGGGGACAAAGTGATGAGTAAAGTGGCTCCAGCTGTGGGCAAGATGTTTCGGTTGGAAGTTGTGGTGGAGCCACCCATGGAGAGGCTCTATGAAGAGCTGGTGGAGTGCATGGAGGCAATGGGGGAGTGGAACCCCAATATCAAAGAGATTAAGGTCCTGCAGAAGATCAGAAAAGATGCATTCATTACCCACGAGCTGGCTGCAAAGGCAGCGGGAAACCTGGTGGTGCCCCGCGACTTTGTGAGCATACACTGTGCCAAGCGTCGAGGCTCCACCTGTGTGCTGGCTGGCATGGCCACAGACTTCAGGAACATGCCCGAGCAGAAGGGTGTCATCGGGGGTAGCATGGTCCCACTTGCATGGTGCTTCACCTGGTGACTGGAAGTCCCTCCAAGACCAAACTTTCGTGATTGCTCAGCATCGACTTCAAGGGGTGGCTGCCCAAGAGCATCATCAACCAGGTCCTGTTCCAGACACAGGTGGATTTTGCCAACCACCTGAGCAAGCACCTGGAGTCACACCCTGCCTCTGAAGCCAGGTGTTGAAGGCCAGTCTGCTGTTCCCAAGTGTGCCCACCTGCACTGGTATGCACGCTTACCAGGAGAATCCCTGCTGGAAGCCTACAAGTTTAAAGCCTCTGGCGACAGAGGAATAGGTGAGGTTAGTGTTTAGAGCACAACACTAGGATTCAGATTGATAAAAGTTTTTAGTACTAAGAAAACAGCGATGAGGCTCTTTGATTAAAAGGTAACTTCATTCACTGATTAGCTATAACATGAAGGTTAAGGCTCCTAAAATATTTGTAAAACTTTTTTTCTGGGCCCTTATGTGCCCACGTAAAATCATCTTTAAAATGCTAGTGACTGATATGGGTGTGGTGGATGCTAGCTACAGGGCCTGAGAAGTCTTGCTTTATGGGCTGGAGAACGCCATGCCCTGCAGGCAGTGCATGTGCACAAGCAGAATCTCAGAGGGTCTCCAGCAGCCCTCTGCTCCTCCCAGTCGCTGCATGACAACACCAGAGAACAAGCAGCATCCCACAGTGGGTACCTTCCAGAAATATAGTCCAAGCTTTCTCTATGCAAAAAGACAAAACTAATTAGTAAATAGATTTCCCTGTTGCTTCCATAGGCACCAGTCAGAATAAAGAATCATAATTCTCTCTCTCACACAAACACACACACACACACACACAAAACAAGGACCTGAGTTCAGAAAATGAAGCCTGTAATCACACACTAAAATGAAAACAATGAATCATGTTAAACACTTAATAAATGTATTGCTTCTATAGCCTTGTGACATGGTTTGGCTATGTCCAATCTCGAATTCCTATGTGTTGTGGGAGGGGCCTGGTGGGAGGTAATTGAATCATGGGGGTGGGTCTTCCCATGCTGTTCTAGTGTTAGTGAATAAGCCTCACTAGCTTGGAGGGTTTTAAAAATGGGAGTTTCCCTGCACAAGTCTTTTGCCTGCTGCCATCCATGTAAGATGTGATTTGCTCCTTCTTGCCTTCCACTATGATTGTGAAGCCTCCCCAGCCATGTGGAACTGCAAGTCCATTAAATTTCTTTCTTTTGTAAATTGCCCAGTCTTTGGTATGCCTTTATTAGCAGCGAGAAAGCAGACTAATAGACCTTGGGTTTTGTTATTTCAGTCCCTGCTCTTGCCCTTGGCTGCAAATCTAAAAAGGTCTTATGAGTTATGTGATTACTGTTAAGTAATGTAAGAATCTCACATCAATAATTATTAAGTCTACATCAATGAAATAAATCAACACATACACACATGCATGTACACACACATGCATGCACACACACACATTTAGTTGGAAATAAATGTTCTTCCCCAGTTTATTCTACTATGTAGTAGCCACCAGCAATCTCCATTGTTTCCAACACTTCCAAAATCTGAGGGAGAGCAGAAATATGCCAAGAATATATGAAAAATATTTCTTTCTTTTTTCTTAATAAAAAAATTAGTTAATATAAGTAGAAGCATAGGTATAGGACACAATTGAAGATTTGGTGATCCACTGGCTCATTGATATCTCAAGGAACTCAGTATCTTTATCTCTGTGCTGTACTATCTGAGGTGTCAGAGCAATTACTCTGAGTTATCAGACAGCAACCAGTAGCAGTCAAGTCTATATGCTGCCTTATATCCACTGGGAGATAATACATTTGTCTATGCTTCCGCAGCAGGCATTCTAAAATTCTTTTTGGCTCCCACTCTCACCTGAAACAACAGCTATACCCAGAATGAATTTTTGTTAAATGGCCAAAGCCTACCAATGTTTACCAATAAAAGAAGGAAAGGGGTATACAATCAGTTCCGTCCGAGGAGAATGGAATTGATATTTAGCACTTTATCTGTCTTCAACTTTTTTGTTGACCATGGATAATTTCTTCAATTCCCTGGACTTAGGGTACTTCATTTTTAAAAATGTAAGGATAGGATTAGAAAAAAACAAACAACCCCATCAAAAAGTGGGCAAAGGATATGAACAGACATTTCTCAAAAGAAGACATTCATACAGCCAACAGACACATGAAAAAATGCTCATCATCACTGGCCATCAGAGAAATGCAAATCAAAACCACAATGAGATACCATCTCACACCAGTTAGAATGGCAATCATTAAAAAGTCAGGAAACAACAGGTGCTGTAGAGGATGTGGAGAAATAGGAACATTTTACACTGTTGGTGGGATTGTAAACTGGTTCAACCATTGTGGAAAACAGTATGACGATTCCTCAAGGATCTAGAACTAGAAATACCGTATGACCCAGCCATCCCATTACTGGGTATATACCCAAAGGATTATAAATCATGCTGCTATAAAGACACATGCACACGTATGTTTATTGTGGCACTATTCACAATAGCAAAGACTTGGAATCAACCCAAATGTCCATCAGTGACAGAGTGGATTAAGAAAATGTGGCACATATACACCATGGAATACTATGCAGCCATAAAAAAGGATGAGTTTGTGTCCTTTGTAGGGACATGGATGCAGCTGGAAACCATCATTCTCAGCAAACTATCACATGAAAAGAAAACCAAACACTGCATGTTCTCACTCATAGGTGGGAATTGAACAATGAGAACACCTGGACTCTGGAAGGGGAACATCACACACCGGGGCCTATTATGCAGAGGGGGCAGGGGGGAGGGATTGCATTGGGAGTTATACCTGATGTAAATGATGAGTTGATGGGTGCTGATGAGTTGATGGGTGCAGCACACCAACATGGCACAAGTATACCTATGTAACAAACCTGCACGTTATGCACATGTACCCTAGAACTTAAAGTATAATAAAAATAAATAAATAAATAAATAAATAAATAAATAAATAAATAGAGGTTTAGGACTGCTATTTTAAAGAAGAGTCCTTTATCAAATATAAATTTTGATCACCATTGTTGTAATGTTTGTGAAGGATGTAAGGTTTATGTCGGAAATAATTTTTTTGCCTGTGAATGCTCAACAACACTTGTTGAAAAAAATATCTTTTCTCCACTAATTGCCTTTGATCCTTTGCCAATGATCAGTTGACTATATTTGTGAGGATCTGTTTCTGGATTCTCTATTCTGTTCTATTGATCTATTTCTTCTATTCTTTCACTAATTCTACTCTTTTGATTACTGTAGCTTTACAGTGGGTCTTGAAGTCCAGTAATGTCAGTGCTCTAACCTTATGCCTTTTAAATACTGTGTTGACTATTCTGAGTATTTTTCCTCTCTTTATATATGTTTGAATCAGTTAATTAATATCCACACAATAACCTACTGAGATTTTGATTGGGTTCCCAATGAATGTATAGATCAAGTTGTGTAGACTTGATATCTTAAAAATGTTTAGTCTTCTTGTCCAGGAACATGAAATATCTATTTATTTAGTTCTTATCTGATTTCTTTCATCAGAGTGTTGTAGTTTACTGCTATAAATCTTGTACACATTTTTTTAGATTTATACCTAAGTATTTTTATGGGTAGCTAATATAAATGGTGTTGCATTTTAAATTTCTAGTTTAATTTTTCATTGCTGGTGTATGGCAAAACAACTGATTTTGTATATTAACTTTGTATCATTCAAACATGCTCTAATTTCTTATTAGCGATAGAAATATTTTTGTTGCTTTTCAGATTTTCTACAGACATAAATATGTCATGCACAAACAAAAACAGTTTTATTTTTTTCCTTTCCAAACTACTTGGCTTTTATTTCTTTTTCTTGACTTACAACATTAGTGAGGACCTCCACTATGATGCTGAAAAGGACTGGTAAAAGGGACATTCTTGTTTTGTTCCTGGTCTTAGCAAAAAAGCTTATAGTTTCTCACTTTCATATGGTTTTAGCTGTAGGTTCTTTGTAGATATTCTTTATGAAGTTGAATGTATTCCCCTTTATTCCTAGTTTAATGGAAGTTTCTATCATAAAAGTGGGTTTGTTGTACATTGCCAAATGCTTTTCTGCATCCTTTGACATGATCATGTGATTTTTTTTCTTTAGCCTGACAATGTGAAGGATTACATTAATTGATTTTTTTAAAGTTGAATCAGCTTTGAATACTTGAAATAAATTCCAGTTGGTGATGGTGTGTAATTATTTGCTATCTACTTTTGAATTTATCTGATAATATTTTGTTGAGGATTGTTGCATCTATGTTTATGAGGGATATTGGTTTGCAGTTTTATTGTGATGTTTTTTTCTAGTTTTGCTATTAAGGGAATGCTGACTTCATAGAATGAGTCAGGAAGTACTGCCCCTTCCTCTACCTTCAGCAGGAGATTATAGAGAATGGGCATAATTTTTTCCCTAAGTGTTTGATTAGCCTTAATTAGTGAACCTATCTGGGCCTGGTACTTTCAGTTTTAGAAGGTTTCAATTTTACATTGAATTACTGATTCAATTTTTAAAATAAATATGAGAGTACTCAGACTCTAATTCTTTTCGTTTGAGTTTTGGTGAATTGTGTTTTTTCAGGGAATTGGATAATTTTATCCAGTTTATCAAATTTGCAAACATATAGTTGTTCATAATATTCTGTTATGTTTTTATTATTTTTGAGATGATAGTGATGGTCCCACTTTCATTTCTTGTATTAGTAATTTGTGTCTTCCCTCTTACTTTCTTATTGAGTCAGTCTAGAGGCTTATCCACTTGAAAGATAATTTTATATATATATATATATATATATATATATATATATATAATTTATGTATTTATTTTTGAGACGGAGTCTCACCATGTCACCCTGGAGCATCATGGCGCAGTCTCGGCTCACTGCAACCTCTGCCTCCGAGGTTCAAGTGATTCTTCTGCCTCAGCCTCCTGAGTAGCTGAGATTAGAGGTGTGCACTGTTACACCTCGCTAATTTTTATATTTTTAGTAGAGACGAGGTTTCACCATATTGGCCGGGCTGGTCTCAAACTCCTGACCTCAAGTAACCCACCTGCCTAGGCCTCTCAAAGTGCTGGGATTATAGGCATGTGCCATCACTCCCAGCCTTGAAAGATATTTTAAATGAGCAACTTTTTGCTTTCATTAATATTGTAGTTTTTAGTTTATTGATTTCTCCTCTAATTATTATTATTTATTTTGTTCTGCTTACTTTGGCTTTTATTTTGTCTTCTTTCAATTCATTGTTTTGCTATCTGAAAAGTGAAAGACTAGAGTATCTTGTGATCTCTTGCTCTAGCCAACTGGATTGTTCAAATAAACTTGAAAACACTAAGATACATGGTCACATTTAATTTGTCAAGAGAAAAAAATTTGCTCTGGCAGACTTGAGAAACACTAAACAAGATAATTAAGTTGATTATGAGGTCATTTCTATTATATGTATTTATATATAATTAAGTTAATGTATTAATTTCTTAAACACATATTAATTTAGGCAGGTAACAAGGGTGACCAAAAGCTGATGCAATCTTTCCATTTAAATAAAGATCCAATGACTCTTAGGAAACAACTTAATGAGGAAGGCAAGCATGAATCAAATAATCATAAATATATACATAAGATTTTTGTGTTTAATTTGCCTACTAGTGTATTCCAAAGCTTAGAACAGTATGTGATACATAGAAAGTTTTCAATAATATGTACTGAATAAATTAGTTAGCAAGCAAAACTGCAATATGGGCTATGAAATCATGTTGCACAGACCCATGAGAGTGCATAACAGGAATAGTTTATGTTCAGAATTAATTTGGGTGGTCTAAGATTTTCCATATGTAATAATGCTTGAACTAGACTGAAAAATTAAACAGTATAAGAAAAGGGGATATTACAGATGGAGAATATTTCATTTGCAAAGAATTTGTGGAAGGAAGGAACATGACCATGAGAAATGCAATGAGACCAGTACACTCCAAGAATGTAGCACCAAGTGTGAGGAAGAATGATGAAGAGGTAGGTAAAGGACAGTCCATCTTGGATTTCATAGATAATGTTAAATATGTTTTATGCTTCTATTTATAACTTAGACATATGCAATATTTCTTTTCATTCCATAAAGCCAAATGACTGCAATTTTTACATTATATAATTGATTAAAACCTTACTTGATACTATAATATAAAAAATGATATAATGCTTCTTGACTATTATAACAGAGGTAGGACATGGGAAATCTCCCAGTAATGAAATTGGAGATAAAGGTAAAAATAAGCCATAGAATGATTATAAGGAAATTAAAAAGCTATGTATGCTTCATTGTGTGACTTAACAAGCTTTTATTTCAGCTGGTAGCCAGTATGTTATGTTGAGCTAACATAATGCATCAAATTGTCAAGTTAGAATCTCAGAAATCAGGCGACTTTCCAGAATATCAAGCTTTGCTCATAATTACAAAGATACTTACAAAGGTCATAGGCAAAGCAGGAGATGTTGAGATAAACAATGTGGTTCCCAAGGTCCGTTTTTCTTTTTTCACAGACACATGCTGTCTCATCTGTCTCAGATAAGAGATACAGTCTCTATGTGAGATTGATGTGTTTTTTTATACATCAAGGTTTTGAAATACTTTCATGGTGTATTTCAGATGAAGGAAAGCACCTAGCTTATGTGACATTTTCAGGATCACCCACAGCAAGATGATTATAAACACCCTATATTCTGTGTGCTTGATTAGGGACTTGGTGTCCTGTAGTTTCAACCAAGCCTCACTATCCTAACTGCAATCACTAAAATTTTCAAATTGTCTTTCATTTCCCTCACTGAAGTTCAAACCATTTCTAAACCAAACTAGTGCTTGGTATCACAGTAACATGAACTGCTTCATTTATCACCTTTCCTCAAAAAGTGAACATTAGTTCCTGGACTCTCTCCCCAGCAAGTGTGGTCTGATTCACAGTTCTTAACAAAGAACAGTTAAAAATGTGGTTGACACCACCACCTTAAGTGTCAGCAGTATTGTCAACCACTTAAGTGTTGTCTTTTCTTAGAAGTTTCTGTTGATATCACCTCTGTTCAGCCTCTAAAGTTCAGATTCCCTAGGAAGACATTACAGCAACTCAGGTCAACCTTACTATTTCTATGACATTTTACACACTGATTTAGGATGTTGATCACTTCCCTCAGAAGCAAGATTTATGACCGCAAGTAATTTCTCTACCTCTGACATTTTCTCTATTCTTTCTCCATTTTTAGCTGGTCCTATCTGGGAACTTCCAGATTAATATATTCTTAGTGAAGTAACTGCATTTGCAAACTTGAAAATACTTTTGATATATGCCAGTCAATATTAAAATATCTCAAGATGTAGAATTAGTGAGTAGGTACATAAGTTGCTATGGTAAAGATGATATTCAGTTCACTTTTTAGTTTGCTTAATTTAGGATCTGGAGAAAGGAGTTTCACCTGAAATAACACAAAAATTGTTAGTAAGAAACTGTTATAGGTGCTACGAGTGATAGAAAGAATGAAAAGACGTGATTCCCATTGTGATGCCCTGAACATAGCAATTATAACACTCCTTTAGGTCCAGACTTATATGCGCTTATTACAAAGACAAATAGAATGTGTTGATATTCTTGGGTGACTTCTTATGGATAGTAAGCAATATCTTAAAACAATTTATTAAACAAATCTGTTTCAAATACTTTTTTATGGCTGAAAGAGGTGTTACTTCAAATTCCTAAAGATCACTGTTAAATAACTAAAACTAGATAAAATCTGATCATATATGTTTTATAAACCAACATATGTATGCTAATTTTTCTAAAAATAGAACCTCTCTTATTTTTCAGGGAATATTCACCTTTCTGAGGCTGAACAAAATCAGACACACTTGATGATTCAGTCTCTCCAAGCAGGGAAGCTCTTGTATCCAGGGAAACCAGTCTGGGTTGCCAGGACCTAAAGATAAGACAGGAGGAGCCCCGCTGTCTGGGATGTAAGGAAGCAATCTGCTATCTATCTCTTTTTGTCAGAGCTTCTTTGTGCCTGTGATGCCTCCTGACTGATCTGGAAACACACCTGTGCCCCTAGCATGTCTGTTATCTACTGCATCATCACCCATTCCCACACTCCACCCATGGAGATGATGGTTACAATAAAAAGAAAACTTTTTCAGATCTGTGTTGGTGTCTGTGGCCCCACATGCAGGCATGGAAACAACAGCAGGAGCAGTAGTTGTCTTTTTTGAATCAAAGTGCGAAACTTCTATGATCTTCACTCAGTAGCTGCTTTCTTGGAATCTCTCAGCCAAAATCACTGGCCTTTGTTCAATATATGGTAAGAACTCAAGTTGTAGAGCCAGAGTGACCATGATTGGAAACCTGACTTTGCCATTTGCCACCTTTCAGATCCTAGTAAATTATTGAGGCTCCTTTATTTCATGCAATAAATGAGGGTAAAGGTACAGCATCATACATACAGATGTTGAGTGTATTAAATGTGATTATGTATTTAAAGGGCTATCATAGTGCAGAAATGAAATTATAACTATTTGTAATAATATATGCTAATATTTTGTGTTGTGCTCACCACTTCATCCCTTCTCCCTTTTTCTACATTTGAGTATACAGAAAAAGATAAGGAGCCAAATATATTGGAGAATGGGATTTAGGGGAAATGCCTAACTTTTCCTTCCCCCCTTCCTTCCTTCCCTCCTTCCTTCCTTCCCTCCTTCCTTCCTTCCTTCCTTCCTTCCTTCCTTCCTTCCTTCCTTCCTTCCTTCCTTCCTTCCTTCCTTCTTTCCTTCTTTCCTTCCCTCCCTCCCTCCATCTCCCTTTCTCTTTTTCTCTTTCTTCTTTCTTTCTTTCTTTCCCTTTCTTTCTTTCTTTCTTTCTTTCTTTCTTTCTTTCTTTCTTTCTTTCTTTCTTTCTTTCTTTCTTTCTTTCTTTCTTTCTTTCCCTTCCTTCCTTCCTTCCTTCCTTCCTTCCTTCCTTCCTTCCTTCCTTCCTTCCTTCCTTCCTTCCTTCCTTTCTTTCTTTCTTTCTTTCTTTCTTTCTTTCTTTCTTTCTTTCTTTCTTTCTTTCTTTCTTTCTTTCTTTTCCTTCTTTCTCTCTTCTTTTTGCTCTGTTGCCAAGGCACGTGCAGTGGCAATCTCGGCTCACTGTAACCTCCGCCTCCCGGGTTCATGCCATTCTCCTGCCTCAGCCCCGGAGGAGCTAGGACTACAGGTGCCCTCCACCCCGCCAGGCTAATTTTTTGTATTTTTAGTAGAGACGAGGTTTCACTGTGTTAGCCAGAATGGTCTCTAGCTCCTGACCTCGTGATCTACCTGCCTTGGCCTCCCAAAATGCTGGAATTACAGGCCTGAGTCGCCACACCCTACCCAAACTATACTTTTAAGATTCCATGAAAATCTTAGGCTTAAGATCTGTACCTTCAATTGCAACTATAGGCAAAAAGAGGGAGATAATTGGTCCACAGAGCAAATCCTGAGTTTGTTCACATGACCCTAGGATAAGGCAGTGGGTTGAACTCTCACTCAGGCATTGATGGAATACTGGGAGATGAATGCTCTGTCCTCATGCTTAACTCCTACCTAAACATAATTGCCTAATTTATGACTTGGGCAGTAGTCTGTGCCTGTGGGAGAAGAAACAGATACCACATGACTACAGCTTGGGTCCTGATTCTTATCAATATATGAAGGAAGAAGAGCTAGTAGAATGAGGGAGAGAAATAAAGTGTTGTGGCGAATTGTTTGGGCTCAAGAGTTTGAGACTAGCCTGAGCAACAAGGTGAAACACTATCTCTACAGAAGATAAAAAAAAATTAGCTAGGCATGTTGGTGCATGCCTGTAGTCCCAGCTACTTGAGAGGCTGAGCTGGGAGGATTGTTTGATGCTGGGAGGCTGAGGTTGCAGTGAGATGAGATTGCACCACTGCACTTCAGCCCAGGTGACAAATCCAGAACCTGTCTTAAAAAATAATTAGGCCAGGCATCGCGGCTCACGTCTGTAATCCCACCACTTTGGGAGGCCAAGGCAGGTGGATCACAAGGTCAAGAGATCAAGAACATTCTGGCCAACATGGTGAAACCCCATCTCTACTAAAAGTACAAAAATTAGCTGGGTGTGGTGGCACTCACCTGTAGTCCCAGCTACTTGGGAGGTTGAGGTAGGAGAATGGCATTAACCCGGGAGGCGGAGATCGCAGTGATCTGAGATTGCCCCACTGCACTCCAGTCTGGGCGACACAACAAGACTCCATCTTCAAAAAAAAAAAAAACCTCTGTTACTCAAATAAGTCATGTCCCAATGGGTGTCAGACTCTGCACTGTCCACTCCCTTGTGGAGGCAAGGGTAAGACCGTAAGGAGATGACTGAAAGTCCCCTTCCTAGTGTTTCTCTTCATGAGGAAAGATTTTCTTTCCAGATAGACCAAGGCCCCTCATAAGCAAAGATGTATTAGCCTCTTCTTTTCCCAAGTCACAATTAGAAAGATAGATAGATAGATAGATAGATAGATAGATAGATAGATAATTACCGTCATCTTATCTAATTACTACTTTTTAGTTATTACCTGATTAACTGAGATGCATGCTCACTTTGATCTTTCACTTACAGATGACTGTGAAAAAGAACAGAATTTTATCTACTGCAGAAGAATGCCAAAAAAATAGAGTCAATAGGGGCTAGAGTTCCTTCTTCCATTCTTCTAGGAAATATACCATGATTGACACCTACATGGACCTTGTAGGCACAAAGTGTCCCAGGCAACCACTTGTCACTCCTTGACCCTGCCCTCAGGCAGGTCCAGGGTACCAAGTTTGCTCACATAAATCACCTATATTTTGTTCATTATTTACCAGCATAAACACACATGTTAAAATATAAACAGGTTATTTTCTAATAAAAAAGAAACTGCCAGAAAAAGAAAGATGACATAAATTGTAAAATGTGCCATTATTCATACCATATTAAGGAGACTCCAATGAAAATTATTTTAATTAGAATGTTATCAATATCTCCTAATAACATTAATTGTGAGATTTAAAATTATTTGAAGGTTGCTAAAATGTGAAAAACTATGCAATTTAGAAGGAATAAAATGCAGTACATCAGACACAGTCTATAATACACATGAGTATAAGTGTTGTGTATATCATTATTACCATATGAATGTAAATGATGTTACTTCTCACCCATTTAAGTAATACAAATACTAATTGAGCACCCATTATTCACCAGCTACTGTACTATAGTTTGCAGAATGAACAGCAGCTTATTCACATAGATTATCATTGAGGAGGTCATTCTTCTCGTTGGGGAAACATTTCAGTAAAATGACAGCCTAAAGAAAATCAAGAATATGTGGTTAGTGACATTATAATCATTCATGCAGTGCAGACACTGTAGGAAGCAAGCAGGAAAATAAAACAGATAAAGCAAGGGAAAAATAAAGGCACCATTTTTTTCAACAACAATGTTTCATAAATTTCAATACTTGATGTACAATGCACTGACCTTAAGATCAAAAACGATTCTGCTACTATGTTGTCTGCAGACATTTTCTGTACCCCACTTTGTTCTGCCATTTTGTGAAAGGATGTGAGACATTTATTTTATTACTCCAAAGTAGAATGTTCTGTTAACCTCTGATCTTTGCCTTATCTTTAGTAATTTTTTAAAAACTATATACTTTAATTAAGGTATAATACCTCTTGGCTAAATTTTGCTACTTTATGTTCTCATTAAAACATTTTTTTTTCAGGTCAGGTGTGGTGGCTCATGCCTGTAATCCCAGCATTTTGCGAAGGTGAAATGGGCAAACTGCTTGAGGTCAGGAGTTCAAGACCAGCCTGAGCAACACCCCATCTTTGCAAAACATAAGAAAATTAGTCTGGCGTGGTGGCTTCTGTGGCATGTGCCTATAGTTCTAGCTACTTGGGAGTTTGAGGTAAGAGGATTGTTGGAGCCCAGGGATTCAAGGCTGCAGTGAGCTATGAGATCATGCCACTGCACGTCAGCCTGGACACCAAATGAGACTGTCTAAAACATACATACACACACACACACACACACACACACACAATTTTAGTTAGCTTAGAAGAATAAGTACAGGAGATCTATTCAACAACTTGGTAACTGTAATTAATAATAATGTTTTTATTTTACTAATTATTATTTAGTAATAATAGCAACTATTATTACTATTTACTAATAATTACTAAGAAATTATTAGATTGGTATAAAATTAATCACATTTTTTGCTGTTACTTTCAATGCATATGTTAATTAGCTCAAGCCATTCCACTATGCATATATAAATGTTTCACAATACTCTTTTATACACAAAAATAATATATAATTTTTACCAACTAAAAAATAAATCAATTTAGGAAAAAATGAACAAAATATATTATTTCAAGCATTCTGCCAAAATACTAATTAAAATATGTGAAAAATAAATTGAACATCAGTAAGAAAAGTTTGTTTGAATTTTTAAGCACATAATATGTTTAATATAGGAGCTACTATTTAAGTAATGGTCATATTGAAATGAATAATTAATATATCAAACAATGCATGTGATGAAGTGTATAATTTAATGAATTTTACAAAGTTCTCGTCTTAAATTCATTTAGGAGTGTAATTTCAAAATTTTTATACCCGGATATATATGACACCCTTAATTAATGTGCTTTTATCAATCAGCTTTTGTTCTTTATTTGGTTTTAGCTCTATGATGAAAACACTGGTTTTAAAGACCTAAATGGCTATTTTTAATATGAAGATCTAATAGATTACTGATATTTTTCTATGAGGAAGAGTATGTATTGCTAGAACACAAAAAAAGAGAAACTTCTTATTTTTATGTAATCTACATGAGTTTGGAGTTTGAATTATTTATTGTTAAAAAGGTTTTTCCACTATATTTTGCCCATATATAAGGTACAATAGTTTGTGTCCAATAGATATTTATATGTATCTATATAATATATACTTATGTAGATATACAAATATATATTTATATTTAAATATACATATTTATATATTTATATTTAAATATACATATTTATATATTTATATATCTATTATATATATTATCTTAAAGAAAATGAGATTAGTGTGTCAAAGAGATATCTGGACACTCACATTTATTGCAGCACTATTCACAATAGCCAGAATATGGAATCAACCTAAGTGTCTATTAAAGATGAATATATAAAAGAAAATGTTTTATATATACACAGTGGAATATTGTTCAGTCATAAAACATGAAATCGTGTTATTTGTGGTAACATCGATGAACCTGGAGTACATTTTGTTAGGTGAAATAAGCCAGGCACAGAAAGACAAATGCTGCATTAGCTCAGTCATATTTGAAATCAAAGTATTCTCATAGACATAGAGTAGGATGGTGGTTACCAGAAGACGGGAAGAGTAGAGGAGAGAAAGGATGGAGAAAGATTGGTTAATGGGTACAAAGTTGCAATTAGATAGGACAAGTAAGTTCTGGTGTTCTACTTCATAATAGTATGACTAGAGTTAACAATAATGTTTCGCATGTTTCAAAACAGCTAGAAGAAACTCTGATGTATTCATCACAAAGAAATAATAAAGTGATGGATATGCTAGTTACAGTGCTTTGATCATTACACAATGTATGCATGTATGGAAACAACATACTGTACCCTGTAAATATGTACTTGTCAAACATCAATTTAAAAATATAATATAAAATAAAATTTTATGCAGCATCTTAGTTGTCCTGAAAACATCTTACAAGTATTAATCTCTCTTCATATTTGTGATAGAAATCAGTGTATTTTAAAGTTGGACATACACGTACACACCCGTGTGTGCATATCAAATAATATGTAGACTTTTTCTTTGAAATTGAAAACTAAATGTTGATTTTGGGGTGCTCCAGAATAGATGGCCCCTTAATTGTTTTACAGTCCATGAACGCTGGCTTCCATTTAGATGATGCTCATGCCTCTTAACGCAAACTAAAATAAAAATATAAAAAGATTAAGCAATTAAAAGCCTAAGAATAAGGAAATGGTCCAATCTTAACATTAATTGTAGTTAGCATTAATAAATATTTTATTTATAAAGTTTAATACTCCAAACAAGTAGATATATTAGATGCCCATTTGTTCATTTTACATATTAAGAATCTAGGTCACTAGGTGCACATTGCCATAGGCTATCTGCTAAACTTTTGTATTGTAACCTTAATGCTACACTATTTACTTCTGCAATATGCTGTACTTATATGCTACCATTCACCTCTTTGTATTAATTACCCATGACAACTGTGTACAAAGCATTAGATAGCACACCAATACAGTAATTTTTATTTAACTGTATTTATATTTCACTCAATTTAATTGTAGGCAACATTAAAACAATTGTTAGGCACACTAGTTTCACATTACACTCAAAATAAAGCTATGTTATTTGTTTGTATTCCCTAAATATAATATTTGGATTTTCCATTGTCAGAAAAATGTCTCTCCCAATCAATGTACTTTGAGATTGCTACCTGAGTTTTTGCTAATTTATTTTGTTTTAACATAATTATTATGTTTTAATTGCCAGAATATATGTTTAAAGCAACATCAATTAAGTCACAAAAAATACAACTTAAATTATCTTTCATATATATAACACTAAAAGACATTTTTTAAAGTAAAAATAAGTTTTAAAGGCTTTTACAACCTGTCACAAAATATAGTAATTTTTATATTTTTCAGTTTATTTTCTAAACTTCATTCTTTGTGAAAATGTTTTTTTATATCACTAACAAACTACTTTTGATATACCTTGCACTTATGTGCATTCATGCCACTATATTCAGGTGCCAATATATTTATATGGAAATTCTCAGCAATTGCCACATCGTAGGACTTCTAAACATTCTTTCCTACTAGTCAGCTATCCTGGCTTCATATTTTGTAGTGTGCTTTCATAGTGGACCACACTAGTGGGTTAGAGGTAAAAAATGATTTATTCCAAAATACCAGCATTATTATTTAAGAATGGCCATTTTTATAAAATTTGTATACAGGCATGCCTTGGTGATATTGTGGGTTCTGTCCCAGACTACCACAACAAAGTGAGTATCATGTAAGTCACAGAAGTTTTTTGGTTCTTCAATGCATATAAAAGTTATATTTACTAAGTTATAGTTTAGTAAATGTGCGACACCGTTATGTCTAGAAGCACAATGTACATACCTTAATTATGTATGCAAAATATTTTATTTCTAAGAAACTCTTGTGAACATTTTAGTTGTAAGCAATTTAAAATATTTTTGCTGATGTAGTGTCTTTCTTTGATCTTAATGTCTGCTGCCTGAAAAGGGTGGTGGTTGTTGAATGTTGAGGTGGCCGCGGTAATTTCTTAAAATCAGACGACAATAAAGTTTTCCACATTGATTGATTCTTCCTTTTATGAAAGATTTCTCTGTAGCATGCAATGCTGTTTGATAGCATTTACCCATAGTAGAATGTCTTTCAATGTTGGAGTCAATCCTCTCAAACCCTACTGCTATATCAACTAAGATTATGCAATATTCGAAATCCTTCATTGTCATTTCAACAGTATTCTCAGCATTTCATCATTCCATAAAACCACTTTGGCTAGATTCCATAAAACCACTTTGCTCATCCATAAGATGAAAATCCTTATGCACTGAAGTTTTATCATGAGATTTCAGAAATGCTGTCACATCTTCATGTTTCACTTCTAATCCTAATTATCTTGTTATTTTCATCACATCTGTAGTTATTTGCTTTACTGAGGTCTTAAGCTTCTCCAAGTTATCCATGAGGGTTGAAATCAACTTTTTTCAAACTCTTGTTAATATTGATATGTTGATATTTTGACTTCGTTCCATGAATCATGAATGTTCTTAATGGCATCTAGAATGGTGAATCCTTTCTAGAAGATTTTCAACTTACTTTCCCAGAACCATCAAGGGAATTACCATTTATGACAGTGATGACATTATGAAACATATTTCTTAAATGTTAAGACTTGAATGTTGACATTACTCCTTGATCCATGGGCTGCAGAATAGATGTTTTATTAGCAGGCATACAAACCACATGAATCTCCTTGCACATCTCCATCAGAGCTCTTGGGTGACTAAACTAGGTGCATTGATAATAGGCAGTAATATTTTGAAAGAAATTATACACACACAAACTATATGCATAATATATATTATATATACACATACATATACACATATATATATGTATATGTGTGTGTATATGTGTGTGTGTATATATATATATTTCTGAGCAGTACTTCTCAACTGTGGGCTTAAAATATTCAGTAAATCATGCTGTATCCCAGATTTGTTATTTCATTTATAGAGCACAGGCATAGGAGATAGCGTGATAGTATAATTCTTAAGTGCCATAGAATTTTCAGAATGGTAAACAAGCATTGGCTTCAACAAAATCAGCAACTACTTTAGACCCTAACAAGAGAGTCAGCCTGTTTGTTGAAGATTGGTAGTCAGGCAGTTACTTCTCCTCTCTTAATATGAAAGTCCTGGATGGCATATTTCTCTAATATAATACAATTTAATCTACATAGAAAATGTGTTGTTTAATATAACCCCCTTCAGCAATTATGTTAGCTAGATCTTCTGGATAACTTGCTGAAGCTCCTACATTAGCAACTTCTGCTTCATCTTCCATTTTTATGTTGTGAAGACAACTTCCTTCCTTAAACCTCATGAGCCAACCTCTACTGGCTTCCATCTTTACTTCCATACCTTCCACCTCTCAGTCTTCATGGAATTGAAGAGAGTTAAGATTTTCCTCTGCAACAAGCTTTGGTTTAACAAAATGTGACTTGTTCCATCTCCTATCAAGACCACTGAAACTTTCTCTATATTGGCAAAAAACAATTTCACTTTATTATCATTTGTGTGCTTACTGGAGTATTATTTTAGAGAGTTTGACTCTTTTCATTGACAAGAACTTCTCATTTGCATTTACAACTTGGCTAACTGCTTGGCACAAGAGGCCTGGCTATTGTCCTATTTTGGGTTTTAATATGTCTTCTTCACTAAACTTAATCACTGCTATCTTTTTATTAAAGTGAGAGATATGAGACTCTTGCTTTCACTTGAACACTTAGAGGCCAATGTATGTTTATTAATTGACCTAATTTCAATATTGTCATGTCTCAGAATATAGAAAGTATCACAGAGAAGGAGAGAGATAGGTCTGATTGATGGAGCAGTCAAAACACACATATTTGTCAATTAAGTTTGCCCTCTTTTATGGGAATGGTTTCCGGTTCCTCATAATATTTACAATAGTAAAATCAAAGACCATTGCTCAAAGATCACCATAACAGATATTATAATAATAATAAAAGTTGAAATACTGTGAAAATTACCAAAAAATGTCACAGACACATGAAGTAAGCACATGTTCTGGAAAAATTACACTGATAGACTTGCTGGATTCAGGGTTGCCACAAATCTTCAACTTGTTAAAAATACAGTATCTGCAAAGTGCAACTAGATGAAGCATAACAAAGCACCATAGGTCTGTTTTCAATATTTGTTTCCATCTCCTATCAGAACCCCAGTGTATAATAATTTCTGTGGGGAAAGTATGTATATACATATATTTTATCATATTAAAGTCTAGTTTATTTTTTATACTAACACACGTTCACACACACACATGCACCTACACAGATAAAAATATAACTTTTCACTAGTAAGAAATCACCAGACATCTATCACATCCTAGAAATTCAGAGGAATATTTTCCTAAATAGTATATTAAGGAATTTGGATAAAGAAATCTTTCTCATGAATGGAAACATTCTGCTTCTAGAGAGATAATCTAACTAGGAAAGAAGCAAGGTTAATTCTTTATTGATACCTACAGATAACTTCAAACTCATAAGATAAAGTTCTAATAACCTGATGAGCATTTTTGTTTGTGAATTAGCAGCATTGAGATTTTGTAAACATTGTAAGGGGAATACAAAGCTAAATATTCAGTTATCTCAGGACAATTCATGTAGAAATGTAGATAAGCAAGACAAATCAATAAAAATATATGACAAGGGATTAAGATGAGCTCTACCAAATATTAAACATATTATACAAAAAATAATTTAAAAAGTGAGGTACCATCATAAGAAAGGATCAAAAAATAAAACAGACTAGAAAACACAGCAATATTTTACACCATATTTAAAGATTACATTAAATAAAGTACTACAGATCAATTAAGAGGATATATTGAAGAAATAAGTATATAGTTAGATCTAGATCTAGAAAGATAAATAGATGGATACATAGACAGATAGATATCCATTATAATATAAATATCCCAAATAAAAATCTGCCAGGTTACAGAGGTCAACTAGACTATACATCTGATGTTTGGACCTTTTTAAGGGGGAATGGGGAAGCTGCCCAAAGGAATGGCTTCTTTCTTGCCTGTCTTGAAATGCTTATGGGACCTAGAACACTCTAGATGTCTGGGGCCACAGAAAAGAACAACAACAACAGCAACAACAAAAACTGGTTGACATGATGTTGCTCCGGAGCAGGCAAAGACAGATTCAGATTAGTGGCCTTTCTCTCAGAGGCAAAGAAAAGAGTGGAGCATTTGTGCTATATTATGGATTTTAGGGGCCTGTCCAAGAGACTGGTTTCCATTTTGCCTCTCAGGGTGTTGATGGCCACAGCATATTCTAGATTCCTGGGGGCCATTGAAAATAAAAAAAGAGCTGGGTGGTATACTACTCCTCTACAGGATCTGTTGTATAGCACACAGGTACTAGAGAGACTAAGAGATTACAAATTACTGAATAAGAAATTGGTGACTCTAAATAGGGATATACATGCATGAATATAGAAAAGACACATACACATAAAATGTTTGAAAGGTCCCCAGAAAGTCTAGAAGGGCTAATTGGTGAAGGCACTTTCATATATGAAGCATGTCCATAAAAAATGAGACAGGTGGCTGCTTTTCAAATATGTGAATGTCAATGTAAAGTTATATGAAACAAGAAAAAAAATAGAAAAATGGCCCTATCAAAGGAACAAAATAAATCTTAAGACATCCACTCTGATGAAACATTACTATATTAGTTTCCTGACAAATAATTCATAATAACTACCATAAAGATATTCAATAAGCCCAGGAAAACAATGTCTAAACAAATGAGAATGTCAACAAAGAGAATGAAAATAGATATTAATAAAAAAACACAGACATTTTAAAGCTGACAGCTGAAATAAAATATTTGCTTCAAGAACTGAATAGCAGAAGTTATCAAGTAGAAGAATCAGCCAACTTGAAAACATAACATTTCATATTATCCAATCAGAAGAGAGGAGGTGGGAGCAGAAATAATAAAGGAGAATCAAGGATATCTAGGGAACTTATGGGAGACAATCAAATGGACAAATACACATAAAATGGAAAATCTTAGATGAAAAAAGAGACAGATAGGGCCAGATAATTTCTGTAAAGTGACAATGGCCAAAATTGCTCAAATTTGGGAGAGAAATGAACATCTAGATTCAAAAGATCTAATAAATTGCCAAACAGGATAAATCCAAAGCAATCCACCAAGACACATTATAATCAAACTGTCAAAAGTCAAAGACAAAGGGAACGTTGAAAGTAGCAAGACAAAACAATGTTTCACATACAAGAGAATACTCCAAAGACTATCAGTGTATTTACATCTATTTGGCAAGACTTTCCTTCAACAATGAAGGAGAAACAGTGACTTTCACAGATAAACAAAAGCTGAGGGAATTTATTATCACTAAAAAATTCCAAAAAGGAGTTTTTAAAGTTGATACAAACAGTAATAATAAATAGCAACACAGAAGTATATGAAAGCATAAAACTCATGGATAAAAAATAAATATATGTAAAAATACAAAATATTGTAACATCATAATGATATTGTGTAAATAACTTTCATTTCTGTTATAAAAGTTTAAATAAAATATATAAAAAACCCAAAATATAAAAAATAAAAATATTTCCATACATAAATTATATAAAAAGCTGTAACTTGTGATATTGATACCAGGAAGTGTAAGAGAGATATGAAAGTGGAGAGTTACTGTATGAGATTAAAGTTAAGTAGTTATCAACTTAACTTTAAATTGTAACTATAAAATGTTTTAAGTAAGCTCCATAGTAATCACAAAAATACCTATAAGATGCTAAAAGAAAATGAGAGAGAAATCCAAACATATCACAAAATAAACTCAATAAAACAAAGAGGATGAAGGCAAGAAGGAAAAAGAGGAACAAAATAATAATAATAAGACAAAGAAAATGTGAACAGTAAATCTTTCCCTATCAATAATTTCTATAAATGTGAGTGGTTTCAACTCCTCAAGGACATAGAGTGCCTGAATTGACTGAAAAAAACAAGATTCAAATATGTGCTGTCTACAAGAGACTTATTTTAGGTTTAAGGCAACACACAGTGGAAGTGGAAGGATTAAAATATATATTCCATGAAATTGGTACCTCAACGAGAACAGAAGTTGTCATACTTAATATCAGACAAATAGACTTTAAGTCAAAAAGTGTCATAAAAGTCAAAGAGGGACATTATATAATGATAAAAGGGTCAATTCACCAGGAAGATATTACAATGATATGTTTATACCCAACATCAGAGTATATAAATAGATGAAGCAAACATTGTCAGTACTGAATGGAGAAACTGATAGCAACAAAATAGTTGTAGACTATTTTAAAACCCCATTTCAATAATTGCCACACCAACTAGACAAAATCAATAAGGAAAAAGAGGACTTGAATAATTTTATAGACCAAAAGGACCTAACAGACAGGTACACAACATTCCACTCAACAGCTACAGAGCATACACACTTCTCAAGTGCTCAGGGAATATTCTCAAGGTTAGATCACATGTTAAATCACAAAAAAAAAAGATTCTCCTTTTTTAATTTTTGAAAAAATATACTTAGGTTTTGCTTTTATGTTTTTTAATTGACACATTGACAATTGACAAATATGTACAACTGACAATTGTACATATTTGTGGGGTACTGGTGATATTTGATACATCCTTACAAGGTTAATAAAATCAGGGTAATTAGGATAGCTATCATCTCAAACATTTATTATTTATTTCTGTTGTGAATAATCCAAATCTTCTTTTCTATCTATTTTGAAATATACAATAAATTATTAATAACTATAGTCACTCTACTGTGCTATTGAACACTTAAACTGATATTATCTATCTAACTGTATTTTTTCAGTCATTAGCCAACCTCTCTTATATTTTCTTCCTCCCTACTCTTCCTAGTCTTTGGTAACCACCAGCGTACTCTCTACATCCATAAGTTCAACTTTTTTTTTTAACCTTCCACATATGATTGAGAACACCTTAGGTTAATTCCATACTTTAGCTACTGTGAATAATTTTGCAATAAACACAGCAGTGCAGATATAACTTGTACATGCTGATCTCCTTCCTTTCACATATATACCCAGCAGTGAGATTAACATTAAACGGTAATCCTGTTTTTAGTTTTACAAAAGAACTTTTAATAGCTTTAACGTGATTGGAAACATAATAAGTGTCTCAAATATCTTTTCTGATCACAATGGAATTAAATAGGAAATCAATAGCAGAAAGTAAACTGGAAATTTTATGACATTTGGAAATTAACAAACTCCTGAAAAACAAATGGATCAAAGAAGATATAAAATTAGAAATTACAAAATATCGTGAGAGTAATGAAAATAAAACCACACCATATCAAAACTTATGGGATGTGGCAAATAATTACTAAGAGGAAAATTTATACTTGTAAATGCTAATATTTGAAAAAAAAAATGACTTTACATAAAGACCTGATTTTACACCTTAAGGAAGCAGAAAGACAAGAATAAAATTAGAAGAAGTAAGCAAATAATAAAGATTAGACTATAAGGAAACAAAATAGAGGATAGAAAGCAATACAAAAAAATCAATAAAACAAAGTTTTCTTAAAGATCAACAAAATTAACCAAGCTTTACCTACGTTAAGTAAAACAAGAAGCTCAAATAAACACCATCAGAAATAAAATGAATTCATTAAAACTGATGCCATAGGAATAAAAAGTATTGAAACAGATACTGTTAACAATTAAACATTAACAGGTTGGGTAACATAGCAGAAATGGATAAATTCCTGGAAACACATAATTACCAAAATTGAATCAGGAAGAAATTGAAATTCTGAAGAAATGAATCACTAGTAGGAAAACTGAATCAGCAATCAAAAAATCTCCCAAGAAGAAAAGCCTCAGAATAGATATTATCATTGTTTAATTCTATAAAATATTTAGATAATCAATGCAAATCCTCAAACTCTTCCTAAAATCTTCATGTGGAAGGACCACTTGCACATTCATTTTATGAGACCAGCATTACCATGATACCAGAGCCAAAGAAAAAAATTACAAATGCTGCAAAAGTTTTCAACAAAATACTAGCAAACTGAATTCAACCACATATTAAAAGTATAATACACCATGAACGAGCAAGTAAGTTTTATCCTTGGGATGCAATGTTGATTTAACATGCATAATTCAAACAATATAATACACAACATTATGAGAAAAAAATCATAAAAATCACGTGATTATCTCAATAGTTGCAGAAAGAAACATTTGCAAAATTTAATATACTTTCATGATAAAAACAGTTAACAAATTAAGAGAATAGAAGAAAACAACTTCATGTTAAACATCGCAAATGAAAAGCTCATAGCTAACATCATACTTAATGATGATAATCTGAAATATTTTCTCTAAAATCAGAACAATACAAGAAGAATGCCCCCTCTCACTCTCACCACATTTTTTTTTTTTTTTTTTTTTTAGAGTCTTGCTCTGTTACCCAGGCTGGAGTGCAGCAGTAAGATTTCGACTTACTGCAGCTTCCACTTCCCAGATTCAAGCGATTCTCCTGCCTCAGCCCCCCAAGTAGCTGGGATTAGAGGCATGTGCCACCATACCTGACTAATTTTTGTATTTTAGTAGAGATGGGCTTTCACCGTGTTGGCCAGGCTGGTCTCGAACTCCTGACCCCAAGTGATTCACCTGCCTTGGCCTCCCAAAATGCTGGGATTACAGGTCTAAGCCACGGCGCCTAGCCCAGTCTCACCTTTTCTGTACAACATAATACCTGAGGCTGTATTAGAGCAATTAGGTAACAAAAGTAAATGAAAATTCACCACATTGAAAAGGAAGAAGTATAATTATCTCTGTTCACAGAAGACATAATCTTACATGTAGAAAACACTAAAGACCTTTTTTACCAAAACATACAAAAACCAGTTAGAACTAATAAATTCAGTGAGTTTCAGGATATAATATAAATATAACAAGTTGAGTTACATGACTATACACTAATATCAAACTCTGAAAAAGAATTTAAGCATATAATCAAAAAGAATAATATACTTAGGAATAAACTTAACTAAGGAGGTGGAACACTATACACTGGATTTTTAAAAAATGATGAAAGTAATTAAGACATAAATGAATGAAAATTCTATATTAATGAATTAGAAGACTTAATATTGTTAAAATGTCTATGCTATACAAAGCAATCTAGAGAGTCAATGCAATATAAATAAAAATCTCAATGGCATGTTTTTACAGAAACAGAAAAAAATTTTTAGATTTCACAGGGAACCACAGAGGATCCTGAATAACCAAGTTGATTGTGAGAAAGAAGAACAAAACTAGAAGCATCACTTTTTGGGATTTCAAAACACATTATAATACAATCTGAGCATCTCTAACCTGAAAATCCAAAATCCAACATGCTCCAAAATCCAAAACTCTCTGAGTGATGTGATGAACCCACAGTAGAGAATTTTACACGTGACCTCCTGTTATGGGTCACAGTCAAAATGTGTCCAAATGTTGCTTCATGTACAAAATTATTTAAAATGTTATGTTAAATTAACTTCAGACTATTTGGATAAGGTATATATGAAATATAATTAGTTTTGTGTTTAGACTTGATTCCCATCTCCAACATATTTCATTATATGCATGTGGATGTCCCCCAGTTCAAAAAACAACAAAATACAAAACACTTCTGGTCTCAAGCATTTGAATAAGATATTCAAGTTGTATAAAGCGACAGCAATCAAGGGAGTATGGTACTGGCATAAAGACAGACATAAACCTGTTGAATGGAATAGAGAGCCCCAAAATAATTCATATATATATATGAATGAATCTTTGAAATCTTTGAAAGGGGGTGACAAGAATTATCCAATGAGGAATGGATACTGTTCTTAACAATGGTGTTGGAAGGACTAAATAATATATGCAAAAGAATGAAATTGGACTGTTATCTTAAACCACACACAAAAATTCACACTGGGGGCTTAAAATTAAGACACAAAGTTGTAAAACTCCTAGAATAAAACAGGGTTTTTTTATATATATGTAGCATTGGTTTTGCAAGGGATTTCTTGGATAGAACCCCAAAAGCACAGGGAAAAAATGTAAACATAGGCAAATTGGGACTCTATTAAACTAAAAAGCTTCTGCAGAGCAAAGGTAACAATCATAAGTCAAAAGGCAACCCACAGCATGAGAGAATATATTTGCAAACAATATATCTGATAAGTAGTTACTATTCAAAATGTATAAAGCAGTCCTATAATTTTATGACCAAAAACCTGATTAAAAATAGGCAAATAACTTCAATAGACATCTATTCAAAGAAAAGTTACAAATGGCCAAAGGGGATATGAATCGATTCCCTCAACATCACTATTCTTCAGGTAAATGTAAATTAAAACTACAATAAAATGTCACTTCATACCTGTTAGGGTGGCCAACATAAAAAAAAAACAAAACACAAAAAAGAAAATAAAAAACAAATATTGAAAAGAAAGTGGAGAAAATGCAACCCTGTGCACTGTTGGTGAAAATGTTAAATGGTATAGATATTCTTTATAAAACATAGAAATAACATATTATTTTAAAAATCCAGTTTCTGAATATTTATGCAAAAGAATGAAAATCAAGTTTTTGAGGATATATTGTATTCACAGCAATCACACCATTATTCACAAGAGTCAAGAGGTTGAAACCACTTAAATGCTTGTGGATGAATGAATGGATGATAAAAATGTGCTTCATATATGCAATTGAACACTATTCAGCTACAAAACTGTAATGTTATTACATGGAAGCACCTTGTAAACATTTCGCTATGTGAAATAGGCCAGTCACCATAGGACAAACACTGCATTATTCCACATATATGACTTATCTAAAATAATCAAAATCATCAAAACAGAAAATGGTAGTTACCAGATGCTAGCAGAAAGGGAAACAGGTATTGTCCAATGGAAATAAAGTTTACATCATACAAGATAAAAAATCTTAACGATTTGCTGTGCAACATTGTATTTATAGTTAATAACACTGAACTGTCCATAAGAATATTTAAGAGGGTAGCTGTCGTTATATATTTTTGCTACTTTACAGAAATATTGAAGGGCAATACATGTTTAAATCTCAAATCTTAGAAAAATTCTAAAGAACAATAACAACGTATTTGACTACCCTTAAATGTTAAAAATACCTCAATTATAATGAAATGAGAAGTTAAAACAAGCAAACTGATACAAAATTAGGACAGGTAAACTAGCAATAACTTTAATGTGTAAAGAATTCAGATAAATCAGTGTACTGCAACATTATGTTTTCAATTATAGAACAAGCAAAGATGTAACAGAAAATTATCAAAAGAGGCATAACAACTGATTAAACCATGATACAAAATTTTGCCTGTGTATTATATGAAACTATATATTAGTCACCAATCTAGAAAAATTAATAATTGAATATCAAACCTCATTATCCTATATGAATTTATATCTAACAGCCATGTTAACTGGCTCAGCTTGAATTTTATACACACACACACACACACACACACAGACTCACTCACACACACACACACATAAAGTGACTGTAGTAGCAAAGCTTATACTCCCAAAAAGTGACTGGTTGGGGAAATGGGTGGTGATTGGGCAAACTCTTCTCATATAAATGGAGTGAGTGAGTAGTGCTAGGCTGAGTACATACAAGTTGGCAACATTAACTAAGAACACTACAGTTGAAGATAATATGACACAACCCAAAGTTTAAGAAAATATTAGTTTAAGGCCAGGCACGGTAGCTCACGCCTGTAATCCCAGCACTTTGGGAGGCCAAGGCGGGTAGATCACGAGGTCAGGAGATCGAGACCAGCCTGGCTGACATGGCGAAATCCCATCTCTACTGAAAATACAAAAAAAAAAATTTACCCGGGCATGGTGGCGTGGACCTGTAATCTCAGCTGGGAGGCTGAGGCAGGAGAATTGCTTGAACCTGAGAGGCACAGGTTGCAGTGAACTGAGATTGTGACACTGCACTTCAGCCTGGGCAACAGAGTGAGACTCCATCTCAAATAAAACAACAACAATAAAACATAAGTTTAAATATAAACTATACTAGAATGTATTACAGAATTCAAGAAAAACTTTAATAAATAGCATCAAAATAATAGGTCTAAATATCTAATATCTTCTTCCTTGGTATATTGGCCTTCTGAGTCTTTAAGCCAGGCTGAAAATTTGGGTCAAAGTCCCTCGATAGAACCCGACTTAATGCATAAATGTCAGAGACATAAAAAGACGATCTATGAAATATCTACAGTGTCAGAATCTGAACAGTGAATACAAGTCGTTAGAGAGACCAAAAAAAAAAAAATGTCTATTGCAAGTATGTTGCAACTGCATTTTTTAGGAAGATAGGAGGCAGACTGAAGATATTCCAAATTAAACAAAACGTAGATATATTTTTGTAATATGCTTGTGCATTCACCTTTAAAAAAGTATACCATTTGAACATCTACTTGCACAAAATAGTGTGTGATGAGATAGCAAATGGATTGTCATGATGCCCATGATTCCATCAAATACACAAAATTTAAGAAGTCACTAAAAGAAGCAGAGTATTTCATTGTATTTTAATGTATTTGCAATGAAACATTTTAATGTATTTGCAATGAAAGATCATAGAATTCTGATATTTGTGGAAAACTCTACTGACAATCCTTACCTTGAAAGGCTGAGTTACAGTAAGATGCTATTGAATCAAGACTTATTTTAGTAAATCAGAATGTCACTATTTTGAAAAATATTTAGGAAGCTAAAAAGTCTCTGTAGAAATTAGTTAATAAATACTCTACTTAATGTGTACTGGGAACAATTGACTTACAGGAGATTGAGAATAACTTGCAAACAATAGGGATAAGGGCTCTAAAATTAGAAAATTAAATAGCATGAAGCCCAGAGGATTTCTGGGGGAAAATTGGATCAGAAGAATCTACCAGAATAGAAACTATTCTCTTGGGCTCACAAGTAAACATTTCTACACATTATAATGAAGAAAAGCTGAAAGTATTTATCAGAAGCCTACTATTTATTCATTAAATTTATTTCTACATAATTATGTTATATAATAAAATACATTTAGTTCTCAATCCACACAGAGAGTTTTATATTCTCTACAAAATTATTTTGGTCATTTAATGATCAATGGTTACAAAAAAGTCATTCTGGACTAAGTAAATATTATTTAACTGACATAGGAGTCTAGTGCATAAATTGAGAAACATAGTTAATAATGATTTTATATAATTCAGTCTTAGTAAGACATCTTTCAGATCTTAGTAAGACTATAAAATCATAAAATAATATAGTAGTTATCTTTGGATTTGAGACTTTGGATGCTTTTACAAATTTTATTATTATTTTAGGTATTTTTCAAATGGTGATAAACATATAACACTTTTATGTGGAAAAAGGTAAAATAAACTTGGAAAATAACTCTGTATATGTTTGAAATGAGTTATATATTGAAGCTATAGATGTTTCCATAATATCTTGATTGATAATCATTTTCTGTTATATGTATATCCGCAGTGTGGTGGTTGCAAAATATGTCCGCAAATTTCTTGACACAACATTCATTAGGGGAGGGGGCTTATATCCCCTTTCAGTTTTAGTAACTAGTTTTCAGCAGAAGTTATACTCTGACTTCTGAGCACACTCTTGAGCTGTTTATTCTAGGGTCAGAAGTCTGCCCACTTTGAGACTGTCATGCTGGAAAGACCACACACATTTTGACACTGAGATTGACAGCCCTATATGACCACTCAGCAGACAGTATCAATGCCCAGCCAGATGAGTGAGCATTTGGGATGTCTGCAGACTAAATCACCATGTATGGCAACTAAGTTAGAGACTCCAAGCCAGAACTGCCTACTGAGTTATTCTGAAACATAGGGCAATAAAACAATGAAATTATTGTTTTAAGACAGTAAATTTCTGAGTAATTGGTTGACAGCAATAGTAGGGGAATGGTATTTTTATACAGGTAGTAACATTTTTGTTTAAAACATATGTAACAGTATTGAAGGGGCTATGACATCAAATGGTAATGGTGAACAATTGAATATTCAACTAACTCGTATAATAAAATTGGAACTCAATGTTATTTATCCAGTTTAGCTCTATGTATTTAAATATGCAGTTTGAGCAATGTTAACTTACATTAAACAACAATCTTCATTCTATATCATGTGTTTTAAAATTAAACCTAATTGTAAATTCCAGCTTTACCAGTTACTATTTTTATTACTTAGGGGCAGTTATTTAACCATTATTAGAGAACTAATTTCATATATGGAAATCATTGATAGTTGTAAGAATGTTTAAAAATATGCATTTGAAGCACTCAGTAGTGTGACCACAAATAATATATTTGAAAAATCATAGTTATTATTAGTTAAAACAATAGTAAAGTGATGCATATTCTCAGGACGTGTATTCTAAAGATAAAAAACTACTTTATTCTTGATTGAATCCATTATGTTTTAATAACGTTTTCATGGAATAAAATAAATGGTGGTTCTTTAGTTTAATGAGTCATTTATTAATAGTTCTGAATAAAATTGATATTTTATTGCATTAAATAAATCATCTATAATATTTCCCATTATTTTCAAAGCCACAAGACTTTTGTTAAACTATATATATAGTCTATGTTCTGTCAACATAGATGATTTTCTTTATAATATCTGTAACTCATTCATAAAGTAATCTTATTTCTTAACTTCTGGTATAATTCTTAAAGGCCAGAATGCAAAAGAAATTATTTTTTTCTGTAGTAAAGTCATATTGTAGTCTACAGAGCATGAGCATAACACTCATATATTTTGACCATTATACTACATTTTCAACCATTAATTAAATATAATAAGACCCTTAAAGTTGCTTAATAAACAGGTCATTTACTTGAGTCATTAGAGCGTCCATAAAATGAATGGTAACTTTTTGCCTTGAAACAGTTCATGTGTCTTCTTGGACACATAACTTGCCAACAGGGCACACCATTTACAATGGGAAAATTAGGATTTACTCCATACGAGCCAAAAAAAGGTCTGCTTCAAAAAGAAATAAACAAACAAACAAGCAAACAAAATCCAACAAAAGCATACCTTTGTGGCTATCAACAATAGCTGATTTTTAAAATATGTTCTCTTCCCTTATTTCTAACCCATTTGTATTTTTAAAAACCTTAATTTTTTTATTTCTACTGTCCATTCTGCATGAGAAATATTTGTTAAAAGACAAAATTATGACAAATCTATTTTTGCAGATCTTAACTGACTTTTATTGGCAATTCTAAAATCAAATGATAGTCTAGACCAAAAATGACTCAGAATGTTCTACCCCAACACATGCGTAGATTATATTTATAGCCAGAAAAAGGAAATGACATACAGAAAATAGAGTGAGGTACAGAGGGAGCTGAGTTGGTTAATGCTTAGTTTTGCCTTAAATAACCTGGTTTGAACAGTTGGCCTCCTGCCACTATTGACTGAAGTTCAGCTGCTGTGACTGGCTGAGCTCTTTGTTACAATGGCAAATTGCTAAGTTAGGTTTTCAGTTTGTTTACACACTAAGTTAGGCTGCAGTTTGTTATGTAGGTTTCCTATGGACATTTCTAAAATTAAAACCTCCTCCCCTTTTGGTTAGCCTCTCAATTTTCAGAGATTGACCAAAAGTTTGAGGATTGAGGTTATTCTTTGGCACCATTGTAAATGGACTTCTTTGGTCTCAGCTCCTGCGCAATAGCAGAATAGTGGGTTTTGTAAGATGCAATCAAGGAAAGGAAACAATAGAAAAACTAGGAAAAAAGATTATTTAACATCAGGTTACTTCAGGTTACTTTTTTTGTAAGTGGTAAAACAGAGGGGAAATTTCCTATTATGCTGACACAGGTAGAATGCATAAACTAAAAATAAAATCTTAAAACCACCATGACTGGATGGACTCCCCTTTGGCCACAGTGGCCCCAGGAAAACCTTAGTACTGAATTCTGGTCATGATAGGATGGGAGGTTAGACATGCCTTGTTAAAATCTCCTCCTTTTTGTGGTTTACACACAACAACTGACCAGAATTAATGTCAAAATGGAAATCATAAGACTAACAGAGCAGCCTCTTTGTGGCAATAAGACACCATGTTATAAACAGGACCTAAGTCTGTGCAGGCAAGGGTTAAGTTACGCACCCCTACACTTAAAGAATAAACTTTGTTCTAACTACCACAAGGTTTTTTTTTTGTTTGTTTGTTTTTGTTTTATTTTGTGTTTTTTTCCTTAGTGTTAAGCACTGGTCTTGAGAAAATATTAAAACAATTTGTAGCTCCACCAGTTGCTGACTAACTTATTTACCTGCAGCTCTTGTTCCACCAGCCAAAAAGACAGCTTTCTTTGGGCAAGAGACTGATTTCAGTAACTTTCTCCACATAAGAAGACCATGGACCATGGACTAGTTCTGGTTGGTTTACAGAGATTGTGCACTTGTGTGCCTTAGTACCTGGAAAAGACATTTTGATGTTAATGCCTAATTGTAATACACTTAAATGTTAAGTCTCCACCCCAAAGTGAATATGGGTCTCACAAAATGCATGCATTTTTGTTTAAGGCATGAATCGGGACCACCCTGATGAGTAATCGTAGCTCCTCCTTAACCTGTTGAATATGTTTAACTAAACTGTTCAGCATTTCTCCTATTCTGACCCCTCCTCCTTTGAAGTAGATGTATATTTATTTGACTGGAGGTATGATTCTCAGCCTGGGGGATGACCGCCTTGTAGGCTGTAACCCTTTAAAAGAAATAAGGTCTCCTTTCCTCCTTTCCAAATTTGTAAAATATTGTGTTTGTGTTTTAAATGTTAAAAACTGGAATTTTCCATTTTCAGTAAATAAAACAAACAAACAAACAAACAAAAAAAAACACTGGTATGTTTTAGGATTGATCTCCTTCCTCAATATTTCTGTTTGATTACGTGGCATTCAGCATGAATGACTCAGTTTGCTTTAGTTTGGTCTTGTGGGGCCTAATGATAAAGTTCGCAACAACAGACTCCTATAATTTTAACATATTCAACGTATGTAAAAACTTAAAGGATTAAAGACTTTCAGGTTTTTCACACTTTCAGGGCCTCTTGTCCCCATACTTAGAAACTAGACAAAATGGTGATGGGTATAGGGGAAAAAGAATGCGGAAATGCACATACAGTGAGGAAGAGATGCAAGTCCTTTAAGTAGAAAGAGAAAACTGCTTACTGAAGAAGATCAGAGAAGAGAGTAGAAGTGACTTTGGGTTGAAATGTCTTTAAGTGTCTTCCTGTGTCTCAATAGTCTTTGATGTTCTGAATGGAGAGTAGAGTGTGTGGATATTTTTCTGAGGATGAGACATTTAACGAGAACCTTGACTGCTAACCAAGGTGTTACTGTGTAAAAAAAATGGATTGGGTAGCCTGGACCCTTCACCATTGTGACACAGCAAACCAAATCCACATTATAAAATACGTATGAAAATACATATGTATTATAAAAAAGCCCTGTAATTTTTTTTATATTTTTAAATAAATAAAATTTTTAGATTTTTATTCTCAAATATCTAAATTTATTGCTTTGCTTCTATATTTAATATAAGTAAAATTTACCTTTGTTATAGTTGTTTTTGTTAAGAGTAAGATACTTTTGAGTAATCTACTTCAGAGTAAGATACTTCTATTATGATTACCTGTTTCTATCATTTATACACTACTTGTCCATGGGTATTACATTAACTATTCTAATCCACAGTTTTCTCTCTTTAAAATAATTGTAATAATATTTACAAGGTAGCCGTATGTATTCATGGGTTCTGCTTTCATGGACTCAGTCGTAGACAAAAACATTGTTTGTAAAAGTGGATGTACTGAACATGTACAGGCTTCCTCATTTCTTCTTATTATTCCTTAAACAATATAACAAAACAACTCTTTTCATAGCATTGACATTGCATTAGGTATTATAAGTAATCTAAAGATGATTAGAAATATACAAGAGGATGTGCATAGGTTATATGCAAATACTACACTATTTTATATAAGGAACTTGAGCATCCATGAATTTTGATATCCATGCAGAGTCCTGAAACTAATCTCCCATGGATACTGAGGGATGATTGCTCTTTATAAGGTGATGGTAAGTATGACAGGAATTAAACTCTGTGAAATATGTAAGACAAGAAGTGGAAAATGAAGCAAAAATTTTAAAAGTGAAACTTCCTTTCATATGATATACATACATATATTTATTTATAGTATAAAAACGTACCATTGCTATTGTTTGAAGTCCCCTCCAAATCTCATGTTGAAATGTGATTCCCCAATAGCGAAGTTAGGACCTAATGGGATTAGGGGGTTGACCCCTTATGAATAGGTTAATGCCCTTCCTGAGAGTAGGGGAGTGAGTTTTTGCTATATTAGTTCCTGTGAGAGCTGGTTTTTAGAAAAGAGGCTGACCTCCTCCCACTCTCTCCTGCTGGCTTTCTCACCACATGACCTCTGGAATTACAAGCTCCACCATGAAAGGCAGCAGTTGGAGGCCCTCATAAGATGCAAATGCTGGTGCCATATTTCTTGTACAGCAGAATTGAGAGCCAAATAAACCTAATTTCTTCATCAATTACCCAGCCTCAGGTGTTGCTTTACAGCAACACAAAAGGGCTAATACAACTATGTACACTTAATGATGCCCATACATGTATATTAGATTATATGGATAACACTATAATATATTATACTCTACACTGTATATATAATACTATATTATATATACATTTATATCAAATATGTGTATTTTAATAAATATTTATAATGCTGTAATTGTCAATCTAACTAGCCCATTCATGAAACCCTAACTATTCTTATTTTTTGATAACCTATTGACAGTGGTGGCCTTGACATTTCCCTCAATTTGTCCTAACTTCAGACAGATTTCTTCCTGCCTCTAGGCTCCTGACTTTACTATCATCTCCAACCTTACAGAATCAAGATGACCTAAACAGAGGGGCTATTGACCTGTTTCCATAGAGCATTTACTTTAGAAATTCTTTCTCTGTCCCTTTCAGAGGCAAGTCTTTTTAAAAACTTCTGGACAATTTTATAATTCAGGTATGTCTTTCTCAAGGACCTGAGAGTAATCCCTTTGAAATGTAACCATTAAAAAGGATAGTGCCTGATACGGTTTTGCTATGTCCACACCCAAATCTCATCTTGAATTGTTGCTCCCATAATTCCCATGCGTTGTGGAAGGAACCTGGTGGGAGGTAATTGAATCATGGGGGCAGGTCTTTCCCATGCTGTTCTCATGACAGCGAATAAGTCACATGAGATCTGGTGGTTTTATAATGGGGATTTCCTCTGCCCAAACTCTCTTGCCTGCCGCCATGTAAGACGTCCCTTTTTTCTTCCTTTGTCTTCTGCCATGATTGTTAAGCCTCCCCAGACATGTGGAACTGCGAGTCCTTTAAACCTCTTTTCTCTATAAATCACCCACTCTTGGGTATGTCTTTATTAGCAGCATGAAAACTGACTAATACAGTACCTCTATCTCCCAATTTCTGTGGGAGGGTAGAAGCCTGACTTCAGGTACCTTTCTTCAAATTGTGAAACTATCTCCTGTCAGGAACTTATTAATATTTGCTTTCCTTTGGATCCTCCTATCCCATCTCTTAAACATACTTTTTGCTTATACAGTATCTTTTAATTAAAAAAAGCAAGGAAAAATGAAAAAATTATATTCTTATGTCATACACATTAGCAGAACTTTGAAACTAAAGCTCTTTTTAATCATTTCAGTCCTTAGCTTGAAAATTTATCATTGAATCAGTGTAATTACTGCTGATCTGCATTGCAGAGTTGATGACAGATTTTATCAAGAAGCTATAATAAAAATTATGATTATTTAGTGAGCATGACATTCATGTAGAATATGCTGCTAACCATGAAATTAATGGCCATTCCTAAATACTCTAGCTGAAAAACTTATCTCCAAACCTGGGACTTATCCTTATATGAAAGTATCATATTTCTTTATATATTAATCTCGCTATTTTGTTTATTATTTCTCTCATTTTTAGTAGAGTTCCTGGAACCAGGAACAGTGTCTTTTTTGTTTACTGTGGTGTCTCTAGGGTCTGGCCTGGAGGAACATTAAGTAGGTATAAAGTAATGCATAAATGACTGAGAAAATGGAACCTAAATGTGATCGGCATTCAAGTCTCTGGGAAGCTTATCTCTTTCTCATTTATTTTTTCTACCATAGGCAGTATTTGATTCACTTCTTTCTTTTTCTTTAAGTTGATTCTCCTTTTAGTGTATGCCCATATTTGATGTCAGCTAAAATATAAACTGATATAAACTCAAAATTTCTGAGTTTACGTAATTCAAAATCAATTCACTTTCAGAGATGATTAATGGTTCCTCAGACCCTATTCCAAATTCTTAGAAGACAGGCTCTGATTAATTTATTCTAGGTTAGTACTGGTCCACTGGCAAAGTAACCAATCAAGAGAGAAAAATCACATCACCAACCTAAGCAATAGGTCTCTATACCTACAAATTGGAGAAAGTCTCAGCAATATCTTTGATAATACATTTGTTGACAAAAGACCACAGCTAGTATTCTGGAACTTAATGCAGTTGTTAAGATAAGTATGTTGATGACAAATTTAAGTTGCAATTTAAAATGATGGCTCCCCTTTTCTTTATTCCTAACTCATCAAGAGTAGGATCTATGATGCCTTGCCTTGAATCCTCGAATCTGGACTTTGTAATGCTTTGTAAAATCATGAGTGACTCTAGATACTTTACACGTTCAGACCTTAAGACGCTGTCACCTTTCATGTTATGTCCCCTTAGATGTTTGCACTTAAAACCCATGTGCAAGGAAGACCAATTGGCCCCTTGGAGAAGTCCATGTGGGGAAAAGAGGCTACCAACAATGATTTGTCATCCATGTGAGTAAGCCATCTTGGGAGTGAATTCTCTAGCTCCTTTTGAGCTGCTCCAGCTGACACTACATGGAGAAATGAAGAGCTACCCAGGTGGACCTTCCCCAAATTGCAGATTTGTGTGCAAAATTAATATATTTTCAAGCCAACAAGGGTTTAGTTGATTTGTTTCACAGCAGTAGATAATTATACCATAAGCCAAAAGTCACAATGTTCTATGCTCAATTATTAATACTGTGTATATGATAGAACCTACCCTGCATTTACACTCTGATTTCACCTTATTTAATTAAACATTTAATCAGTTCAATTCTGTCTTGCTACAATTATGTATTTGAATTTAGTTGTTAGGTGAAGGATAATTAGATGCTTTTTCACAGGGATCTCAAAACATGCAAATAGCAATGATTTTTCACTTTTATATTTTAGGACACGCTCATTGGTAACAAAAAGGGCCTAACTGTATCTTTTTCATAATGATTATTCCTAATGATGATTGATATAACAGGATGTTTTTAATGGAATTTTAGCAGAGTTGTAAAAACAATTATTGATGAGTATTGATTGACAGATTGATCAATTTTACAGGTACCTTTTGCATTTGCTGCTTCCAACTTGTAAAGTGAAGGTCAACAATGCTTCAACATATGGAGCAAAACTGTAAAGAAATCTAACCTTGTCTAATAAAGGTACAAAGAAAAACTGGAAAATAATTTTAAGCATCTCTCTGTGAAGGTGGGGTACTTCAGTCTATTTAAATTGCTGCAATACAGGTGAACAGAAAGAGGGAAATTATTTCCATCATCTCTATCAAAGAGTATAACAGCTGAAAAATGTGCCTCTTATACTTCAAGATGATTAATAATTATGTTACAACTTCATTAACTCCTGCCACATTATATGACACTGAACATATAATTAATATTAGCAAAAGATATAATAAAATTGAACTACTTATGATATTCCATTTCAAATTTTATCAGAGGAAAGAGGGAGATTGATTTGGCGTTTTATAACAAAATTTCCACATTCACCTGCCTGAACAAGCTGGGCATAATTGAAGGTGGACATTTGTAAAATTACAGTGTTCTATACTTTTTAAATATCTATGTTTCAACGCCTCATACATTGAGTGGACTGAAAGAAGGCAGATGCAGTCTTACTTTTTATTGTGCTTCTTCTCTGTTTGTTGAAGTTGGCAAGAATAAATCAACACTTAACTTAAAAAGCCACAATCAGAAATCAGCATACAAAAGCTTCTGAACAGCAAAGAAAATAATAAACAGAGTGAAGAGACAACTTAAAGAATAGAAGAAAATATTTGCAAACCGTACATCTGACAAGGGCTTAACATGCAGAATTTATAAGGAACTCAATTCAATACCAAAAATCAAAAACAAAAACAAATGATCTTATTTTAAAAACGGGAAGAAGAACTGAGTATATATTTATCAAAAGAAGACACACAGTCAACAAGTACATGAAAAAAATGCTCAACATCACCAACTATCACAGAAGTGAAAACTACAATGAAATATGACATCCCTTCATTTGAAATGGCTTTTATGAAGCAAACAAAAGGTGATTGTTGGTAAGGATGTGGAGAAGAGAACCCTTTCACACTTTCGGTAGAAATATATAAATTAGTATAGCTGTTATGAAAAACAGTATAAAGTTTCCTGAAGAAACTAAAAATAGAACTATCATCTGATCCAGCAATTCCACAATGGGGTATATATCCAAAGAAAATGGAATCAGTATGTCACAGTGGTGTCTGTGTTCCCATGTTTATTACAGAACTATTCACAATAACCAATACATGGAATCAACATAAATGCTTATCAGTGGGTTAATGGATTTTAAAAATGTGGTATATATACACAATGGAATATATTTCAGCATTTAATGTCATTTGTCACAACATGGATAATCCTGGGATATATTATCTTAAGTGAAATAAGCCAGGCACGAAAAGATAAATATCACATGATCTCACTCATATGTGGGAGCTAAAAATGATCTCATAGAAGTAAAAAGTAAAATAGTGGTTACTAAAGACTGGAAGGAGCAGTGGGGAGGGACATATGGGAACAGGCTGGTCAATGGGTATAAAGTTATAATGAGTAGGAACAAGTTCTGGTATTCTACTGTACAATGGGGTGACTATAGTTAACAATAATATATTGCATATTTCAAAATGGCTAGTAGAAGGGATTTTGAATGTTCTCACCACAATAACATGATAAATGCTTGAGGTGGTAAATTTGCTACTTACTCTAATTTAATCATTAAACAACATGTACACACATACATCACATTGTATTACACAAACAACTTTGTGTCAATTAAAAATAAAATAAAACTTAAAATAAGAAATCAGCCTACATAGATTTACAATGTTTCTTATTCATATTGGAAGCTAACATAATAGAGAAAATAACATTTTTAATTTAATTGTAAGCTGGATAGAAATACAATCTTTCATATGGATAGAGAATTACACCATTTTATTACAACTAGAAATAACCAAATCACAATTGCAGAAGCCACAAATATTGCAAGTAGAAACTATAGAGGGAAAACTCTCAATAGAAAAATATACTCTGTAGAAATTAATTATAATTTAATTTTTAACTCTCCTTATTAAAAAGAAAATATGAAATTTTATTTTTTATCCAAGCACGCGAAAAGAGAAAAGATAGAATTTTATGCCTAAATGAAACACATTACAGATTCTAACAGCTTTTTTGAAAGATAATGACTAATATATTTTCTAATATTCATCAGTCTGTTTAAATACATTGTGGGTTTTACAAATATATGACTAAAAAGACAATGTGAATTCATGATTTATGCAGGTAAAACAAATAGTAGAGAATTTACATTAAAAATAAAACCTCTAAAATATGATTTTCTAGAAAACAGTGGCTTTGTGGAATATTTTAAGTTTTACATGTTGGAATGTTATTTAAATTGCATATAGTACAGGTGATCCATGAAATATACGAAAATTTGTAATAACATTATAAATATAAATATCTTTCCATATCAGGGGTCAATTATGGACCACCAGCATACATTGACAATGTAAAAGAAAGTGTGCCACACTCTTTCCTGGTGTCATTGCTTTGTAAATAATTGAATTTGTTGACTAAGTCAGTCTTATGTTGTGATATTCAATTGGGCATATTTATGTATCCACTCTTTTAAGATATTTACATAATTTTTCTCCCTAGGAGATTGAATTGTTATGTTATTTAGTAACATTATAATAAAAATTAGAGAATTCTTTACTAGTTTTTACATAATTTACATGTAATTAGACAATAATCAGTTTTTATGGAAATATTAAGTAAAGACCAACAAAGTGAGTAATAGTTGATACACTTTCAACGTTGTATTTGAGACTTTCTTATCACCTATAGCACATGTGGAATAATATACTCTGAAAGAAAGTACATTTTATTAAAAGTTTATCTTTTTGAATAAAGGAAACAATGTAATGTTGTTTTATAAAACAAAAGCAACTGAGGAAGAAATCTGAAGCAAGATACATATAATTTTCTTTTTAATCTAGACTGTATTAATCATATATTATTAAATATTCATTTTTAATTTTTTATATTTGTTTATTCATTTATTTATTTTTAGAGACAGCATTGTGTTCTGTTGTGCAGGCTGGAGTGCAGTGCAGTGGTGTGTATAATCGTAGCTCAGTGCAGCCTCAAACTGCTGGGATTAAGCTCCCACCCAAGCCTCTCGAGCAGCTGGGACTGCAGGTTCATGCCACCAGGCCGAGCTGATTTAGTTTTTATTTTTTATTTTTTTTCTGAGACTGAGTCTCGTTCTGTCGCCCAGGCTGGAGTGCAGCTCACTGCAAGCTCCACCTCCCGGGTTCAAGCCATTCTCCTGCCTCAGCCTCCCGAGTAGCCGGGAATACAGACGTCCACCACCACACCCGGCTAACTTCTTGTGTACTTTTAGTGGAGACGGGCCTTCACCGTGTTAGCCAGGATGGTCTCCATCTCCTGACCTCGTGATCTGCCTGCCTCAGCTTCCCAAAGTGCTGGGATTACAGGCGTGAGCCACCACGCCCCGCCAGGCCCAGCTAATATTTATTTTTTTGCTTTTTCCCAACTTTTAGATTGAGAGAGTATATGTACAGGTTTGTTACCTGGGTATATTGTGTGATGCTGAGGTTTGGGATACAAAGGTTCTTATTACCCAAATAGTGAGCAGAGTATCCAGTAGTTAGGTTTTCAACCTTTGTCCCCCTTCCTCCCTCCCACCACTATTAGTTCCTGTGTCTATTGCTCCCATCTTATGTCCATGAGTAAGCAGAGTTTAGCTTCCACTTATAGGTGAAAACATATGGTAGGTGGTTTTCTGTTACTGCATTAATTTGGTTAGAATAATGGCCTCCAGTGCCACTATGTTGCTGCAAAGGACATGATTTCATTCTTTTTTATGGGTGCATAGTAGTCCATGGTGAATATGTACCATATTTTCCTTATCCAGTTCACTATTAATGGGTGCCTAGGTTGATTCCCTGTCTTTGCTATTGTGAATAGCACTGTGATGAACATCCAAGTGTATTTGTCTTTTTGATAGAATGATTTGTTTTCCTTTGGTCACTTTACATGCTTTCATACTTCTTGAAGACCTCGTTCATTTATTTCTTTTTTTCTTTTTGTGTGACTGGGTTTGTTCAAAAGACTTATGTTTAAACTCTAAAATTCTTTTTTCCCTGTATTTTGAAATTCCTTAAGTGACATTTTTAATTCTAGAAGCTCTGATTGATTTTTTAACATGTTTATCTCATCCTTCATTTCCTGGGTTGCTTTAGAATCTTCTTTGCATTGATTTTCAACCTTGTCTTGGATCTCATTGGGCTTTCTTGCAATCTATGCTTTGAGTTCTTTGTCTGTGATTTTGGAGTTTCCATTTTGGTTGAGGACTCTTGCTGGAGAGCTCACGTATTCCTATGGTGGTGTCCCTGCATTTGGATTTTTCATGGGGCCGGATTTCTGGAGCTCGTTGGTTCCTTCTCATCTAGAGATGCTGGTACTTCTAATTTTTGTAAGACACGCTGTGGCCAGTTTGGCTGGGTATACCCTTGATCCTTGTTTACTGGCAGAAGCTCTCTGACACCACAAGCAATGGGCTCATTTGTGGAATGTATAGTGCTCTGAGCTCCCTGCTCAGCCCATGGGTTGAGGGGCCATGAAGGGCAGGGTTAAATTGGGCAGGTCTGCCTACATGACCCTGATGATCAGCACGGGCACCAGTATGAAGGAAGAATTTAGTGGGTAGCCACCAAGAGCCCAGACGTGTGCCTAGACATGGAGCTGGGAAACCACCTCAGCTCCAAGTTATCTGCAGAGGGGTGAGGTCAGTGTAAACTCCTAATCCAGGAGAATGGGTGCTCCAGATACCTAGAAATCTCCCTGGGCATGGAGCAAAAAGGGGCCCCCAGCTCCAATATCTCTGCACGGGAAGAATAGGGTGACTCAGACTACTGAACCAGGTGAGCGGGTGCTCTGAATGCCTGGAGATCAGCATGGGCATGTAGCAGAGAGGCCCTCCCTGCCACCACCCTGCATCAGGATCTCTGCACAGGAAGGGTGAGGTGGCTTAGGCTGCTGATCCAGATGAGCTGATGCTCCAAATACCTGGAGATCTGCTTGAGCATGAAGTGAAGTGGGCCTCATTGCACCATAATCTATGTCTAGGAAGTGTGGGGCAGCTCAGGGTGCAGAACCAAATGAGCAGGTGCTCTGAACATGTGGAGATCTGCCTGGGCATAAAGCGAGGAGGGCTCCCCTGATCCAGGATCTCTGCACAGGAGGGGTGGGGCAACTCAGGCTACTGGACCAAGCAAGCAGGTGCTCTGATATCATTAAATATTTGGCTGGATATTTAATAGGCACATTCTTATACCTTCCAGATAGTACAAGCTAAAATGGATTCTGAAGTAAGAAATAGGTTAAATTCTCTCCATGAGTGAATGAAAGGTTAGCAGAAAAGAAATTTGGCTCTTACAGCGTAAATTTGAACTCTTACATTCATCATTTTTAGCAATGAAGCTCTGGAAGTATTTAATCAAAATATGCTGCATGTAACATTACTCTGTGATTTTATAATGTGTACCTCAAAACAAAGCAAAACAAAACAAAAAGGTTGAATAATCAAATTGGTTTGAGCAATGCTTCCAAACATATATGGGGATTGCAAATCACATTGTGAAACTGAATATCAAGTTTCTTTTTGTGGTAAAAACTTATAACATAAAATTTATCTTAAGAGTCTCATTAAATATTTTGTAGTATCAAGTATTAAAATATTACAAAATAGCCCTAGAACATTTGCATCTTGCAAATCTAAAACTCTACCCATAAAACAACTCCTTTTCTCCCTTCTCCAAGCCCCTGATGCTCACCATTCTACTTTCTTTGTCTGTCAATTTGACTGCTTTAGATACCTCATAGATAGTTAACAGTTTTCTATAAGTTCTGTTTTATTGAAACCTGTTAACACAGTATTTTCCATGTTTTATTGAAATCTGTTAACACAGTATTTTCCATATATATGTAACCATAAAACTGTTTTTCCACATACAGATCCAATGTCACTTGTGGAACATAATCTTGCAAAACACTACTTTGAGAAGCAACTATGAGTTTTAGAAAAGAACAGTTGTAACACTGCCACTGCATTTTGCTTTGCTCATTTTTAGCCCAACACTTTACGAGTAAAATTTACCATCTAGAGAAATATAAGGAAAGCTGAATAGAATTATGGAACAACAAATCAGTGTGCTGTGGGAAGGTCCATTGATATTTAGAGTGAGAAAAGAAGATTTGGGGATCACCTTAAAAGCTTATATCAATTATTTAAAGCTACACATTTTTTAGCAGAAACCTGAGTGGATATATAAGTCCAGAGAAACTAAATAGCTTTAAGTCAGTGACACAGATTTCAAATTAACAAAAAGAAGTACTAACTTTTAAAACGATCTGGCTTTCTTTTACCAGAGTTTAAAGTACCTGAATATATGAGTTACTTTAAGCAACATTGGTAGAAGAGATTCTTAACCAGATATAATTTGGTCAAATACCCCTTAAGCTTATCTAAAGTTATTTTATGAGATTCTAGGTCCTAAATTTAAAAAAAAATGAATCATGCTTTTAAGAATTAAATAGGATATGTATTAGATAATTTATCTTTTAAAAATATTTAATTTCTCTCCATTTTAGTTTTTAAGAATTTATGCAACTACGATACAAATTAATGTAATCTAATTACGTTACTTTTTGTGTGTGTCAGAGATTCTAAGAATTTATGTATCCTTTTAATCTTCAGATACTTAACTGTGAATTACAACACCTACTATTGTGAAAAATCTCAACACCTGCTCCCAGTAGATTTAGCCAATGCTCATGTTGCTATTCCTGGACTATATTCATCTTTCCTAAAACATATCAGAGTCAGTGTAATCTGTTGATGGCCAAATGTTTCCTGGAGAGATTCAGTTTTCTCAATAAATTAGTTTTGTGAAGTGTTAATTGTAGGAGTCTCTTTATAGACTCAAGAGAATATAGTAAGGTATCTCTTCAGTGTTTTCCTTAGTAAAATCTGACTTGTGGGCAGCTTTCTGCACATATGCTATTTCAGGCTCCTAAATGATACATGACTAGTAAATTTTCCACGTCTGAAGAACTCTTTCTTCTTAATTGTTTTTCTTCAAGGAGTAGGAATCATATTCTTTATGCCAATGTAAAACTTTGAAGGCAATACTAAAATTAAAAATGAAGGAAAGTGTTTGGCAAAATCATCTCTTGGTATCTGTACTTTTTATAAATATCTGTCTTTCAGATATATTTTAATTGAAATGCCATGCTCAACTCCAAAATTCTATTAAGGCCCTCAAGTGTTTGGGGAAAGAAGCATATTCTATTTAGATGGAGAACAAATCAAACATCTTCAATAATTAAAATACTAATAATGAAGGCACTGATTTTATTTCTTTCTTGTTTTTAGAAACTCTGATTTTACATGTATTTTACCTTGTTGTACATATTACGATAACCATCTTTGAGAAGAAAAGTATGTGTTTTTGATTTATTTTGCCTTTCAGTTTATGTGTCCTTGAACAAAGTATAATAAAGCAAAATGTCATGGTAACACCGCAGTAAATGGAAAGATCATGACAGAGAACCGCTGGGACACAAGAGAGTACACTTGCACTTGGCAGTGCTCTGTGAACATTTCCCATGCAAGTAACAAAATCATAAAGCCTTTTATTTGGTGGGAGTATAGAATAAGAAACTGATTTGACTCTTGTACAAAATATTCAGTGTTTCTTGGAGTCGTTGCCTATATCTCAACTATATTCTGTGGGGGGAAATGAATTTGACTATTATTTGAAGGGACATAAAATGGTAGAATTGAAGAGTTCCATTTTTCACTAGTTCCTATGGATAGTGAAATGGGAAAATGAGTGGTTAGAATTTACAATCTCTTACTTGTTACAGGCTGTGACGGCTGCAAGGACAGACTGGTAATCAGCTTGTCAGGAGTGTGCAGCTCTGAGAATACCAACTTTTAATCTCTTCCATTGAGGGAAAAGACATTTTAGGAAACTGGAAAGCTTTATTTGCATTTAAAAAGCTATGTTATATAAATTCAAAGTGAGTTTGTTGTAAAGACTATGTAAGCAAGTGCTTAGAGTGATTAATAGTTCATTTTCATCTGTAAATGCCATATAAAGAGAAATAAAATAGGAAGTTACTGCATCAAAGTGCAAAGTCAGAGTTGCTGAGACAGTGAAAATACTCAGGATAAACAGACTTAATGTTAATCACTTAAGATGTTGGACACTTTTGTCCATGGGTCACATTTCATAAAAATAATAAAATGTATTCAATGACCTGAGTATATAGTGTGCCTTTTACAATTTCAAAGATCAGAATAAAGTGATTTTATTTTCTGAAGCATCTATATGAAACAGTGATGAAGTTTTCAATTAGTGCTTAAAAATTCTTAATTTCACTTTTAGTACTCATTCTGTTAGGATTGTTTTTCACCTACAAACTGATCATGGTGTCTGTTTGGATCTAGCCTCTATGCTGTAAATTCTTTCTGCTTCACATTTTGATAGAAATGGTAAATACTCTAGGTTTACAAAGCGAATAAATCTTTCTGTCATTAGTTACTGAAATCCTCAGTTTGAATAATGTGCCACACTCATTTAAAAAAATAATAAAATGTGTGATTTTCTTAATTGTCACTTAATATTGACATATTTGTTCCAGTGAATGTTGAAATAATTACTTATAATTGTTTTATATACCCTATAAACATTTCATTTTAAAACAGCAAATTAGAAAATTGGCTTATATGCAGAATTTTAAGTAACAGTTATAAACATACACCTGTAAACTTACCATCTAGTACAACAGTGCTAACTAAAACCAAAGTCTAAAGTAGAATCTAACATGAGTTTTTCAGTGATTCTGAGCTTGTTGCTCAAAAGGTTATGATCCTCAAAGTTTATGAGGATCAGAATGCAGTTGCAGCAGCTGGTTTTCAATTTTGTGAATATTTTGTAACTCCTAATTGTGCTTAATTACGACATCATTTTCAATTGGGGTTCTTGGCAAACTCCAATTTGCCAAACAATATATATGGTACTTAGGAGATGCAAAGTTCGTAGAGCATTAGATTTCAACAAGTTTTTACCAGAATCAAAAAACTTGGACTATAAAATTCCTCAATAGTCAGGGTCCTTAAGAGGCTTCTCTGTCTCAACCCTGCAAAATTGTCTTCTAGTTGTCTTCTAGCCTTAGAACACCTCCAATGCTAGGAATTCCAAACAGATCACATTATTTTATAACTCTCCTATATCTTGTTACAGTAAATTCAGATCTCTCTTGCATTCTATATTTTTTGGAGCTACACAAAAGATTGAGCATAAACTTAATCTGGAGAGTGAGTAGTCATTTAATATAGTTAAATTTGGAACATATTAAAAAAAATAGAATTTCCAAGCCTTATTATGAGCACATACAAAATAATCTTCTGGAGCAATCCAATCTAGTTAATTGCAAGTGAATTCAACATTCAAGAAAAATGTCAAGATGACAAGCTAAGTTGACAACTCTTCTATTTTTATATATAATAACTATAGCATTCTCAGCTCTACTCTAAAACAATGCCTCAGGCCTGAACTTGAGGAACCACCTATAGGGAACAAGATATTTAAATCCCTGCTGCCTTGGTTTAGATGCCAGACAGGTGCCAATTATGTTACCTTTTTTTCCAGATAATATTTAAGTATTTTATGCAGACTATCTGAGGGTGATGGTAAGATGATAGGAACTTGATACCTAGATCCCTCAGCTAGATGTAAACAAAGGATGAACCAAAAAAAAAAGTCTAGATTTTTTTTTAATTTCTAATTTTAAATTTAAACTCTGATTTTTATATCTATATGAATCTTTGAAAGATTATTTTCAGTGTTTTTGTAATGAGTAACAAAATTTCATCAGTGCTAAGAGATACACACTGAATGTATAATAAATATGAGGCACGTAGTGTAGTGAAATTCTCGTAAAAGAGCTATAGATATATTATCTCTAGAACACTTATTTGGAATCATTATACAACAAGAGGGGTAAGTTTTCTATAACTGTGCTCTCTTCTTGATTAATTTAGTTCCAGAGAATGAGAAATGTTTTGGGGAACTTATCTCTTTATGCAGGAATGGAGTTTATGATGGTACTTAGAAACAGATATAAGTTAGATGTGGTTATCTGTGTTACAGATAGATTTATTGCATGATTGATTGAACAGACCTTTTACATTCTACTCACAATACACTTTTATATCACACTAATTCACAATACACAACAAAACACAGTGAGTGAAATTTGAGTTTTAGTACACATTTGATATAAAACGATTAGAGAGAGAAAAATGACATGAAATTCTCATCATAGTATATGTTTTTGCACTATGATGAAAATGTTCATTTTCCCAGATTTTAAGGCTTATACCTATAAATAAAGGGAGATTCTTCAGGAGAGAACATGTTTATAAATATACAGAGATGACAGAATATAAAAATATGTAAAGACAAAAAGACAAATGCCCCCAAACTTAAAAACTAAGAAGAATGAAAAATGAAAAGTGAAATAAAGTAAAAGCATCAAGTATTCATGGAATTATTTAAAATAGTTGCACACAAGTGAAGATTTAGTTCACTTAACTGGTGTTTTAAATTAGACATAGGTGTGACTGCCAGAGTAAAGAAAAAAAAAAAAAAAACTACTCTTAGAAAATGAGAAGCCGTAGACTTTATCATAAAGAATATGTACTTTGTGAAAGATAAGAACCATTTTGAGATGTTATAATTAGGCTAATTTAACACATTTTTGATAGATTCTCAAATTACATAAAATAGAACCCTACTCAAATTCATTATATTAATAAAGTCTTATTTTTAGCATATATGTAAAGCATAAAGAACAAGAAGGACTTCAGAAACACAACCACACTTATTGGAAAGTTGTTCATGATATATCAGACTTTGATAACTTTTACCATAGTCGCTTTGGTGGTCTACGCCTGACCACTTATTCCTAAGCAAGGGGCTCCAGTGTGAAATGTCATATTCTCACATACAAGTAGAAGATTGAGCTCCTGAATATAACATATTTGAATCAAACTCTATAAATTTTTGGCTTAATAAACTCATTATTCTCATCCATAAAAAGTAAAATTTATATCTACCAAACTAAAGCGAGCTTAAATCTGATACATATTAATTATTATTGGTTTTTAACCATTACGTTGCAATCATAACTCAGTTTTCTTCCTTAGTAGTTCCCCTATTTTCCTTCATTCTACTTTCTCATGACTTCCTCCTACTTTCAGGGACTTATCACGTACACCACCCCTATTAAAAAAAAAGAAAATATTTGAACAAGCGTTCAGATACCTTGGGAATATTCAAATCCATTATGGTGGATATGACTTGGAAAGGATATCTCCAAGTAATTTTTCAGATCCTTGTCTTCCTCATGTACTAGTCCCTAAATTTGCTCAATCAGTAATCCTTCCTGCACAATTTAGTAGATGTATGGTGGAAGCTTAGTCTTCCCCTGAAAAATCCAGCAGAAGAAAATGAACATCAAAATTGAATTCAATACCTCTGAAGTGAACATACCAAATGAAAAATTAAATTTGGCTTACTCCAAATCTTGTATGAATATGAAAAAACACAGCCAAGACAAGCAGAATTGGTATGACAATCCATTATTGTCTAGATTATTTACATACTAAAACCAGGGACGAGGATGTAAGAAGTAAGAAAGCAGTAAGTACTTATTCCCAGAAGGCAAGGACCTCACCATGAATGGGAACTACTGTAAGCAGTAAAGAAAACACATTAAGGACACAGAATATACATGCATGTCTATATTTATATGTATGTACACATTTATACACAAATACATACAAAACATTCCCTGTTTTTAAATATACGTAATTATATATACACACATACATATGTATGTTTGTGTGTATACTGAAATTATATTTATATAAGTTTATATATTATATTCATCATATATACACTGTTAATAATGAAACAGATAAAAATGTGAAAAAGATAATGTATTGATTGGAGGGGAAGTCCAAGCCATAGAAAGTGACACCACACACACACGCACACACATGCACACACACACATACGCACACACTAAACAAAGACACTTGAAAAGATAACCAAACAATACTACAGAAATGTTTTTTCAAATATAATATGATAAATATATGTTAAAAACAGAAAGTTCAAGATTATTTAATGATATAATAAACCATATTCTAGAGAAAAGTGACCTAGAGCTGTCCACATTGAGACTTTACTGATGAATAATAGATATGCAAATTTAAATACAAAGCCTCCTTTGGGCAGCAAGGCAAGCTGATTCAGTCACTTAAAGATGAGAGAAAATCATGTAAGCAGAGATGTCTCCACAGCAATATATTTAGTTAGATTCTTATGTTTTCTGAATATTGCAAAAAATACCACACTCATAAGGAAATATCTCAGGAGACAAAGCAAGTACACATCAGTGAGATATAGAACCCCCAAATGTCTTTTATTTTTCATATGGTTAAACAGAAGGAATAATTTTCAGCTATTATAAGGCAGCTTCTGGCAATAAAATCAATATTGATTAAAGATACTGACTGGTTTTAAATCTATTTGACATATTTAAATTGGTACTATACACACACACAAACACACACATACACATAAATAGACACACTACTTTGGGAAAAAACAATAGATAAAACATTACATGATTTATTTCTATTTCAGTGCACATTATTCAATAAAATACTTGAAGATACTTTATTGTATCTTTCTACAATATATTCATTGTAGATAATCTTTATTTTATTCCATAGTGTAAGTGATTGTTTCTGCTTATAAAATAAAAATAAAAATTGAAGACTATTTGCCAGATAGATTTGTTTTAGCATAAACAAGAAAACAAACTTCACTCTCTTTTTTAATGCAAAGAAAAGACTTAACCACAGTATCTGTTGGGAACTATTAAAGGTTTGAGATTTTACTATACTTGCAAGCTAACAAGTTAGCCAGCCACATTTACTAGATGCTGGCAAAAGACACAACACTTCTGTGTTAGAGATAAAGGATAGTTAAGGATAGTTTATTACCCACAGTAATAGCAGTAGACAGAGTTTCAGCATTTGTACTGGTGTACTGAGAACCAATTCCCAGGTGACATGAAGAGGGCCCAATAGTTCCTGCACACAGTGGAGTGTGCAAGGGAGAGGAAACCTGGCCTTAGGAAACCCCAGCATTTTATGATGGGCAGTAAATCTACAGGATCTTTGCCTTTATCTTTATTATAGCAGAAGCAATGGAACCTGCCCTTTCCTCAAAGGAAGACACTACTATAGCTCTAACTTCCAAGACTGTTTATGATTCAATCATTTATAAAAGATAGTCCAGAACAAAGTTAGCTGGTGCCTGCTCAGAAGACAAGAGCATGAGATACTCATAGAGAACTGCCTCCTAATGGCATCTAACAAAATTGCTGAAAATGTATCTAAATATTGTTTAAATTTCCCACTAGAACTACTTTAGAATTCTGTTTGATTTCAACCGTACCAATATTAGATAACATTTTACTTTTGTAATTGTAAAATTGATAGTTTAAAATTATAATCTATATGACAGTTAAAAATTTTAATCTAGTTGATCCTGTGCATTTCTTTCACTCCTGAAGACTTTGTGTGTGTGCATGTTTGTGTGTGTGTCTTAATTAAAAATGCTACCCACTCTTGAATTCAATAAATGTTTATCTTTATTCTTGTTTCTTAATTTTTTCACACATCATTAAAATAATCCGAAATCCATTTTTGCTATATAGTATGATTAATAATAAACAAGCATTTGAAAATATTTATCTAGTTGCATCAGGCACAATTTTTGGTTCATATTTTTATTTCTCAATACTTTTAACCTTTAGTTATTAAAGAATTAAAGAGATTCAGCATGAGATCACCCTTCCCTTCTATACATCTCACAATATGGGCATTTTACTGTATCAGTTGGAATTGAATCATTATAACAAGAATCTTCCTATTCAATGTTTAAAAACAATGTAAGATTATTATTGTATTTATCAGACTATTATGACCTGTTTCTTTGTTTCCACCTATCATTATATTCCTCTTTGCAACTCCAAGAGGTGGTGCAATGACAATAGTAATTTTCCAATGTTTTCATTCTAAATTAAGTGATTTAGAATTAAATGAATTAAATAATGAATTGAATAAATATGTTAACATTTTGGATGAATTAAATAAAATAACATTTTATCATCTAATTATTGGTTTAAGACGATTAAAGTTGTTATAACAGTTTTGGAAATGTCATAGAGATGCAGATAAACAAATTAAAAATATGCTGAATACGTTTACAAATGTTAAAATAAGACATATTTTATTTGACTTGAGGCATGTTACATGATGAAAAATGATTCATGTTTCCCTGAACTTATGATTATATGTAGAAAATAGTGCAGTCATACCCTTTACTAGTTAAATCCCAAGAAATATTTTCTCAGTGCAATTTGTGAAGAGATATTATATTTTAATTGAATGTCTAATTGGAGAGACTGTGAATTTTCAACCAGAAATAGACATCAGAAAATCATTTAGAAGTGATCACTATAAAACTATATGAACCTTAAAGTCATAACTGTAAGTTACCCGAAGCAAGTGTATGACACAATCAAAAAGCTTTTTAGAAGGTGCTACTTTTTAGAAGGTGAATGAGAAGTGATTATATTGCTACTTCATTATCACACTCATTTCCTTCCATTTTAACTTTAAAATCAGTAATTATCTGAGGGATTGGAATAATATAAGTAACTGTAGGTTAGATAAAAAGAGATGATGTGTTGGAAGGCATGCTACAACTCTAAGAATATTAGTAATATGACTCTGTACACTGGTGAGTAAAAAGAGAAATGAATATGTTAAAATATATGTTTCACATTTATAGCTTTTATGATTTCTTAGGTATTTACAAGAATATATAGTTTCCTAATATTACATATTCTGTAAAACTTCATCTTTCCTAACCAAAGTTTTAGTTGACTAACTGCTCATATAGTGATCTTCAATAAAGTTGACAAAAACAAGCAATGGGGAAAAGACTCCCCCATATTCAATAAATGATTCTGGGATAACTGGTGAGATATATTCAGATTGAAACTGGACATCTTCCTTACATCATATACACAAATCAACTCAAGACTTAAATGTAAAACCCAAAACCCAAAACTATAAAAACCCTGGAAGACAACCTAGACACTACCATTTAGGACATAGGCACAGGCAAATATTTCATGATGAAGACGCCAAAAACAATTGCAACAAAATCGAAAACTGCAAAATTGGGATCGAATTAAATTAAAGAGCTTCTGCACAGCAAAATAAACTATCAACAGAGTAAACAGAACCTACAGAATGAGAAAAAATTTCACAAACTATGCACCTGATATTTAATATCAAGCAACTATAAGGAACTTAAACAAATTCACCAAAAAAAAAAAAAAAAAAAAAAAAAAAAAAACAATCCCACAATCCCATTAAAAAGTGGGCAAAACAGGAACACTTCAAAAGAAGAGATGCATGTGGTCAACAAGCATATGAAAAAAAAAATCTCAACATCATTAATCATTAGAGAAATGCAAATCAAAACCACAATGAGATACCACCTCGTACCAGTCAAATGGCTGTTATTATAAAGGGAAAAAAAAAAAGCAAGTGCTGACAAGGTTGTGGAGAAAAAGGAACTCTTTAACACTGTTAGTGGGAATGTAAATTAGTTCAACCATTGTGGAAAGCAGTGTGGCAATTCCTCAAAGATCTAAAAACAGAACTACCATTCAACCCAGCAATCCCATTACTGGATATACACCCAAAGGAATATAAATCATTCTATCATTAAAAACCTGGCACACATAGGTTCATTGCAGCACTATTCACAATTGCAAAGATGCAGAATCAACCTAAATGCCCATCAGTAGTAGACTGGATAAATAAAATATAGTACATAGACACCATGGAATATGATGCAGTCAGAAAAAAAAAAATGAGATCATGTTATTTGCAGGAACATGGATGGAGCTGGAAGCCATTATCCTTAGCAAACTAATGCAAGAACAGAAAACCAAATTTTCCTTCCTTCCTTCCCTCCCATCCTCCTTACCTCTCTCCTCCCTCTCTCCCTCCCCTCCTTCCCTCCCTCCCTCCCTCTCTCTCTCTCTCTCTCTCTCTCTCTCTCTCTCTTTCTTTTTTATAATGTTCTTATTTATAAGTGAGAGCTAAATGATGAGAACTTTCGAACACAAGGAAGGAAACAACACACATTGTGGCCTATCGGAGAGTGGATGGCTTGAGGAGGGAGAGGATCAGTAAAAATAACTAACAGGTACTCTGCTGAGTACCTGGGGAATGAAATAATCTGTACAACAAACCCCATGACACAAGTTTACCTGTATAACAAATCTGCACCTGTACCCTTGAACTTAAAATAAAAGTTAAAAAATGAAACAAAAATAAAACCTTTTAAATACTTTATTTTTTTTCTCTGGACTATTTTTAAATTTTATATCTCACTGAAATATATTGGATAGAAATTCAAATACTTTTGCAGGATGCTATTCACCATTTGAAAACATATATATATATATGAAAATGAAAAACAGTTTTCTTGTAATGAAAAATTTAATTATGATTTGGAGCATAGGTACCAAGGATATAATAATTTGTAACTGTAACTTACAAATAAATAAAGTTGAATTTTAGTACATGGACATGAAGACTTTTTGTTGTATGTAAACCTGTTGAAAATGTAAGTCATATATACATACCTTAATTTTTAAAATTTAAAGATAGTCTTCAATTCCTAATATGCTTACATTTTCCTCTATTTAAGCACATTTTCTCACACTTTATACATATATACACACAAAATTATCATTCTTTCATTATAGGCATATATAAAGAAAGAATACATGTATATAAAGAATAATTACTCTTTCTACAAATAATTATAATTTTGGGTTTTTTCGTGGTTTAGATTTTCCTTCCTTCCTTCCCTCCCATCCTCCTTACCTCTCTCCTCCCTCTCTCCCTCCCCTCCTTCCCTCCCTCCTTCCTTCCTTCCTTCCTTCCTTCCTTCCTTCCTTCCTTCCTTCCTTCCTTCCTTCCTTCCTTTCTCTCTCTCTCTCTCTCTCTCTCTCTCTCTCTCTCTTTTTCTTTCTTTCTTTCTTTCTTTCTTTCTTTCTTTCTTTCTTTCTTTCTTTCTTTCTTTCTTTCTTTCTTTCTTTCTTTCTTTCTTTCTTTCTTTCTTTCTTTCTTTCTTTCTTTCTTCTCTCTCTTTCTCTTTCCTTCTTTTTTTACTTTAAGTTCCAGGATACACGTGCAGAATGTGCAGGTTTGTCACACAGATACACATGTGCGATGGTTGGTTGCCGCCCCTATCAACCCGTCTTCTAGGTTTAAGTCCCACACGCATTAGGTATTTCTCCTAATGCTCTATCTCCTCTCGCCCCCTCACTCACCGACAGGCACCAGGGGTGTGTGTTGTTCCCCTCCCTGTGTCCATGTGTTCTCATTGTTCAACTCCCTTATGAGTGAGTTCTCACTTATGAGTGAGAACATGTGGTGTTTGGTCTGAGAAACTGTAGGCCTTTGGTTTTCATTTCACAGTTCATTGGAATGTTTTAAGGGAGCATTTTTTTATTAATTAGTCAATAACATCAAAAATGATATTGAAGAGCAGAGAATTTACCATCTTAAATAATGATATTAATTTATTTCCAAAATACTTTCAATCTCACACCCTTGAAACATTTTTTTGCTGTTTTTTTTTCATTTTTCATGGACACCACACAAACTACATAAAATTATATTTTCTTTTACTCATTCAGCTCAACACTTTATTTTTTTGCATATTAAAATTTGTGTGTTGAAGTCATGCTTATGCTATTTAATTTGCCTAAGTTCCACTGAATTGGTAAATATTGAAGTTTTATACTAAATATATGTTCTCTATATGGTAAATTACTTCATAAACACCTACCTGCCACTCACCCACCCACTCACAGAGTTTCACTCTTATCTAATTGCTTGTAGAAAAACAACAGAGTGGTTTTTTTTCTAGGCAAAATAGTTTGGCATTACTAGAAAATTAGGATAAAATTAATATCCACTCTCTTTCAGGACACGAATAAGAACAGTGCCAGATATTCTCTTACGTGGGAGCTATACACTCTCACCTCTGGTCTTCAAAGTGCTAGATTATATTTAAACAAGTTCTATTAAATAATAGTGGAAAATATATATCACGTGTTATTTTTTTCCCAGTTTTGGGTGTATCATTATTTATTTTTATTTTATTTTTTATTATACTTTAATTTTTAGGGTACATGTGCACAACGTGCAGGTTTGCTACATATGTATACATGTGCCATGTTTGTGTGCTGCACCCATCAACTCATCATTTACATTAGGTATCTCTCCTAATGCTATCCCTCCCACCTCCCCCGACTCCATGACAGGCCCCAGTGTGTGATGTTCCCCTTCCTGTGTCCAAGTGTTCTCATTGTTCAATTCCCACCTATAAGTGAGAACATGTGGAATTTGGTTTTTTGTCCTTGCGATAGTTTGCTGAGAGTGATGGTTTCCAGCTTCATCCATGTCCCTACAAAGGACATAAACTCATCCTTTTTTTTTGGCTGCATAGTATTCCATGGTGTATATGTGCCACATTTTCTTAATCCAGTCTATCATTGACGGACATCTGCGTTGGTTCCAAGTCTTTGCTATTGTGAATAGTGCCGCAATAATACCATGTTAATAAAATACATCGATCAAGCTCTGTTTTTCTAAGATTGAGACTGGAGGTTGTATAGTATTTTTTTAGGAGAACTGACTGGCTCTGTATCTTGAGAGGTTTATCCTCTTAAAAATCCAATGATAAATGTCACTGCCATCATCATCTAGATTTAAAGAATCCTTCCGTAAACCCCTCGCTCAGGTTTAATGTTATACCCCTTTGTTTTCTGCAATTACATGTCAGATAAATACGGGGCATTTTAACAAACAGTGTAAGATCATAGTAAAAAATAAAAAGAGAGAATGTCATTTAATTGAATAACAGTTACACAGTATAAGTTAATCATCTTCAGGTTGTGAAACACTTCAAGGGTCATTTATCTCTGGCCCCTAAATGGTCACCTGGCTAGGAATCTCCTGTCACCCACAGGAATCAACTCAGACCAAGCTGAAATTCTAATAGTGTGGTTCGCAACTGGGGATAAAGTCCCCCAGAGGATGTTCAGCAATGATTGAAGACATTTTTTGTTGTCACAATGGTGAGGGGTAGAAGGTGGGAGGGATGTACTACTGGCTTCAATAGATAGTGGCCAAAGATGTTGCTAATCAACCTTAAATGCACAAGAAAGCCCCAAAACAAATAATTATCTGATCCTGAATGGCAATAGTATCAAGGTTAGAAAATCCTGTTCCAACTTAAAGTCCAGTTTACATGGTGTAAGATTTCTTTCTCTTAGAAAGGTAGAGGTAAGGAATTCCCTCTACCACCTTCCAGGGTTCTTTCCAAGTCTTTGTTCCTGATAGAAAAGTAACCTCTTCTCAAGATAATTGAAAATGGGAATGCTTTTCCCTTTTGTGAGGACTCTGCTGTTACCACAAAAAGCCTAAATCAAATGACGATCACAGCATAATATGAAATGTTTATCCAAAAATTTCACCCAAAGACACACATTATTAGGATTATTTTACTTGATTTTCTTACCTTCCAAAATAATGTTTAAAAAGGACAACTTACCTAATCTAAGTGATGAGTCCATGGGTGCAGCAAATCAACATAGCACATGTTACCTATGTAACAAACCTGCATGTTGTGCACATCTACCCTAGAACTTAAAGTATTTTAAAAAATGCTAATAAAAATTAAAATAATAAAAAATTAATTTTTTATTAAGATATGAGAAATTTAGCCATAAATATGATTACATACATGTTAGTCATCTCCCTATCAAATTAGAAAAGACTTGCTCCTGAAGACTCTATTTAACACGACAATATCACAGTTTTAGATCTCACTACATTTCAATTGTTCTGAAAGTCAAATCTTGACTTCCAGAATTCATCTTGAGTGATATCTTAAATCTTGGAAATAAATCAGTTTCATTCCTAAAGGACCAAAAAGTTTACAGAGATATAGCTATGCACAAATCTAAGATGATATAGATGAGAACATCCCAACTCACTGGGATCTAATCTAGTGAGATATTTTTTCTTCAAGTAAATCAAGTGAAGTAAGAGATAAAGAAAACGAAAAACAGAAGTTTCTTATGATGAAATAAATTAATTACGATTTGGAGTATAGACACCAAAAATATAACAATTTGTAACTGCAACTCACTAATAAATAAATGGAATTGAATTTTACATGACCATGAAGACTCTTTGTAGTATGTAAACCTGTTGAAACTGTAAGTCATATGTATACTCTTTAACATTGTAAAACTTAAAGATAGTCTGCAAATCCTAATATGCCTATCTTTTCCTGTAAATCTTTACCCACTCTTTCTTACACTTGGGTGTCATAATTATAAGTAGACTGATGTAAAGCTAGCACATATCCAATGTAGCCAAAGTAGACATTCTCTTTTCTTCTATAAGACAAAAGAGAAAACACTTTTCCTCTCTCTCAGTCTTCTACTAGATTAGATTAGTGATTTCTGCAAATGCTTTACTTATATGTATACTGTCTGAGGGACTTAACTTTCTGGAGACCTCTTTTTTATTTCTTTATAAGGTACTGAATTTGCTGCATGAAGGTAATTCCTCCATTATATTTTTCATTTCCTTTACTCACATTCCTGATATTCACACTGGTATTTAATATTTCTCCTGGCTTTCCACAAAATCTTTCTAGTGGCTGAACTCTCATGAAGCTTATAACTTTAATTCTCCTGCTTCATTTGTCCAGTTTGCTATCTGTATCTCCTTAGGACTAGCTAGAGACTGTCTGTTTCTAAGTCTCCAAAATCCCTTTGTGTTTGCTGTTTCACAGTCAATTTTGTTTGTTTGTTTATTTTCAAACATCTTACTAGATAAGTTTTCACTTCTATGGCAAAAACTCCCGCACAAGCCATGCTTACACATTTGTATTCTTGAACAGAGGCTACCCAGAATTGGTTCCATTAATGTTCTGATAGTTTTCCATTCTCTAAAAAAATACTATTTACAAAGCTGACCAAGAAACTGAATCCAACTATTAATCACTGCTCCAAAAAAGCAAATTATTATTATTTCTCAGTACAAAACAAAAAGCGTTACTTTTCCAAGGTGAGAAAATAATCTGGTAGCTGGACCTGAGACTTGATTGCCCTGACTATTGTCTCTATAAATTACTCATGGCTTGTGATTCTGGCTCATTCCTCATGCTGCAAACATGTACTGTTCCTCTCTCATGTATAGATCAAAAAGAAAAAGTGTCTTCTCAATAACACTGTTAAGATAAACTACAATTGTTAAAACTCGCCTGAAATACGGGATTTTTTTGTATTATTTTACCCTCACAAGTGTCTACTCATATCTTTGATGTTTAAGTGTATATTTATTGGATTCTTTGCATAAATAGCTTTGGAGACCTCTTTACATAGTAATAATCACTCTCCTCTTCTAAGGAGTTCCTTTCCTGTGGTATGCATTTGAGGATTCCTCAGCTGTTATCAAAAAGAGAAAATAGGCGGCCGGGCGCGGTGGCTCAAGCCTGTAATCCCAGCACTTTGGGAGGCCGAGACGGGCGGATCACGAGGTCAGGAGATCAAGACCATCCTGGCTAACCCGGTGAAACCCCGTCTCTACTAAAAAATACAAAAATCTAGCCGGGCGAGGTGGCGGGCGCCTGTAGTCCCAGCTACTCGGGAGGCTGAGGCAGGAGAATGGCGTGAACCCGGGAGGCGGAGCTTGCAGTGAGCTGAGATCCGGCCACTGCACTCCAGCCTGGGCGACAGAGTGAAACTCCGCCTCAAAAAAAAAAAAAAAAAAAAAAAAAAAAAAAAAAAAAAAAAGAGAAAATAGGCTAGGGACAAAAATTCCTTTAGGGTGTCAAGAATATGAAAAATTGCATATTCAAATTCAAGAGTTTATTTGGCCCACCTGGATGAATTTCTACCTTATCCTTACTTGGCATCTGTATTACAAAGGCCATCTTTCTCACCTTCAAGTATATTTCAGTTTCTAAAATTTCATGGCACAGACAATTGGCAGAGAGAGAGAAAGAGAGAGAGAAGAAGACAGAGAGGTAGAACAAGAAAGAGAGAGAGAGAGTAACAGAAAAGAAGAAATGGAGAAAGAGAGAGAGAGGTTAAGAGAGAACATTTTCTCTCTTGTCAGCCTTACTCCTCCCTTGCAAATATTTTGGTTTCCTACTTAACAGTTCCCTAGGATATTGACTCAGCAAAAAAAACCCAAAAATAAATAATAATAATAATAATAACAACTCAGGAGAGACATTATTTGCTTTTTACAGGAATATAAACTTTTCTAAAATATAAAAATAGTAATCTTTCATAATATAATATGGTTGTATGAACATTCAATTAAAAGTTACACATGTAAAGAAATACAAATATTTTGGTTTAAATATACTAGTCAAATTCCTTATAGTTTTAGAGAAAATGCTCATACGGTTAAATGGCTAATGAGACTCCATTGCAACATGTTATTAATTTGGTATAATTTATAGATTATCATATATATATAGATAATTTGTTTTACAATATATATGATTCTAAGTTTTCAGTTAACCTTAGTAAAATCTATCTGTATTATCATTTATAATATACTATATTTAAATAAATTAAATGATTTTGTTTAAAGTGACTAAAGAAACATTTTTGAAAAAATTATCTTTATGGGATTTACAGTCAAATGGTTAGGTAAGCTGCACTTTTTGCAAAACGATATCTTCAAAAACCTTTTTGTAACCAGGCTACCCTACAGTAACCATTATGTGAATTTTTTGTAGTTGAACATAAGAAAATTCACTGCTAACATCAGAGTCCAAATGAGTGAGTTAAGAAGGGCTATATTTAAAATGTATTGTACTGCACTTAATTTCTCAGACCCGAGTCGCTCTCTTCTAGACTCATTATTCTCAATAGAAGACCATCAGTGTTGCTATGGAAGAGGAAGGAGGAGAAGAATCAAGCATTGGACATGTTTTATTTACCTGGCCTGGAAGCAATTACAATGCTGTCACTTAATTTCCATCTGCCAGGAGTAAGCCCATGACCTCACATAGACACAAAGTACCAGAGAAATATAGTCTTCCTTTGAGCGCAGAAAGAAAACGACAGTTTACTAAAGACAGTGTTGTCTTTTCTACTAATAAACTGCTATTATGTGGTTTTTGCCGGTTTTATTTCACTACCTGTCAAAAATTATACTTGCTGACTTTATTATATTATGATTCTTGTTTCTAGATAGGAGATGCTTCTCTGCTTTGCCCAGGAAATAGGAAGTAGTGAGGCAATGACAGAATGGGAAGCTGAGAGAAATAGAAGAACAAACAAATCCATCTTGAATGTTGATTGTCACAGGAGGGAGAGCATTCTGATTAAAACAAAATAAAATCGCCTTGAACAAATACAGTTCTAAGTAAGAGACATTTCAAATAGAACACGATTGCAAAACAAAGTTTTAAGAAATATATTCTTCAGACAAAAATTTTCGGGTGGGCCAGGCACAGTGGCTCACATCTGTAATCCCAGCACTCTGGGAGGCTGAGGCAGGCAGGTGAATCACCCGAGGTCAGTAGTTCGAGACCAGCCTGGCCAACATGGTGAAACCTTGTCTCTACTAAAAATACAAAAAAAAAAAATCCAGGCGTGGTGTTGGGCACCTATAATCCCAGCTTCTCAGGAGGCTGAGGCAGGAGAATCACTTGAACCAAGGAGGCAGAAGTTGCAGTGAGCCGAGATCGTGCCATGACACTCCAGCCTGGGCCACAGAGAGAGACTCTGTCTCAAAAAAAAAAAAAAAAAAAAAAAAAACTGAACGGTAAACACAAGTTAGCTTACATTAAAATGTTACTTTTGATAAAATTTCTACTTTAAAACACTATGCCCAAAAACTCCCTTTTGACTGCTTATTTTGAAGTTAAATGAGATTTCAGGATAATAGCTCTAGAAACTGGAAATGCTCTCATTATTTGGCCTAGTTTACAGGGTATAACTTGAGATTTGTATTAATAAATATAAATTAATCCCAGAGTACTATTTTCATGTAAGAATTGTGAGTTTGCTAACAATGTCTAAATAGCAAATTTAGACTTCATTTAAATGCCATAAACGAATGTTTCATGTCGGCTTATTCACAGGTTCAAAGGTGTGAATGTGTTTTCCCGGTTGAAAGGTCCTCTGACACAGCACCTGCTGCAAATATTCACTTTATCACTCTTGCCAGTGGCTGTACCCACAAGAAACTAATTTCTCAAATTTATTTCTAAATCCACATTAGAGACATTATCTCACTAAGCTTCCCCAAATCCCTATTATATTTATATTACTGATGAGGTAAGTAACACAGAGAGCACTAAAGGACTTTCCAAGGTTATATGTATAAAAATGGAGCAGACACCATCCCCCATATTTTCAGTTGCCTGGTTTGCAATCCTACCTCTTTGCTTTAGTTATTTTGCCCAAAGGAAAAGGTGTCCTTTATAACAGACACCTAAACTTTTCCCAGGAGGGAAAACAGTTTAATAGTATCAGTTTTTAAAATACCGGTGCTTTCAAATCCAACCTTCTTCATATCCTACAGGAGAATGCATTATCAAATGCCTAGTCTCTCTCTCCTGCTATCAATCATTCTTCTATCGCTCAGCATTTGATTCCATTTTAAACAAAACAATGATCTATTCTAAACAAAATCACTACTAAAACTTCTTTTTGATCCAGTAAGCCTTTATATATTATATTATTTCCCTCTGGTCTTTCAAATGAAATGAGTATGTGGTTTAAATATACAGCATATATGTCTCTCTTTCCCTTACTTCTTGATATTGTACTGTATTAGAATGATCCCCTAACTTGATTTTGAATTTTTTCTAATGAAAAGTACCATTGACCTGTTAATTACCAGTACCTATAGTTTCTATCCATTTTTACCCCTTATATTCTCTCTCTTTCCTTCTTTTTATCCTCCCTGTAATTTACTGTCTTCTTTTCCCCCTCCATTTCATGACTTCTTGAATAATTTTCGTTAGAATTGTGAAACATAACATTGAACACAATACAAATAAAATAAAATACCCTAGAAAACTATTAAATGTCCTTCTTCTTAAAGCCCCTTCTCTCAAAGAATCACTTTTAAATATTTGTAATTTATATATATTTTTTCCAGGTGGATATTACCATAATTTTAGATAATATGATGAGCCTCTATTTATTTTTATAATGTGTAGTTTAGTTTATGGAAAAGAGATCACTCTAGATATTTCAAATAGAGGGAATTACATATATAGCATTACAGGGGCACTTTTAGTTTCTAGTATGGCATATGAAGAACTTATAGGTTTTCCTCTCATCCACATTAGAAAAATTCTGGGCCAGGCATGGTGGCTCACACCTATATTCCCAACTTTGGGAGGCTGAGGCTGGTAGATAGCTTGAGCCCAGTGTTCATGATGAATTTGGGCATGTGACCTAATGCCATCTCTACACAAAATACAAAAAATAAATAAATATTACCCAGGCATGGTGGCAGGCACCTGCAGTCACACTTACCCAGGGGGCTGAGGTGGGAGGATCGCCTGACTCTGGGAGGTCGAAGCTGCAGTGAGCCATGATGGTGCCACTGCACTCCAGTCTGAGTGACAGAGTGAAACCCCATCTGAATAAAAAAAGAAAAGTAAAGAAAAATGCTAAACAAACTGAAAATCAAAAATTCTTTCTAATTTGTCATAGAATTGAGGTCACAGGCAAATTGGGCTCTCAAAATTGAAGAGAGACAGGGAAATAAAAAAAATTAAAACTCACTAGAGCAAAAAACTCCACAAAAACCAACACCAGGATAAAAACATCTAAACTGAATTGATGAATTGCTGGTGGCCCCAAGTGAACAAGATTACAGTTAAAAATCCCCAGGAAAATCTCAGCCTTAAAGTTTTCTCCACCATATTGTGAGCTTGACCTTCAGTAGCTCTACCAGAATCTCACAGTGTGGAGAAAAATCCCCTTTGCTTCTAGGAAGAGGATGGAAAAGGTAGCCATTTTGAAATACACTCAGGGTATTCTATTCTTCCGAACAAGGCTTGCACTCAAGAAAAACTATTTCACTAGACTCCAGCTGGCCTGGTGTAAGGGAAATACCCAAGCCCAGTCCTTTCTAGCTTTGCTAACTCACCTAAGGTGAAAAACAAACAGATATACTGAGAAATATGTGTGAAAGTTAAAGCCCAAAGCACTAGCTCACTAAAAGACTGAGAACAAATCGTAGGTTTACAGAATACTTCCTCTTCCCCTCACATCTTACCAGCTCCTGTATGGTAACAAGATAACACTACAGAAAGAACTGCACATCTCTGACCTTATGTAAGAATTCACTAGAAACACCCAAAGCCAAAAGAAACAGAAACAAAAACACTGCAGGAAATTGTAGCCTCTTACATAATAACTGGAGAAAAACAGTAGACACAGCCTAACATCTAGCCAGGTAAACAATACCACACAGTAAAAGCCTATGTGACTCTGTTTATTTACGCGAGTTCATTATGGCTTGCTTTGAAAAACAATAACAAAACAAAATGCAAGTCATACTAAAAGGCAAAAAAAATCACAGATTGAAGGCACAGAGTGAACATCAGAAACATAAGCAATTGTGTACGAACAAGTTGGAAATGCTAGAAGAAATAAAGATAGGAGAGGAGGCTGAATATTTATGAAAAAGAAAAGGAATAATAAAATCGTTCAGATGGTGCTAATACTTCTGAAGAGGATGTTGAAAATCTTCAATAGCTGCAGCAGTATAGTAAATGCTTTTTTAATGCAACTACCATTTGAAGTGGCATCAGGAATTTTAGCCAGTGCAACTAGATGAAGGTATTTAAGGAGATAATGATTGGATGAAAAGTTATGAAACTCTGTGACAATAATCAAATTGAGTTTTTAGGGAGGGGAACCCAAAATACGTGAATACATGACTGAAAACAACAATACAATTTAGATAAATAAGACATAAAATTAAATGTACGAATTAGTAACACACAGATAATAACATCATACTTTTAAAAATAAAAAAAAGGGAATACAAACTTTTGGTTTAACTTAGCAGGAAATGTGCACAAACTAAGGAAAACCTAATCATTTTATAGTTAGACATAAAAGTAAACTTTCATAAATGGTCTTTCATGAACACTCACCATTCTAAAGATGTTAATTATCCTTGGGGCCAATAAAAATTTTATATTCAAACATAAACATAGACAAACATTATACAGAGCTAGAAAAGATTATTTTAAAAGGCACAAGTACTAAACAAACAAAGGAATTTAGTTATATTTTGAAAAGAAAAAGTAATGAGGGGTAGTAGTGGGGGTAAACTTAAATATTAAAAATTACTTTAAGTCCCCAAGATTCAAGCTTTGTGGAATTAGTTGATGGCTATGGATGAAAACAAATAGAATTATAGCAAAAATTTGAAAACTACTGAATATTATACATATTATATCTCATATTAATTGGGAAATGTAAGTTTAAAAATTAAGACTATCACAAACTGAAATTTTACATAAATGATAGAAGTGGGTCTATACCTTATTCTGTACACTTGCATAAATTCCCAATAATTAGATATGTAAATAATAAAGCAACAAAGTTTTTAAGGAAACATGGATGTATTTATTACAATATTTGCATGGGGAAAGTTTTAAAATCCTCAACAGTTTTTAAAATCTACTTAAAAAGGAAAGACAAGTTCAACTAGATTTTTTTAAATTCTCAAAAAAAAAAAAAAAAAAAAAAAAAAAAAAAAGCTTGATGAGAGAAATGGAGCAAAATGATGGAATAGGAATCTAAAGCAATTGTCCCTGCTGCTAACATAGCAATTTGAAAACTATTCATGCACAAAAAAACACCTTCACAAAAGCCAAGGAAATCAGATAAAAGATTATAGTACCTGGTTGTAGCACAGTAACAAAAAAATACATTTGAGAAAACAGGAAGGACAGTTTTACATTCAGTTTACACTCCATTTTACGGTACCTACCCATACACTCCTTCCTCAACTCTAGGCAACACAGAGTGGAGAGAAATACACTTTGCTTGAGGAGAAGACAGAGAAGTGAGCACATAACTTTTCCTTGGACCACCGCAGTAAAATCCTCCACTGAGCAACTCCCATGGCCTCATATTCCAAGTAAGTTCCGTAGATGGAACCTATGAATCTCCTCTAACAGCAGGCAGGACCACACAGGCTTAGGCTTCAGGCTTACAATGGCAAACTTGATCTCTGGCCCACACCACCACTGAGACAATGTCAGTGGCCCCAGACTCTTTTAGCAGCAGTAGGCTTCAGCAACCCCTGGTTTCAGGCATATGCCTGTAATGTGCTGCACCCACCTTGGGATTCTGGTATCCCCAGTACAGTGACTGCTGTGAGGATTTTCCAGACAAAGCATTGGTGAAGACTGGAATAAGTACCTACATCTTCAAATGTGCAGACATTGACTCATAATCACAAGGGTCAAAATATTCAGGAAAACATATCGCCAAACAAAAAATCTGCAAATGGGGATATAGGAATGCCTGACAAATAATTCAAAATAATTGTTTTAGGGAAGCTCAGCAAATTTTAATAACATACAGAAAAACAATTCAACAAAATGAAAATATATATATATATAAAATTAAACTAATTAAAAAACAGAAATCCCAAATATAAAAAATACAATGTAATAAATGAAAAATGCAACAGACAGCATCAAAAACAGAATTCCTCAAGCAGAAGAAAGACTATATAAAATTGAAGACACCTTATTTGAAAATACACCCACAGATGAGGAAAAAAAATGTGAAAAGACATTGAAGAAAGAAAGCTTACAGGATTTAAGGAACAGCATCAAGAAAGCAAATAGTCGAGCCATAGGAGTAGAAAAAGTAGAAGAGAAAGACAAAGGGATAAAAGCTTGTTTAAATAAATAGTAGCATACAATTCCTCAAACCTCCAGAAAGATGTAAATATCCAAGAACATGAATGTCAAAGATCTCCAAATAGAATCAATCCAAATAAGACTAGCCTAAGACATAGAATATTAAGTCACACATCAGACAAAAAGGATGCTTAAAGTATCAAGAGAAAATAAGGAAATAACACATAGAAGAGTCCAATACAACTAACAGCTGACTCCTCAGCAGAAACCTTATAGGATGGGAGAGACTGGGTGAGGTATTCAAAGTGTTGAAGGAAAGAAAAAAAAAACAAAAAACCTATAATTAGCAAAGTTTTCTGAGATATGAAGAATAGACAAATACTCTTCTGTTCATCACCTAAACCTATTACACAAGAAATGCTAAAGGGAACTCTTCAAGCTGAAATAAAAGAACAATGATGAGTAACAAAAACACATCGTATTTCAGTGAAAGGCTGATCAAAGACTCAAAAGAATACAATCTTTGTCTATTATCTCCCCACATCTTTTTAAAATTTATCCCGCTTTCCCAATATCTGCCATTTCCCCTTTAAATATTGAAGCCCTGCAAATTATCCTTGAAGGAAGGCATAGACCTGCCTCCCCAGCATTCCTTAACCTTGGCAAAAAAACAAAAACAAAATCAAACAAAAAAAAACCTTTCTAAGTAGACTGAAAAAAAAAAAGTGTCAAACTCACTAATAAAAATAAGTATATAGTCAAATTAAAAATACTATAATAGTGTAATGAGAGGGTGTAAAGAGCTTATATTTTTAGTACAAAGGTTAAAAGACAAAGCCATTAAAATAATGTTTGCCACAATAACCTGTTAATGAATATGCAATATAAAAAGATGTAAATTGCAACATACAAATTCAAAATGTGGGGGTGGAAGTAAGATGAAAGTGTAAACTTTTTTTGTTTTGCAATCAAAGTTAAGTTGTCAGTCAAAAATAACCTATTAAAAGATGTTTCTCATAAGACTGAAGGAAACAACAAAAACAAAAACCTATAGTAGATACACACACACACACACACAAAACCAAATAGTCAAAACATACTACTAGAGGAAATCACTTAATCACAAGGGAAGTCAGCAAAAAAGGAAGAAAGGAATGTACAGAACAACTAGAGAACAATTAACAAAATGGTAGTAGTGAGTTGTTACCTATCAACAACTACCTTGAATCTAAATGGATTAAATTATTTAATCAAAAGACAGGCTGTTTGAAAGGACTAAAAACTAAGACCTCATTATATACTGCCTACAAGGTACTCACTTCACTTGTAAGGATACACATAGACTGAAAGCAAAAGGGTAGAAAAAAATTGCACAGAAATAAGAAGCAAAAGACAGCAGAAATAGCTATACTTACATAAGATAAAAGTGATTTTAAGTTTTAAAAACTTTAAAAAGAGACAAAGAAGGCCATTATATAATTATAAGTAACTCAATTCAGCAAGAGGATGTAAAGTTGTTAAGTATATATGCACCTAATATTGGAGCACCTAAATATATTTAAAACAAGTATTAATGGATCTAAAGGTAGATACAACTGCAATACAATAATAGCAAAGACATTCAGCAACCCACTTTCAACAGTGGACTGATCATCCAGACAAATCCTATAAAGAAACATAGTACTTAAATTACACTCTATTTTATCCACAACTGCAAAATATGCGTATTTTCCAAGTACACGTAAAACATTCTCTGGAATAGATTAAATGTTTGGCTGCAAAACAGGTCTTAGGAAATTTAAGAAGGTTGAAATTATATCAAGTATCCTTTCTGATCACAATGGAATAAAAGAAGAAATCATTAACAGGAGAAATTTCAGAAAATTTATAATACATGGAAATTAAACAACATACTTTTGAAAAACCAACAGATCAATGAATAAATTAAAATGTTTTTCAAAGAAAAATGAAAACACAGCATACCAAAAGCATGAAATAACTAAAGATCTCAAACTGCTTCATTGTGCACTTCAAGAAACTAGAAAAAACAAAAAAATAAAACCCAAAGTCAGTAGAAGGAAGGAAACAATAAAGATCAAGGTAGAAATCAATGAAGTAAAGACTAGAAAAATCATAGAAAAAATAAATGAAATTGACAAATCTCTAGTAAGACTAAGAAAAAAAGCAGACTATAATAAGTGAAATGAAAAAGGAGATATTACAACTGATATCACAGTAATACAAAAGTTCAGAAGAAGCTATTGTAAGCTATTATGTGCCAAAAATTGGAACATATAGAGGTGGATAAATTCCTAGAATTATGCTCTCTACCAAAGTTGATTTAAAATTAAATAAAAAATCTGAGCAGACCAATATCAAGTAAGAAGACTAAATACATAATTTTTAAAAAAGAAAGATCCCGCAACAGATGCCTTCATTGCTGAGTTCTACCAAACAATTTTTTTTTGTTTTTTCAGATGGAGTCTTGCTCTGTTGCCCAGGCTGGAGTGCACTGGCACAATCTCTGCTTACTGCAACCACCACCTCCCAGGTTCAAGCAATTCTCTGGCTTCAGCCTCACAAATAGCTGGCATTTCAGGCATGTGTCCCCATGCCTGGCTAATTTTGTATTTGTAGTAGAGATGTGGTTTTGCCAAGTTGGTCAAGCTGGTCTTGAACTCCTGACATCAAGTGATCTGCCTGCCTTGGCCTCCCAAAGTGCTGGGATTAGAGATGCAAGCCACCGAATTCTACCAAACATTTAAAAAGGAACTAATATCAAGTATTCTCAAACTGTTGCAAATAATCAAAGAATAGCCCTTCTGAACTCATCCTATGAGGACAACATTACCCGATACCAAAGCCATTTAAAGCCACAATTGAGGAAATAAAGAAATTACAGGCCTATATCCCTGAAGAACCTAGATGCAAAAATCCTAAACAAAATATTAGCAAAGCAAATTAAACAGCACACTGAAAAGATCGTTTTCCACAATCCAGTAGGATTTATTCCAGAGACACAAGCATCGTTCAACATATGTAAATACATAAATGTAAATACATTAACAAATTAAAGGACACAGAATTATTTCAATAGATGCAAATAAATAATTTGACAAAAATTAATATCCTTGCATGAGAAAACTCTTCAACAAATTAGGTACAAAAAGAATATACCTTAACACAATAAAAGTCATACATGGAAAAATGAAACGTAACATCATATTCAAGGGGTGAGAAAGTTAAAGCTTTTCCTCTAAGATCAGGAAAGGGACATGCATGCTCGCTCTTAACAATTTTTTTTGTCTTCCTTCTTTTTTTTTTTTTCTTTTTTTTTTTTGAGGTGGAGCTTTGCTCTTCTTGTTGCCCAGGATGGAGTGCAATGGGGGCAATCTCGGCTCACGGCAACCTCTGCCTCTTCGGTTCAAGCAATTCTCTTGCCTCAGTCTCCCTAGTAGCTGGGATTACAGGCGGGCATCATGACGCCCGGCTAATTTTGTATGTTTAGGAGAGATGGGGTTTCTCCTCCAGGAGTGATGTTGGATCACTCCTGACCTCAGGTGATCCACCCAAAGTACTGGGATTACAAGCGTGAGCCACCGCACCCAGCCAGTCTTGCCATTTTTTATTCAGTATAGTACTCTTATGTCATAGAGAAATTAGGCAAAAGAAAGAAATAAAAGCAAGCAAGTTAGAAATAAAGAAGTTAAATTGAATTTGTTTGTAGACAACATGGTCTTTTATATACAGAAACACTAAAAGTTTCCACTAAAAAGCTGGTAGAACTACTAAATACATTCAGTAAATTTTCAGGATACAAATTATCATACAAAAATCAGCAGCATTTTAATACACTAGTAGTAAACTACTTGAAAAAGAAAAAAAATGCCATTTACAAAATCTACAAAAAATAAAATACGTAGGCATAAATTTAATCAAGTGGAAAGTTCTCTACACTGAAAACTGTAAAACAATGAGGAAAAATTAAAGACCCAAAGAGTTCATGACCAAGAACCCAAAAGCAAATGCAACAAAAACAAAGATGGGACTCAATTAAACTAAAAGGCTTCTGCACAGCAAAAGAAATAATGAGCAGAGTAAACAGACAACCCACAGAGTAGGAAAACATTTTTTGCAAATTATGCCTCCAACAAAGGACTAATATCCAGCATGTACAAGGAACTCAAACAAATCAGCAAGATAAAAACCAATAGTCCCATCAAAAAGTCAGCTAAGGGCCTGAATAGACACTTCTCAAAAGAAGATACACAAATGACCAAGAAATATATGAAAAAATGCTCAATATCACGAATGATTAGGTAAATGCAAATCAAAATCAAATGCAAATCAAAACCACAAAACCTTACTCCTGCAAGAGTGGCCATAATTAAAAAATAATAACGGATGTTGGCATGGATGTGGTGAAAAGGGAGCACTTTTACACTGCTGGTAGAAATGTAAATTAGTACAACTAATATGGAAAACAGTATGGAGATTCCTAGAAGAACTAAAAGTAGATCTACTATTTGATCCAGCAATTCCACTACTGTTTATCTACCCAGAGGAAAAGAAGTCATTATATGAAAAAGACACTTGCACACACATTTTCATGTGTTGCACAATTTGCAATTGCAAAAATATGAAACCAGCCCAAATGCCCATCTATCAATGAGTGGATTTAAAAAAAATGATACACACACACACACACACACACACACACACACACACACACACATCATGGAAAACTATTCAGCCATAAAGGGGAACGAACTAATGGCATTCCCAGCAACCTGGATGCAGTTGCAGAACATTATTCTAATGAAGTAACTCGGGAATGGAAAATGAAACGTCGTATGTTCTCACTTATAAGTGGGAGCTAAGCTATGAGGTAGCAAAGATAAGAATGATACAATGGTCTTTGGGGATTTGGGGGAAGGGTGGGAAGGAGGTGAGGGATGAAAGACTACATATAGGTACAGTGTACACTGCTTGGGTGATAGTTGCACTAAGTTCTCTCAAATCACCACTAAAGAACTTATCCATGTAACCAAGTATCACCTGTTCACCCAAAAAGATTGAAATGTTTAAAAAAAAAGACACAAGTAAATTACAGCTTGTTCTGTGTTTATTAATTGGGAGAATAAATACTGTTAAAATTCCCGTACTATTCGAAGTGATCTACAGATTCAACACAATCCCAACAAAATGCCAATGACATTCTTCACAGAATCAGATAAACAATCCTAAAATTTGTGTGGAACCACAAAAAACCCTGAATAGCCAAAGAAATCTTGAGTGAAAAGAACAAAGTTGGAGGCATTACCATATGTGACAACAAAATGTACTACAGGGTTATAGTAACCAAAACAGTATGATAATAGTATAAAAAAAGACACATAGCCCAATGGAATAGAATTGAGAATCCAGAAATTACACCATGTACTTACAGGAGACTTATTTTTGACAAAGGCATCAAATACACCCATTGGGGAAAGGACAGTCTCTTTAATAAATGGTGCTGGGGAAACTGGATGTCAACATGCAGAAAAATAATATTAGGCTCTTATCTTACTCAAAATGGTTAAAAGAATTATTAACTCAAAATTGATGAAAGAGACATGTGAGACTTGAAACTATAAAATCACTAGAAGAAAACAAGGGGGAAAACTCTGTGATCTTGGTCTGGGCAGACATTTTTGATGCAATCCTCAAAGCATGGGCAGCAAAAGTGAAAATAGACAAATGGGATTATTTATCTAAATACACTAAACAGCTTCTGCACAGCAAAGAAAATACTCAACAGTATGATGAAACAGTCTACAGAATGGGAGAAAATATTTGCAAACTATATGTATGATAAGAGGTTAATAGTGGCAGGCTTCGGTGGCTCATGCCTATAATCCCAGCACTTTGTTAGGCCCAGGAGGGGGAATCACTTGAGTCTAGGAGTTTGAGACCAGGCTGGGTCACATATGGAAACACCTTTTCTACAAAAAAATAAAAAATAAAAAATAAAAAAATAAACAATTAGCCAGGTGGTGTTGTGCTGGCCTGTGGTCCCTGCTACTCACGAGGTTTAGGTGAGAGAATTACTTGAGCCCAGAAAGTTAAGGCTGCAGTGAGCTCTGATTGCACCACTTCACACAAGCCCAGGTGACAGAGCAAGACCCTGTCTCAAATAATAATAATAATAATAATAATAATAATAATAATAATAATGAAAATATTAAAGGAACTCAAGCAACTCAAAAGCAAGCAAATAAATAATTCAATTCAAAGGTGGAGGCATCACGTGATCTGACTTCAAACTATACTACAAGGCTACAATAACCAAAACAGCATGGTACTGGTACCAAAACAGAGATATAGACCAATGGAACAGAACAGAGTCCTCAGAAATAATACCACACATCTACAGCCATCTGATCTTTGACAAACCTGAGAGAAACAAGAAATGGGGAAAGGATTCCCTATTTAATAAATGGTGCTGGGAAAGTTGGCTAGCCATAAGTAGAAAGCTGAAACTGGATCCTTTCCTTACTCCTTATACGTAAATTAATTCAAAATGGATTAGAGACTTAAATGTTAGACCTAATACCATAAAAACCCTAGAAGAAAACCTAGGTAATACCGTTCAGGACATAGGCATGGGCGAGGACTTCATGTCTAAACACCAAAAGCAACGTCAACAAAAGCCAAAATTGACAAATGGGATCTAATTAAACTAAAGAGCTTCTGTGCAGCAAAAGAAACTACCATCAGAGTGAACAGGCAACCTACAGAATGGGAGAACATTTTTGCAGTCTACTCATCTGACAAAGGGCTAATATCCAGAACCTACAAAGAACTCAAACAAATTTACAAGAAAAAAACAAACAACTCCATCAAAAAGAGGGCACAGGATATGAACAGACATTTCTCAAAAGAAGACATTCATACAGCCAACAGACACATGAAAAAATGCTCATCATCACTGGCCATCAGAGAAATGCAAATCAAAACCACAATGAGATACCATCTCACACCAGTTAGAATGGCGATCATTCAAAAGTCAGGAAACAACAGGTGCTGGAGAGGATGTGGAGAAATAGGAACACTTTTACACTGTTGGTGGAATTGTAAACTAGTTCAACCATTATGGAAAACAGTATGGCGATTCCTCAAGGATCTAGAACTAGAAGTACCATATGACCCAGCCATCCCATTACTGGGTATATGCCCAAAGGATTATAAATCATGCTGCTATAAAGACACTTGCACACGTATGTTTATTGCGGCACTATTCACAATAGCAAAGACTTGGAATCAACCCAAATGTCCATCAGTGACAGACTGGATTAAGAAATGTGGCACATATACACCATGGAATACTATGCAGCCATAGAAAAGATGAGTTTGTGTCCTTTGTAGGGACATGGATGCAGCTGGAAACCATCATTCCCAGCAAACTATCGCAAGAACAGAAAACCAGACACCACATGTTCTCACTCATAGGTGGGAACTGAACAATGAGAACTGAACAACTGAACTGAACTTGGACTCGGGAAGGGGAACATCATACACCAGGGCCTATCATGGGGAGGGGATAGGGGGGAGGGATTGCATTGGGAGTTATACTTGATGTAAATGACAAGTTGATGGGTGCTGACGAGTTGATGGGTGCAGCATGCCAACATGGCACAAGTATACATATGTAACAAACCTGCACGTTATGCACATGTACCCTAGAACTTAAAGTATAATAATAATAAATAAATAAAAGTGGGCAAAGGAACTTAATATATATTTCTCAAGGAAGACATATAGATGACCATCAGGTTCATGAAAAAAAATGTTTAACATCAGTAGTTGTCAGGGAAACACAAATTAAAACCACAATATGATATCACCTTGCACCTGTTAGAAAGACTATTATCAAAAGGCCAAAAGATATCTGTTGGTGAAGATGTGGAGAACAAAAGGCTCTTGCAGAGTTTGGGTGGGAATGTAAATTAGATTAGCCGTTATGAAAAACAGTGGGGAAGTTCCTCAAAAAATTAAAAATATAGCTGCCATATGAAATGGCGATCCAACTACTGGGTATATATCCAAAGGAAATAAAATCAGTACATCAAAGAGATATTTGCATTCCTATGTTTATTACCCCATTATTCACAATAGCCAGGATACGGAAGCAAACTGTGTTCATTAACAGGTGAATGGGGAAATAAAATGTAAGGTATGTACTTACAAAATGGAATGCTATTCAGTCTCAAAAAAGAAGAAAATATTTACACTTAGGACTGCATAGATAAACTTGGAGAACATTAGGTTAAATGAAATAAGCCAGGCTCAGAAAGACAAATACTGGAAGATCTCACTCTGAGGTGGAATTTAAAAAGCTAATCTCATTAAAGTAAAGAGTAGAATAGTGATTACCAGAAAGCAGGGTGTTTAGCAGGCACAGAGGTTTAGGGAGATGTTGATGACAAGATACAAAACTTCAGTTAGGCAGTAGAAATAAGACCAAGAGATTTATTGTACCAGGTGATGACTACAGTTAATGATACATTGCATCCTTGAAAATTTCAAGGAGAGTGGATATAATGTGTTCTTACCACAAAATGCTAACTATGTGAGGTAATGTGTATGTTAAATAGCTATAGTCTTTCCACAATGTATACATACTGTAAGATATTATGCTGTATGCAACAAATATATGAAATTTTATCTGTCAACTTTAAAAAAGAAAAAAAGAAAATATTTGTAAGTCAAAAAAAAAAAAAAGATCCTCTAATCAATAGAAACAAATCTGGAAAAATATTTGCAACTAATATTGCAAACAAAATCTAATATCTATGTCACATACATACATAAATCTTAAACATAAAATAAGACCAATAAAATTAATTTGAAAATCAGAAAAATTTATATAATTAGTTAAGTTTACTGTAAGAAAAAGAGAAAAGTTTCTTAAATGTAATCACAGAAACAATACATAAATATTCAAAACTTTGGTAAAGTAATATTTTTAAAATACAGAATTTCACAAATATTTTAAAGTTTTTCATTAGACATCATGGCCAAGATTATAGAAAACAGGTCACTGCAACTTCTGGGGTGAAAATTTTCTAAAGGCGAGGTACAGTGGCTCACACTTGTAATTTTAGCAGGAAAAGGCAGGAGGATTGCTTCTGGTTAGGAGTTCAAGACCAGCCTGGTCAACATAGTGAGACCCAGTCTTTACAAAAAAGAAAAAACTAGCCAGGATTGGTGGCTCATGACTATAGTCCCAGCTACCTGGGAGGCTGAGAAAGGTGTATCACTTGAGTGAGTTCAAAGTTGCAGTGAGCTATTATTTTGCCAAGAATGAAAACATGTCTCAAAAAAAAAAAAAATTCTAATCTCTATGACGGATAATTTAACGTACTTCATTGCAATCCTATTCAAAATCTCAAATTTTTTTTGTAATATTGACAAAGTTATTCTAAAGTTTGTCTAGAGAGACAAAAGACCCAGGGTAGTCAATGCAATATTGAAGGAGAACAAAGGACTGACACTCTGTAACTTCAAGATTTCAAATAAAGCTATGCTAATCAAGACAAGATGGTATTGGTGAAATAATAGATGAATAGAAATTAATATAACAGATGATACAGTCTAGAAATAGATTTATGTATATATTGTCAACTAATCTTGCATTAAGCAAAAGCAGTACAGTGGAGAAAAGCTAGTATTTTTTACAAAATGGTGCTAGACCAACTGGATATGCAAACAAACCAAAATAAATAAAGGAAGAATCTAGGCACAGACTTTACACTATTTGCAAAAGTTAATTAAAATTGATCACACACCTAAAGATAACAATCTAAATCTAAAATATCTAGAAAATACTGTAGTAGAATATCTAGGTACGACATCAAAGGCATTTTCTTTGACACGAAAAATTAATAAGTTAGACTTTACTAAAATTAAAAATGCATGTCCTACAAAAGACACTGTCAAGATAATAAAAATAAAAACCAGCCAGGTGGGGTGGCTCAGACCTGTAATCTCAGCACTTTGGGAGGCCGAGGCGGGTGGCTCATGAGGTCAGGAGATCGAAACCACCCTAGCTAACACGGTGAAACCTCGTCTCTACTAAAAATACAAAAAATTAGCCAGTCGTGGTGGTGGGCGCCTGTAGTCCAGGCTACTCAGGAGATTGAGGTAGGAGAAGGGTGTGAATCTGGTAGGCGGAGCTTGCAGTGAACAGAGATCGCACCACTGCACTCCAGCCTGGGCGACAGAGAGAGACTCCGTCCCCCCATCACCCCAAAAAAAAGAAAGAAAAAAAATATGCCAAGGGGAGATGGGAACTCTCTGTACATATCACTTAATTTTTCTGTGCACCTAAAACTGCTCTAAAAAAGTAAAGTCAATTAAAAAAAATTATGAACTGTTTTATATTTTGACTAAGCAATCCTAAATGTATAAATATAATCCAAAGATACAGTAGAAAAAATGCAGATTTTTTGCATCGCTATTTTAGCATTTTTAATAGTAAAAGATTGGAAATATTTAAATGTCAATCAATTGGAATTGGTTGAATACACTATGATGCATCTGCAATGTGAAATTTTCTAAAATTGTTAAAATGAAACTGGAATGTTTAGGATATATTGTAGAAAGCATATTTAGAATATACTTGAAAAACATCAATGGAAGGATAATTTTTAAGATGATGATAATTTATGATTAGAGACTGGCAATAAAATGGGAAAGACATAGTTAGAAAAAGATTTTTAGAAATATAATTCAATAAAAAGATTTAAATTTGGATTCTGTAAGTAATTTATATATTCAAAAAGTCAGTTCATTACCAAAGAAAAAAGCATCTCCTAGTATCTGAAATTAATGTCTGACATAAACACCTAAGGAATCATTTTAAGTCATATATAATACACTATATATTCTGAGAAAAATATTGTTGCAAGAAAATTGTTAATTTCAAGTCACAGTCTTATTTTTAGCAGTAATATACTTATTTAGAAAAATATATGTTTTGTATATTGTGTATATATATAATATATGTAGAGAGAGATTAATGAGGCAAATACCTAATTTTATTTAAGGTCTTCAGAACCAGTATATAAGTGTGACACGAGATAAGAAAATATAATATAAAAAAATTCCGTAAACTCTTAATTTTGAATGTTATAGGATCTCATATTGTTTTCAAAAATTGTTATCGCTGCATATGTAAACATCAAGATGAAATCAAGGCTCAGTAGCAATAAGAATCACTAATGCCTCTGTTATGGGCTCCAGATATATTCCCCCACTTAAAAGAGCCAAAAATCCTTAAGGAAATAACAAACTCTGCGTTTTCATCAGGATGTATGAAATTAACCTGGAATATCTTATTCCACAAAGCAAGTGACTTATCACAGAGAGATTAAAGGGGTCCCCTTAGCCCATAATAGGGTTGTCTGGGCATTGAAAGGAATGACTAACATCTATTCAATAAGTTGAATACATAAAAAATCCAATTCCTCTATGAACGGTTAACTAGGTCACCAAATGCTGTAATCTTAAAATTGGCAATCAAAGAAAAATAATTAAAAGTTTATCTTGTCTTTTCTGAAATAACTGTATTTCAAAATAAGCTCTGTTTGATAAAAGAAAGTCTTCTCTACAGAAGTCCAGCTACTAATTATGGAAAAGAATTAGAAAATAATAATTTTGAAAGCTCTAACAAAAAACTAAACAAAACTTCCTAACGTGCAACTGTTTTACAGAGCATTTTACAAAGCGTTTACAGAAAACTTTATACATCCAATAACTGGGCTTAACATCACTAAAAATGCGACAATTCTCTGTGATGGGACAAAACACGAAGTTCATAGCACCACTCCTAAAGTGTTGCTAACCAAAACATTTTAACCAAAACTGAATCAAACCATCAGAAGTAACATTTAACTCCTACTCATAGGCATATTATGAGTAGAATTTCAAATTAACATCACAAAGGAGTGAATAATTTAAATGCTGGTGCAAACAAATGAACATGTGAAAGAATGTTTTCCAACAATTTGGAAATAAGATGAAATAAATATCAAGTGATACCAATAAAGTGTTTTGAATTTTGTTATGGGTGATAATAGTATTGCTGCTATGTAATAAAACAGTTGTTTTTTTTCAAAGATGTAAACTGATTGAGAAGGGTTAATGGCAGGATGAAAGGGATTTGTTCTAAAATATTTCAGCCACAAAAACCTAACAAAGACACAAAAAGGGTAGAAAAAGCTAGAGCTCCAAATTACTGATAGTTAATTATTCTGTATGATGAGCCTTTACAGGTTTATTATAACTGTCTTTCCACTTTGATATTGCATATTTGTAATATTACACAGTAAACAAATAAATTACATGTAAACAGATATATAGCTAAAAGAATGAGATGGAAACAGATTGGCAGAAAGAGAAGAACAGAGAGTCACAGTTCAAAATGAGCTCTGGAGAAGACAAATATAGAATAAGATCAATGCCAGGAACCTTAAGTTTATAGTCAACTAATGAAAAAGAGCAATGATAAAATTGGGAGCAAGATAAAAAGAAAATCTATCAACACAATACGGTTAGCTCTCCCTTCGACTCTATATCTTGAGAGACAGTAGTAAAGACATACTCCAAAAAGTTTTAAAAAGTGTTGAGCTGCTTTATACATAAACTATCAGTTTGGCTAACGCTCTGACTTAAGATCCCGGTATTACAGAATGGATCCTGAAGCATCTCCAGCTATTTGTAGGAGAACATAGGAAGATAAAAATGTAAATGGAAAACAGTAACTCCAGTGGAAGTCCTAGGATAAATTCCTAAGCACAGGTCATAGAAATTAGAGCTGAGACACATGAATGCTAATGTACCTGGGGCCAGATTTATGACAATGCAACTAGTTAAATAAGAATTTCTAAAAGGGACTTGAAATCTGAAGGTCTCAAAATCAAGAAAGTAGGATACCTATGCTGCACAGCTGCCACACATCCATTCACCTTCCCATGGACAATAGAGAGAAGCTACTTCTCTTAGTCTTAAAAAGATCAATTACTCCAAAGGTGAATTTAAGAGAAGGTTCATTTTTCATGGAATTTAAACAAACTGTCAATATAAGAAGTAACAATACCAAAAATTAACAATGCTTTCCAGCTACCTTTTGACCCACAAAAGGAGGGACTGGAGGACCACTAGGTTTAGAAAACAAAGAGTTATTATTTCAACACTCCAGTAAAAACTGAGCAGAAGGTGACACAGATCATTGAGATTAGCTGTGGATCCTGCAAGTCACGGGGGAATAGATTTGACTTTTTTCTAGTCAGGTAAGCATCACAACTTTACAATGAAGTTCTAACAGCGTTAACAAAAATATCACCGACAAGAAATCCTTTATGTCAAACTCCACTGCAAATAAATACATATGATGATATTCTTAAAGGCCTAAATAATTCTAATCATAATGCCTAGTACATCCCTCCTATTCAAAGTGTGATCTGTGTTATCTATGTTCCCAGCATCACCATTATGTGAGCATGTTTTAGAACTAATAATCTTGGACCCATAACAGAAACACTGAATCAATATTGTCAATGTAATAACATCCCAGATGATTTGTATATAGATTAAAATACGAAGCACACTGGTCTAGAACACATATGAAGTTAGGAGCAAGGCACCCATTGTAAAACAATCTAGCAAGACATTCAAAAGAAATTAAACCAAATGCACACTCGTATGTTGCAAACACAGCATTTATACCTTAAATTATACTACATTATAAATAAGTTGCACTAACCTGTTTTCAATTTACCATCCATAAGTTTCAGCTAACATTGTGACCAGAGAGAGGAAATCTCAATGTATATAGTATTACTTAATTTGGAAGTCCAGTACATAAAAATTTTTGTAATTGGAATCCTAAATGTATTTCTATATACTATTATTTATTTATACACTGTAACTGGCATGTAAATATATTACTAAATATACTACTACAATTAAATCCTATATTCACAAACAAGGAAACAGTGATTTTTCAATTACCCCAAAAACTCCTAAAATTATAAATTTAGAAAACCAAATTAATGAGTACCAAAATTAAAGAACAGAAAGTTTAACTCTAAAAAAAAGTCTGAAATGAGAAATCAAAAATTTTAAGTGTTCTAATAATCTTGTAACTCATGTCTATAAATAGTTAAAATTAGTTGCTACATAGTAGAAATAAGCTAATTTTTGACACTTTACCATATTTTTCTAAATTTGGGGAAAAATTAGTTAATTGGTTGTATAGCACTATGAACATAGATGATAAAGAAAATCTAAGTTTGAGAAAAGAAGTTAAGTATTCTTCAAAATGCAGGTGATATAAGCAAAATATGAAAAATCTGAATAAAGCCATTAAGATATCAAATAATTCAATATTTCTCTTATCCTTCTAATGAAGTTACATGGGGAAAGAATGAAGTAATTAAGATAATACTAAATTTAAAAAATTATAAAGCAGAATACATTGAATCAAATCAAAGCAGCTATACATGCTTATAAAAATGCTTCTAGAACGAAGAAAATAGGTATGTACGAGGGAAAAAATATATTTTCAGCAGAAATATTCTTTTTTTATTTTATTTATTTATTTATTTATTTATTTTCGAGACAGAGTCTCACTCTGTCACCGTGGGTGGAGTACAGTGGCGTGATCTCAGCTCACTGCAACCTCTGCTGCCCAGGTTCAAGCAATTCTCCTGCCTCAGCCTCCCGAGTAGCTGAGATTACCGGCACTTGCCACTGTGCCTGGCTAATTTTTGTATTTTTAGTGGAGATGGGGTGTCACCATATTGGTCAGGCTGGTCTTGAACTCCTGACCTCGTGATACACACGCCTCGGCCTCCCAAAGTGCTGGGATTACAGGCGTGAGCAACCATACCGGGCAACAGTATTTTCAAAAGCCACACAATACACAAAAAGATTTTCAATCAGTTATCTTTTACATACAATAAAGGCTAACACTGGTTTTCTTAAATCAATAAGGGTTTTATGGGTGTAATATAAGTGGATCATATAACTGATGTCAATATAGATTAGTAGGTTTAGAAACTGGAAAAAAGATATTACACTGACAGAGATAATTTGGCCAGAAAACTGTTATTATCATCGCTAGGTACTGCCCTTATCATTATAGCTGTGAACAGGCAGCTCCACCTCCTTCAATACCTCTCTCTCCCTTTCTCATTTCAGCATCTATGCCCTAGAAAGAGCAATGCAATGAACTGATGTGACTTCCGTTGCCTATACTTTAACTATTTGTTGCTGATGAGGAGGAAAATCAGCCCCATTATCATCTGACAGGTGAGGTACAACAGAGCATCGCACTAAATTATGGAACATGGAAAACTACTACCAAATATAAACAGTTGCCCTAACTTTTATCACTTTAACTTAATTCACGTCGCTGCAAAAGATTTCCATAGGCTAGGTGGCTTAAACAACAAACATTTATTTCTTGCTGTTCTGGAGGCCACAAGTTTGAGAGCAGCCTGCCAGCATGGTTAGGTTCTCAATGAGAGTTCTCTTCCTGTTTATGTCTCCATATGGCCTTTGCTTGGTGTGAGCATGAAGAGAAAGGAATCTCATATCTTTTCCTCCTTGTACAAGAGCAATAATCTAATCAAGGGGACTATGCACTCTTGACCTCATCTAAATCTAATCACTTCCCAAGGGTAAATACCATCACATTGGAGATTAAGGCTTCAATATATAAATTCAGAGCAGGGGGTGGTGGGGGCACAAACACTTAGTCCATAGCAGCTGACATGATATAATATTGAAACCCAGGAGTCCCTGAGTTTGTATATATTCTGTTTACCTGTCTCTGCAATTTCACCATATGAAAGAAATCTTCCTTCCTCTTTGATCTTCAGGATTCTAGATATAATTGCACATATTTTCTATTAGCTCTGTCATGAAGACCTCAAAATAGCTCAGCAGAAGGCTCAACTTCCAACAACGGTGAAACAATTATTGTGATCCACAATGGAAGGATTTCTGTTTGGGGTTCTAACATCATGGTATCAGCAGATTCTAGAACCACGGGGAAGAATAATAAAAATAATACTAGTGATTAAGAAAATATAATTGTTACAAAAGTCATCCCCAGTTCCAAAATTTGGATTTTGTCTTAGTCCGTTTGGGCTGCTATATCAAAATATTATAAACTGAGTGGTGATTTATAAACAATAACAGTTTATTTCTCAAAGTTCAACGTTTGAGTACCAGCAGTTTGGGTGTCTGCTAATGGCCTGTTTCCTGGTTCATGCATGATGTCCCCTCATTGTGTTCTCATGTGGTGAAAAGGTGAGGTAGCTCTCATGGGTCTCTTTTATGAAAGGAATCTCATTCATGAAGAAGCCACCATCACAATGTAATCACCTCCCAAAGGCCCTATTTCCTAATGCTGTCATCTTAAGGGTTAGAATTTCAGCATCTGAATTTCCAGGGAACACAAACATTCAGTTCAAAGCAGGTTTCAAATCTGTGAAATCTGAAAAAGGGAAGAACAGAACTCTACTGTTTATTGTCAGAAAATGTACAGTATCCTGAGAAATAGAACCTTGTAGTCTTGCAAGCTAGAAACTTCTAACATTTGAATAAAACACAGGGCCATATTTTCTGGCTGATTTCGCATATAAGACTGGTAAATCACGTGGGCTCAGTTTCTTTTTTTATTATTTCTTTCACTTAAAAGGAGTTTTTTAAATTCAGAAGCAACATCATATGGTTTAATAAGGTTTAACACGCAGAAACATATGAAAGAAACTAATAATGAAACAGGACGGGTGGGATAATATGTCTAATGAAGAATATGTCTAATTCTACTAATATGCAGAATATGTATAATCTCTCACTATTTTGGAAAGTGTCCAGTGTAATTAATTAGTTTTCTATCGGTTCTTCTCCCCATGGTACCTGCAAAGAAAAAAAAAAGAAAACCACAGCAGGCATATAACTTATTCCCTTCTTCCATGGGGACACCTAAGTAAATGTTGAACTAATAAATTTCCTTGTAAACACGCTAAGGTTATTTACGAGCAGGAAGGTAGCCAAGGAAATTACCTAAAAATGTTTTTAGCAGATGTACCTGATCTATCTAGATTACTCTTCTGAAATAAAACTGGCTGGAAAGTAGAAGTTAGTCATGGAAACCCTTTTGCCTATGTAATTCATAGAGTATAAAAACTAAGAAGTCCCAAACTTAAACAGCATGCTCTGAACTGACACCTACCTTACATTATTGCATTCGTGCTGGGCTGTTTATCTGAAAACAAAGCAGTTACTAAGGCTAAAAAGAAACAATTCAAAAATTGTGTCTGATAAATTTGGGCCACTGCAATAGAGAAATGTTATTTCCATGTCTACATTAGTTCATAACCTTTTCTGTTGTTAGTATATTTGATGAAATATGAGATTGATGATTTCTGAGAATATGTAACAATGTAAATGTTGTGTCAATAAATATATTATTGTGGAATGGGGATGAGGTGGAAGATTCTCCCACAAATGAGAACATATTCATCAAGGGCATTATCAGATTATATTTTAAGCATCCATATTATTCGGAAATAGAATGTTCTCCTTTCTACAACCGTAACATCTTATTCATAATTTCATAATTGGCACATTGAATAAATCCTCAAATTCATTATGTTTATTATGAAGAATTTGTCTCTCTTTTTCTATCACTGTATGAATCAAAAATATATACTAAGATGCTGGACTCGGGCTTAGTAGTCGATGAACTATCAACCTATGTCTTTCCCAAGGCTCTTTATTACAAGTTTCCATTTTTCCAGCCTTAATAGCCTGGGAGAGGGGAGGGATTACTCTCTTAAGTGTAGCCAGCACCAAACAGAGACTTTCCATTATTCTCGCTTCCCTCAAGTTGGCATTATTGGTGACTTAGTATGTTGTAGTTCCTATAACAAAAATAATACAGATTGGGTGTCTTATTAATCAACAAACATGTATTTGTCACAGTTCTGGAGGTCCAAGATACATGTCCAAAATATGTAGTGTCTAGTGACAACCTGCTTTCTGGCTTGCAGACTTCACCTTCTGCCTGTATGCTTGCATGGCCTGGAGAGAGATAATCTCTCTCATCCTTCCTTATAAGGGCACTCATTTCATTTATGAAGGAATCACTCTCATGGCAGAATTATTTCCCAAAGGCCTTACCTCACTGGGGAGGTAGACTTCCAAATACTATCACATTGGGGTTAGACTTCAAGCATAAAAAATTTTAGAGAATACAAACATTCAGTCTACAGCGATCTTTCAGTAAATTGGGTAAAGCAGCATCCACAAATGTACTAAACTCTAGGCTATACTGCAACTGTACATCTTCATCATGAAACCATTAGTGTAACACTGTGATATTAATTTCCTCTTTGGAAAAAGATACAGGAAAAGTTAATTGTTTATGTGAATGTCCTAGGAAAAGTAAAGTACAGACTATTAAGACAGAAAAACAAGTCTTTATAGATATTACCAACAAGGTAAAGGTTACATTTCTATTGCTGACTTTGGGCCCTTTCTTTTATTCATAGAGGCACCTAGCCTGATCCAATACTGACAGAATAAACACTGACAATTTTGAGGTTATGGGCAATACCAAATAAGATTGAGAAGGATTAAGTACAGGTTACTTATACTTATACTCTAGTCAATAAGGAGATAACATAAAAATAAAACCAATAATGAGTATGTGTTTCTCCAAATTAGAAAGAAGTGCTTCTTTCTTCAAAACAGTTTCCTACCACTAATAAAATGATTTCCATAACAAATATATGTGACACATGTGATATTAATGATATCACATAAGATGGTACAGTGCAACACTAAATAACTTTACATGGTATATATAAATGTAGTACTTATATGTATTATTTTTCTCTCTGACGTTTACAAGACAATTATAAATATTAACTATATCACTTTTTCTCTTACCTTTTTCTCCTATATAATCTAGGTTATTTTAGTGGATCTGCATTCTATAAAATAATAAATCAGAATACCTAGAAGGGTATATAATGCCACCTAGGTATGGATAAAATATCAAATAAGATTTTGGATCTCTCCTGTGGATACAAGCTTGAGTGTGCTTTCATAATTATTGCAATTATGTGTGCTAGGGAAAAGTATGCTTTATTACTACTGGTTCTCTTTTGAAGTTTCAGTAGAACATTTTCATGGATTTTGAACAGGCAAATATGTAAAATGTGGAGATGATTGTGGTATGCCACACCACACTCCTTCCACGATGCCTTCATATACCACAGATGTTTTAAAGTTTGAAAACTGCACTTCCCATGTTCATGCACTTCCATGAACGTTGTGGCTGGCTAGAGTTCTGAATATAAATAAGGCTTTTACAGATTTCGATGCATTTCTACAAGATATGGAAGGCACAATTAACATAGAGGTTATTTTCCTACTTCTTTCTGCAAGTTTTCTGCTGTTATGAAAGGTTTTGAAGACATCAGATTACCCTTTGCCACTGTTGCAATCACCATTGTCCTTCTTCAACTTCATTCTGAAGCAGTGGTTTGGGCTTATTTTTTTTTTTTTTTTTTTAATCCTTTTATGTCAGCGATAGTTAAAGGGGTCTTAAATTCAGAGTTCATGTGTTGGCTTGACAGGTGGAACCTTATTTGATGGGTAATAATATTTTATAGGATTCATTCATGGTGTCCCTGTCTAAAGTCTGGTCCTTTATCCCTTTCAATAATATGATAAACATTTTCCAACAAAATGTTTTCTAATTTAAAACACCTAAAATTCCTTTTATTTATTGTCCTGAATCTAGGCTGATATGGTAGGTGATACCAAAAAATGAGTTAAAGTTAAGGTATTGGGTAGTTATTGGTGGCATAAGGCAAAGAGCCCGAGTTGTTTGTTAGTCTATTGCAAAAATATTTGGTGAAACTGAAATTTGTGTTATTCTCAGTGGCTATCCATGTTACTGAGAGGTTGAGCATTAGTAGAACTAGTTTGTAAGCCTCAAAATGTAACTGTATGCTGGCTCCTGCTTTTGACTTGAACAAATTACTTTAAGAAGAAAATTAAGTGAGGCTTATTGTAATACGTGGCTATGGAGATGTAGCCTTAGCAAGAGATAATACAGCAAGGGATTTTAAGGCCTGAGTATTTGTCACAGTCAATGGGAGGCAATCCAAAGCCAAATATCAGGTATAAGATGTTACCTTCCCACTGAAGTCAGTAATTTTAGATACCCTAAAGTTTGCCACCATTAATTTAAGAAAGATGAAAGAAAGAGATCAGCACAAAGGCATTGATGGTAGACAAGAAGCATTCAGTGTTTTGTCTAGACAAGCCCTTTGACTATGTTCATTTGCCCAAAGAATTGAATGAAAGGAAATAGGTCCAAAGCCAAATCAGTTTCTAGAGTCTTATATTGCCAAAGAAACCACAAGTCTGGCCTGCAAAATATAATAGTTGTTCAAATTTTAAAGCAAACCCTGGGCTCTAAACCTGCACCAGATGGAAGCCTGCTGGGAAAGCTGTGCAGTCTCATATTTCTGACGTGCCTGCAGATGAGATTGAGCGAGAAGAATTCTTCCAGTAAGCAAAGCCAGGGGCTATGGAACATAGCAGAAAACAAAGTTAACCCAGAGAGCAAAACCAGTTTGTCCACAAATATCTTGCTCTACTGCCAAAGCAGGGACTTTTCAAAATTCCTGCCCAATGGTATTTTATAACTCCTATGAACAAGAGACTGTTGGGTGTTTTTTATTCTTTTGTTCTCTTAATGAAATTTTTTGTTGAGCATACCTTGTTCATACAGCATAGTTGGATATTAGTTATAATTTCCATTCTATTAAAAGTCACTAGACTACAAATAGCTGCATCTAAACTCATGAAGAGGTCTGCACAACACTTAGAAATCTTAAACTTAGATGAAGATGTGATCATTATCAAACTTTAGTTTATTCAATTGATGGAAGGTTAAGTTTGTGCAATTACAAAAGTATTCATGGATTTCTGGGTAGCAGAGGCAAAGCTTATTACTATTCCACATGCAATGTCTTCTTTTTTCTATTTAGTAAATGCTCCTGAATTTTAAGTAGGCATATGATGACCAAGCTAGGCCAAACATGCTTTCTCCCATTGACGCCGGAAGTGTCAATATGATAAGTTCCTGACAATGAGGATGTGAACAGAAATGACCAGTTTTTAACAATATTATAAGAATTTAAGTGGCAGAGATACAGTTATATCTTCATCCCTATCCTTTCACCAAAGCTATAGCAATATTTCATTATATTTACTTTAAATTCAAAAGACTTAAATATATTTTTAAATATCTGGCCCCTCCTTCTAATTTTGTGAATAAATAGAAATTTATGTGAGAGGGTAGTGACTGAGATGTAGAACAGAGGGAGATCAAATAATAAGAGAATAATAAGAGAGACTCTTTTTTTTTTGTCACAAATACAAGAAATTTGTAGAGTGAAAACTTTAGAGAGCCTTCCTATGGACCATGAAATCTATAGAAAAAAAGTGTTTGCCATATATTCATGTTTCATTTATACAGACATAATCTAGGTAATTAGTTTAATCAATGTAAAAACACTTACGTATTTCATCTTTTGTTTCTAAAAGATGGAAGGGTAGAGCTCTTTTATGACACTGATATGTTTGAGTCAATAAAGTAAACATCTTTAAGTCTGACATTCCTTGCAAAGACAAGTTTTTATGTTTTTTAAAAATATTTTCTTTGCAAAAATGAGAAGTCATTATAAATATGTCTTTAAGAGTGTTTAGTATGTACAGAAAATACAATGACGTATTTCCATAGCTTCCATGAAGGAAAGGAAAGGCATACCTCTCTCTCATAGTGTCAGAATCTAAATCTTGTGTAAAAGTGACTTGCATTTATGGTAGAAACTCTGCAAACCATTAACTGCTTTGTGTGTATGTATAAGCAGCTTTAAGTAATTTGTAGTAAAAGCCAGTGTTAATAAATTTCCATATCGTAAATGACTCCATGCCAGTAAATTTGTGGAGCCATTTTAAAAATTTCAACCTAAAGAGAGTTTTATCTGCTCCCTGCTTATTTTTTCTTTTTACCCCTCAATTCCCAAGCTTAGTATATTTAAATACATTTAGTTTATTTACTGTTTTGATTCTTCACAACTCAATCTCTGTTTCTGTAGACAGTCTGATGAATGCGTAAGTACCACAAGAACTATGAAAATGTAAATTTTAGGAGGTACTCTTTCTGAAACTAGGCTAGTGAGCATGGTAATTGTACTAAATCTGCCTTTTCTGTAGTATTCCAGCAACTTGAAAATACCCTGACTAGAATTTTTATTTGACTATACTATAAAATGCACAGAATGATATACATTTTTGGGCATGTGACCCAACAAAATTTGTTGCATTGTAGTTAGATACCCTGTGAGTGTCTGTGCACATTTTGTCTATGAAATATGTACATGGATGACTATTATTAAAAACAAATTTGCAAGGAAACTTTATTCAGTGCTTGGGGATAACAAGAGTATATGAAATTTATATATATTAACAAAATAATGTGCATACATAAAAAATTAAAAAATAATTATTTATTTAAAAGACTATATAAAAGGATTCATATCTCTTTCTTCATATACATATTACATATATAGTTGTAAACTGCCTATATATAAATTACCTATTGACTTACCATCTTTGGAACATTAATGCTTACTTCACTAATAGTCACTCTACTATCATTCATTTCCTGTATTCATGTTATTAACATAATGTAGTTAGCAGCTAATTCAACTCAGTTAATTTAAATTAGCATATTTTATAGACTATTCAAATCCTGACTGAAACTCTCTCTCTGTTTCACTGTCTTTTATTTCTTTCACGCTGTCTAGATAAACAGATAGACAAGTGAAATATAGATATAGATATAGGTGGATATATGGGTGTGTATTTACAATGTATTGAATTTGAGCAAGCTAAATAATTTTTCTATGTCTTGGTTTTCTATTCTGTAATGTCAACTATCTATGCTCAAGGCAGTTATGTGGATTATGTGAGAGAATGCATATGAATTAATTAGAACCATGCCTGGCATTTTATAAATGTTTAATGTGGTTATCTAACACTATAATCAGGATTACCGGTAATCCTATAGAAATATACTAATACCTCTACAATAATTGCATTCCTATTTTTGGTTATATCTACTTTAGACAGCTGAGCATCAGGCCATGGTGACCTCCTTGGCTTTTCCTATTACTCTCTGTCCCAGACAAGGTGACTTCCAATTACATTCAGGCACACAATGACTTTTTGAATTATTAAGATACAATAATTCAATATTTATTTCTATGGACATAATTAGACTTGTCATACTTTGTAGATGAATTGACTTTCAAAATTAAAAATCTTTGAAAATACGATGCTTCCTGCATTATGACTAAGCAAACATTGTTGAATACACAATTCCAGCTGATGAATAAACTGGCATTGTCTGTATAATGGCTTCATTGCCTCCTTTCTTACATAGTTCAAGAGAAAACACTAAAATGTTAACTTAAAATTTTTTGAATTGTCTATTATTCAAACACCTGTCCTATTTGCTTCATAAATTAACCATACCTTCTTTTCAAATATTCTCACTTAAGATTACTAAGATTATTTTGCTTATACAGTGAACAAATGTCTTCACTCTATTTGAACAGTTCATCTACTAAATAAAGCTGTAATTTCCAGACCCTTTATCTTCTTGTTTCATCCTGCCCCAGCTGCTTTCTAGAACTAAAGTGTATCCAAATCCAGAGAATTTAGTTCATTACACTTTTAATGTGGTCTAATATTTAATTTGTATATGAATCACAATACTTAATTTTCTTATTTTTTAACTTTTTCTTGTTTGCCTTCACATTTGATTCCCATTTTCATTGTTATTTAATGAAAATTCCCAAGTCATTTTCTTTGAAAAAGTTGAGGATATTTCTCCATTTTGTTATCAAAAACTGTGTAGACAATATGATTTTAATTTTTAGTTAGTGGTTACCTAATTTATTTCTCACACCATTCAGGATTTTTTTTATTATAATTCTGAAATTTCAAGGAGTATATGCTTGTGTGTTGGACTGTTACTACGCATAACCTGACATTCGGTGAGATCTTTTTCTTTGAACACTTATGCCAAACTTCAAAGTACCATGTACTTTTATCAATTCAAAATTGCCTTCCTTACTTTTCTGTCAGATTTTTTTTTTCTGAAAATGATATTAAAGTAAACCTCTATAACATTGTTTTACAATATTTTTGAGGTATAGTTGACATGATAAAATGCACATAATAAGTTGCAAAATTTAACAGGAATGTGTGTGTGAATGAACTATTCACCATCAAAATAAGAAATATATCTACACTGGACAAAAGTTCTGCTTTTCATCACTGTAAATTAGTTTGTATTTTATATGCAAATTAATTCATATTTTCTATATTTTTATATACTTGAAATAATTTTGTATGTGTTTTTTTGGTCTGGCTTCTTTCCTCAACATAATTATTTTGAGGTTTATGTTGTTATGTTTATTAGTCGTTCTTTCCTTTTTTTGCTAAATATCATCACTCTGGACAGACATTCAACAAATTATTTAGGCATATAGCTGTCTAAGCTTATTTAAAGTGTTTACAGTTTTAATGATAACAAAACTCTGAATATTCATGCATAGATTTTTGTATGGACATAAGTTTCTTTTTTTTTTCTCTTCAGTAAATAACTGTATTAGATACATGTTAACTTGTTAAGACAATGTCAATTGTTCAGTAATTGTACCATTTACCTTCCTCCCTCTTTCCATCGTTTCCTTTCTCCTTCTCTTTTTATCTCTTTGTTTTTTTCCTTCTTTCCCTCCTTCCCTCCCTCATTCCTTCTTTCCTGCCTTTCTTTCTTTTGCTTTCTTTCCTTTTCTTTCCACTATCTTTTTTTTTTTATTTCACTCCTTCTATTTCTCTCTTCTTTCTTTTTCTTCCTCTCTTTCTTTCTCTCTCTTTTTTTTTTTTTTTTTCTTTCTGGTGGCTGTTGCCTGAGTTTCTTTTTTTATTCCTCCTACTTATATTCTGTTTATATCTTAGCAACCAAAGTCTCAGTTATAAATAATGCCTTATTAAAGCATTATTAAATAATACTTTATTTTTATCTAATGGTATGTTGTTTCATAGCGTTTGGTTCTTGTGTGAGTTAATGGGTGCAGGGTGGTATGATTCCTCAAATTTTACTAACTATATTCACATTTTGTTTATATATGCTATTCTCCTCCTTTATTGCCTCATTTATCTGGTGTTCACTTTCTATGAGTTTGTTTTTATCATTCTCTTGATTACTTTTGATTTTCCTGTAGGTTTACCCTCAACAGTAAAGGACTAGGTAAAAAACTAAAGGAAGCTGTAAGTGTGCAGTACTTTTTCCTTCCTTTCTATGCAGTTATAAGATCCCTCAATAAGTGGGTGTTAAAAATATACAGATTGCAATCTGATTTAAATTTTTTGTTGTTGGTGGTTGTAAATTGCAGTAGAAGCAATATTAAGTGATTGACTCTCTAAGAGGTGGAAAAAGATATCTACTCTTTTGTGAAACAAAAGTAGGGTTTTACATAAACTAGAAGAATCACATAAAATAAGCCAATTAAGCAGTAAAGGTAAACAACATCTATTTGAAATTTCTATTGTAGGGGAGGAGAAATTGTCTCTCCTCCCTCTTAGGGTTTTCCCCTGGACTCGAGAATTAAACTGATGTAAGAAAAATTAACAGAAGAAAAGCATACAAATATATTTAATTAGAGTTTTACATGACATGGTAGTCCTTAAGCAAAAATGAAGATCCAAAGAAACAGAGTCAAACACTTATGTATGTGTTGGACACAGAGTAGTACATTGTGGAAACGTGTCAAGGCAAATGGGTTTGGACTAGGGTACTTAATTGGGTGAAGAAGTAAGTAGGAGGATAAGGGATAATTTTAAAAATTGTATTGTAAAGATTTCTCCCAGCTTCAACTTCCTGCCTTTGATGATAATAATGTTACTTTCCTTTTGTTCTAGAGATGACATCTTCTGTAGGAGAGTTTTATCTCCTGCATTCAGGAAGATAAAAGGAAGGGTCAGAGAGGTCTTTTTGCATCTACTGTTTTTTTTTTTTTTTTTTTTTTTTTTTATTTTTATTTTTATTTTAAAGTACCTTTAGCTCAAAATAATCTTCACTGCAAGGGGACTTATTTATGTTCTGAATTCCAACTCCATCTAGTATCTTATCATTATAAACATGTATTTCTATGGACCCAATAGTGTCAGCAACATAAAAAGTGCTAAGAGACATAAACCTATTAATTGCACAGTAATTACCATTCCCTAGTAGTTTTATGTAAAAGCAGAAAATACGTTTTTGGCAGCAAAGTATCCTCAAAATACCTCCTATAATTCTGTGTTGCTGACACTGATATTCATCATTTGAGATTAACACCAGGGTCTTATTCTTAGTCATTCAGTAAGTTTTCTTGTGTAGATTTTTAAAACACAGAATCACTCCATAACCACTAATTTAAACAGTGTAAACTGGGCAGGTTGGTTCATGCCTGTAAGTCCAGCACTTTGGGAGGCTGAGGTGGGCAGATTGCTTGAGCCCAGGAGTTTGAAACCAGCCTGGGTAGCATGGCAAAACCCTGTCTCTATCAAAAATACAAAAAAGTTAGCCAGGTGTGGGTGTGCATAGTCTTAGCTACTCAGGAGGCTGATATGAAAGGATTACTTGAGCCCAGGAGGCAGAGGCTGCAGTGAGCCAAGATTGGGCCACAGTACTCCAGCCTGTGCAATAGAGTGAGATCCTGTCTCAAAGAAAAAGAAAAAGAAAAAAAAAACAGTACAGTGCAGAGGAGAAATTATGTGCCTTTCTATTTTAAAAGTTTCACAATTGGATTATTCTTACCTAGTTAAAGGTAAAACTAACTTTCCTGAGGAATAATTTTCTACTAAAATATAAATATTACTTGTAACCAATTACCTATAATTAGCAATGTAAATTTACATTTCATTATGCTCTTAGATCCTACGTATGAAGAATTCTAAGTCCCATTGGGGATGTCTTGTCTGTACTCTATGATGAAATGGCTTCAGCTATGACTTGAATAACTGCAAGTAGTATAAGAAGCTAAGGGGTGGGATTATCCCTTAGCTTCTAGATGTATTTTCTAGATACATCTTCACTCATATGTATGGTACCTGGGTTGAGATGACTTCAAGCCTGGGATCAAACAGCACTCTCAAATGAATTCTAAGTGCAGATTGTATATTTTCTTTGGGCTTCTCACAACTTGGCACCTGGATTCCAGAGGCAGTATCAAAAGACACAGCAATCAAAAAACAAGTTTTCTACTTGAAAGGCATGGCCTTTCTGATGTAGGTTAAGAATTTATATATAACGTCTTCCGCCACATTTTGTTGATTCTTTTATCTTCTTGCTTGTAGAATGACAAGGTGACACAGCAAAAGAACATGTGGAATGGGCAATGTTATGTCCATCTTTGCAAAATGAAACCCCTCACAATATCCCAGGAATGTTTGACTCATTAAAATGATAAACATTATTCACAATTCAGTTAAACAAGTTGCACTTATTACTTATTCTCATAATAGCTCATTATAAGAAATTTAATAAAAAATTTCACCATAAATAGCACATAATAAATCAAATTTGCCTGCGTAAGTTGTGATAGGTAAGCAAAAATTTGATTACTCTATATTACAAAATAACGAAATGAAAGAAATACTTATTATAAGCATCTGTATAAATTTAGGCTTACTTTCAATAAAAGCTATAGGCATAATAATCATTTTCAATAATAACAAAAATATAATAAAAATTAAATATTAACTTTTAGTTGTTGAAAAGAACTTTTATAGAAACAGAAATCACAAAAGGAAGGAATTTTTAAATATAAACAAGAAACAATTAACTAGTGATGTGATTTGGATGTGTCCCTGCCCAAATCTCATGTTGAATTGTAATCCTCAGGGTTGGAGGAGGGGCCTGGTTGAAGGTGATTGGATCGTAAAGCCAATTTTCCCCTTGCTGATCTTGTGATAGTGAGTGAGATTATGATATCTAGTGGTTTAGTAGTGTGTAGCATGTCCTGCTTCTCTCTCTTCCTCCTGCTCCTGCTCCAGCCAGGTAAGACCAGCCTGCTTCCCCTTCGCCTTCCACCATGATTGAAAGTTTCCTGAGGCCTGCTCAGCCGTGCTACCTGTACAGCTTGTGGACCCATGAGCTAACAAATTACTCAGTCTCAGTATTTTTTTACAGCAGCGAGAGAATGGAATAACACAACTAGAAAGCTGTTATGGCAAATAGATTTAAGAACTACTGGGGCCTGGTGCGGTGGCTCACACCTGTAATCCCAGAACTTTGGGAGGCCGAGGAGGGCAGATCACGAGATCAGGAGATTGAGACCATCCTGGCTAACACGGTGAAATCCCGTCTCTACTAAAAACATTCAAAAATTTTGGCCGGGCGTGGTGGCGGGTGCCTGTAGTCTCAGCTACTCAGGAGGCTGAGGCAGGAGTATGGTGAGAATCCAGGAGGCCAAGCTTACGGTGAGCTGAGATCATGCCACTGCACTCCAGCCTGAGAGAGAGAGCAAGACTCTGTCTCAAAAAAAAAGAAAGAAAAAAAAAAAAAAAAAAAAAAAAAGAACTACTGGTCTAAAATGAATAGATAAAAATTAATGAAGAAAAGTCCAGAAATATTCACAGTTTATAAGAAAGACATGTAAGCACATGTATCAAGTAAACTAAATACTTGAGAGTGATACTTTTCTACAAATTCACCTCAGTAAATTTGAATATTTTGTTCTAATTATCTGAGAAAGATGAAAAAATAATTCAAGAAAAACTTTAATATCTAAGTACATTTGTAACTATAAATATTAAGAAATCTCCCTGTATTAGTTTGTTCTCACATTGCTTTAAAGAACTACCTGAAACTGGGCAATTTACGAAGAAAAGACATTAAGTTGACTCACAGTTCCACAGGTTATACAGGAGGCACGGATGGGGAGGTCTCAGGAAACTTACACTCACGGTGGAAGGTGAAGGGGAAGCAAACTCCGCTTCACATGGTGGCAGGAGAGAGAAAAAATGAAAGAAGTGCTATACACTTTTAAGCCACAAGATCTCGTGAGAACTCACTTATCGCAAGAACAGTAATGAAGAAGTCTGCTCCCTTCATCCAATCACCACCCACCAGGTCCCTCCTCCAACACTAAGTTTGGCAACTTGAGTTAAGATTTGGGTGGGGACACTTAGCCAAACTATATCACTCTCTCACAAAACTTTTAGGGATAGGTAAAACCTATACCTTTTTAGCTTGTCTGAAATAACAGGGCATAAAGAAAGTTGCCAATGGCATTTACTTACAAAGTTAAATTTATCTGAAATAAAAATATAATGGCAAAAATACGTAATGGTATTACACAGATTAATATCACTTACACATATTGATGCAAAAGTTCTAAGCATTATATTACCTCTTAGTGGCTTACAGTGTGCAAAAAGAATAATAAATGTGCCATGAAGAAATGGTTCCTTCATGGGTTGTGGAATAGTTAATATTGAGATACTCGATTCATATATTTTATTGTATTAAATAAGAAAAGCATATTGATATCTAATGAAAAATCATTTGAAGAAAAAACTCTGTTTTCACAAATAGTTCTTTGTCTTTCATCTCTTGCACTCTCTTTTGACATTATTTATAATATTGAAAGGCAGTAAAAGGATAACTGCCATCAAAAGTTTAACATCACTCTTAGCTAAAAAGGTGAAAATAATAGACTTGAATAAATGTTAGAAATTTAGTTATATAATGATGATTATTTGCAAATAGAAAGAATTTTCCACCTCAACTCTAGAAGAAAATCAACTGAAAAACCAGTAAAGATACTTCATTAAGATACATATTTAACACAATTAAATTTAAAAATACGTCTCTACAGTAATCATGCTTGAAAATATATTAGCATTATAACAGATTGAATTTTCAGAAAAATCTAACCTAATATGATATAACTAAAATGATAACTATTTGATACTGTTGGAAAGGCATTTATTTAAAAGGTTATAGAGATAGAAGAAAATAAGATGATTAAAAATATTAATTTGTCTGGGCATGATGGCTCACACCTGTAATCCCAGCACTCTGGGAGGCCGAGGTGGGTGAATCACCTGAGGTAAGGAGTTCGAGACCAGCCTGGCCAACATGGTGAAATCATGTCTCTACTAAAAATGCAAAAGTTAGCCAGGCATGGTGGCACACACCTGTAATCCCAGCTACTAGGGAGGCTGAGGCAGGAGAATCACTTAAACCCAGGATGTGGAGATTGCAGTGGGCCTAGATTGTGCCACTGAACTCCAGTGTGGGAGACAGAGTAAGACCCTAACAACAACAAAAAATTTATTAGATAAACTGCATTTGCACATAGAAGTTAGTTATTATTCTGTAAAATATGTAGACGTGGCCACAGTTTCATATGAATGCTCTATACACCAAAAAATTTAAATACAACATATGTAGTAAATATTTTCTTCAAGTGAAGTACTGAACATAAATTTGGAAACAATTATATAATATTTATACTCTAAAATGAAAAATAAAACATAATGCCTACAAATTTCAAAAAAATGAAAACAAATAAGAGATTTTCCATGAAGTTAGAGGAATTACTCGGTGGAATGTGAATGCCAACACCAACACTACATAAACCAAAGTGTTATTTTAGTGAAATATCAACTAAAAAAACAAAGGTTTTTTTTTTTTTTTTTTTTTTTTTTTTGGACAGAGTCTCACTCCATCACCCACGCTGGAGTGCAGTGGCATGATCTTGGCTCACTGCAACCTCCACCTCCCAGGTTCAGGCGATTCTCCTGACTCAGTCTCCCAAATAGCTGGGACAACAGGCATGCACCACCACGCCCAGCTAATTTGTGTATTTTTCATAGAGACGGGTTTTTGCCATGTTTGTTAGGCTGGTCTCGAACTCCTGACCTCAAGTGATCCACCCGCCTCAGCCTCCCAAAGTTCTGGGATTACAGTTGTGATTCCACATGCCTAGTCCAATAATTTTCTAATGGAGGATTGCACATACATTAAAACCTGTAACTTTTTTGAAACTTTTACACTTCAAGTTTGATATACAGAAAACTCTGAAATAAAAATAAATATTAATTATTAAGTGAAGAACAAAGGCAGCAATAATTTTCATTCAGTGTATGCCTTGAAGAATAGTTGTATTGGGTATGTTTCTTGTGATATGTTTTTAAGCACCATTGTAAAGTTTTGTTTTTGTTTGTTTTTTGTTTGTTTGAGATGGATTTTCGCTTTTTCATCCAGGCTGGAGTGCAGTGGTGCAAGGTTGGTTCACTGAAACCTCTGCCTTCTGGTTTTAAGCGATTCTCCTGCCTCAGTCTCCTGAGTAGTTGGGACACAGGTGTCCGCCACCACACCCCGCTAATTTTCGTATTTTTTAGTAGAGACATGGTTTCACCATGTTGGCCAGTCTGGTCTCAAACTCCTGACCTCATGATCGGCCCATCTCAGACTCCCAAAGTGCTAGGAGTAAAGTTTTTAAAAATCAGTACCTTACCTAAAGAAATCATTGAAAACACCATGTAAAATATATTTTGCTTTGTTGTCTCATTCATGATATTTAGAAATGACATTTTTTTATAAAAATAAATGCTATACTAAAAATCACCTTGCCATTTGTTGCCCAAAGAGTTAGGCTCCATTTAGCTCTTTTCTTGATGAAATGACAGGCCTCCCTAAGTCAATGCATTTCAAAATGTATTAAGACAGTGGGAGTTATACCTGATGTAAATGACGAGTTGATGGGTGCTGACGAGTTGATGGGTGCAGCACAGCAACATGGCACAAGTATACATATGTAACAAACCTGCACGTTGTGCACATGTACCCTAGAACTTAAAGTATAATAATTAAAAAAAAAAAAAGAGAATGTAACCCATTTACATTCAAAGGCTGTTATTGATAAATAAGAACTTACTCCTGAAAAAAAAAAAAAAAGTGAAAAGACTTAATGTGGCACATATACACCATGGAATACTATGCAGCCATAAAAAAGGATGAGTTCATGTCCTTTGCAGGGACATGGATGAAGGTGGAAACCATCATTCTCAGCAAACTAACACAAGAACAGAAAACCAAACGCTGCGTGCTCTCACTCATAAGTGGGAGTTGAACAATGAGAACACGTGGACACATGGAGGGGAACATCACATTATCAGAGACTGTCTGGGGATGGGGTCTGGAAGAGGGACAGCATTAGGAGAAATACCTAATGTAAGTGATGGGTGCAGCAAATCACCATGTCACATGTATACCTATGTAACAAAATTGCACATTCTGCATATGTACCCCAGAACTTAAAGTATAAAAAAAAAAAAAGTGAAAAGATAAAAAAAAAAAAAAAAAAAGACAGTGTCCTTAATGCTGGAGAAAAGTAAACTTTCACTGCTGGTTTATAGCCTGAAGGGATCTTCCACACGCAAAAAATTTTCATCAGAATTTTCTATTTTCCTTCATATTGTGTGTGTGTGTGTGTGTGTGTTCTTGTGTGTAATGTTACATTTTGCTATATAATATATGTGTTTGCTACAAAAATGCCTTAAAATATTTTCTGTGAAATAAAATAAATATTGCCATGAATTTCTTTAAGAAAAGTTTCAATTTTAAAGTATCAATTGTTCGGAAGAAAAGAAAAAAAAACTTCATAGGCGAATAAGACAAATCTCTACAACTCCATAGCCAATGAATTGTGAATTAGACAACAGTCATTTAAGATAAAACATTTCTGGCTTTTGACTCAGATTGGTACAAACATTGGTAATTACATTTATCCGCAAAACATTAGTCTAGTCTATAGTAACCAAGTACAATAATGATGCTTATGGTTTGTATGTTACCCAATACATGTTAGTTTTGCAAAACTATGTAGTTTAATCAATTGCATAGATCAAATGCAATATGAATTAAAGTTAGACAATTTTTTTAATTAAAATAATTAAAAACTTGTATACACCCTTTCCTATCACTTTCTCATATCTTGCACATTTTCTCTAATCCCTGCTTTACTTTCCATGTTTCGATGCTGTACCCACCATCTGACTTTCCTTTCCTGGGAAAGGATACAAATAAAATAGGATGCATGCACAGCATAAAATACTACATGTCAGTTGGAAGCAACACATCAGTTGTTCACATAGAGACACAAATATAACACATTGCTAAAAATAAATAAATAAATAATTAAATACATATGTACACACATAGACAAATACACAAAATAATAGACTAACTTAAATCTATAACATAATTCTATATATGTAATGAAAGCAGATTGTTTTAAGACCATTTTTATTTTCAAAGATTATTTTCAAACTGCAAATACACTATCAGGTTACACAGACTGTAAAATTTTTCCTAACTCAAACCATCCATTTGCTACATCTGTGCCCACATTGGTTATGATCCTACTTCATCTATTCTTTTTTTTTTAAAATTTATTTATTATTATTATACTTTAAGTTGTAGGGTACATGTGCATAAAGTGCAGGTTTGTTACATATGTATACTTGTGCCATGTTGGTGTGCTGCACCCATCAACTCGTCATTTACATCAGGTATAACTCCCAATGCAATCCCTCCCCCCTCCCCCCTCCCCATGATAGGCCCCGGTGTGTGATGTTCCCCTTCCCGAGTCCAAGTGATCTCATTGTTCAGTTCCCACCTATGAGTGAGAACATGCAGTGTTTGGTTTTCTGTTCTTGTGACAGTTTGCTAAGAATGATGGTTTCCAGCTGCATCCATGTCCCTACAAAGGACACAAACTCACCCTTTTTTATGGCTGCATAGTATTCCATGGTGTATATGTGCCACATTTTCTTAATCCAGTCTGTCACTGATGGACATTTGGGTTGATTCCAAGTCTTTGCTGTTGTAAATAGTGCTGCAATAAACATACATGTGCATGTGTCTTTATAGCAGCATGATTTATAATCCTTTGGGTATATACCCAGTAATGGGATGGCTGGGTCATATGGTACATCTAGTTCTAGATCCTTGAGGAATTGCCATACTGTTTTCCATAATGGTTGAACTAGTTTACACTCCCACCAACAGTGTAAAAGTGTTCCTATTTCTCCACATCCTCTCCAGCACCTGTTGTTTCCTGACTTTTGAATGATCGCCATTCTAACTGGTGTGAGATGGTATCTCATTGTGGTTTTGATTTGCATTTCTCTGATGGCCAGTGATGATGAGCATTTTTTCATGTGTCTGTTGGCTGTATGAATGTCTTCTTTTGAGAAATGTCTGTTCATATCCTTTGCCCTCTTTTTGATGGGGTTGTTTGTTTTTTTCTTGTAAATTTGTTTGAGTTCTTTGTAGGTTCTGGATATTAGCCCTTTGTCAGATGAGTAGATTGCAAAAATTTTCTCCCATTCTGTAGGTTGCCTGTTCACTCTGATGATAGTTTCTTTTGCTGTGCAGAAGCTCTTTAGTTTAATGAGATCCCATTTGTCAATTTTGGCTTTTGCTGCCGTTGCTTTTGGTGTTTTAGACATGAAGTCTTTGCCCATGCCTATGTCCTGAATGGTACTACCTAGGTTTTCCTCTAGGATTTTTATGGTATTAGGTCTAACATTTAAGTCTCTAATCCATCTTGAATTAATTTTCGTATAAGGAGTAAGGAAAGGATCCAGTTTCAGCTTTCTACTTATGGCTAGCCACTTTTCCCAGCACCATTTATTAAATAGGGAATCCTTTCCCCATTTCTTGTTTCTCTCAGGTTTGTCAAAGATCAGATGGCTGTAGATGTGTGGTATTATTTCTGAGGACTCTGTTCTGTTCCATTGGTCTATATCTCTGTTTTGGTACCAGTACCATGCTGTTTTGGTTACTGTAGCCTTGTAGTATAGTTTGAAGTCAGGTAGCGTGATGCCTCCAGCTTTGTTCTTTTGACTTAGGATTGTCTTGGAGATGCGGGCTCTTTTTTGGTTCCATATGAACTTTAAAGCAGTTTTTTCCAATTCTGTGAAGAAGCTCATTGGTAGCTTGATGGGGATGGCATTGAATCTATAAATTACCTTGGGCAGTATGGCCATTTTCACGATATTGATTCTTCCTATCCATGAGCATGGTATGTTCTTCCATTTGTTTGTGTCCTCTTTTATTTCACTGAGCAGTGGTTTGTAGTTCTCCTTGAAGAGGTCCTTTACATCCCTTGTAAGTTGGATTCCTAGGTATTTTATTCTCTTTGAAGCAATTGTGAATGGAAGTTCATTCCTGATTTGGCTCTCTGTTTGACTGTCACTGGTGTATAAGAATGCTTGTGATTTTTGCACATTAATTTTGTATCCTGAGACTTTGCTGAAGTTGCTGATCAGCTTAAGGAGATTTTGGGCTGAGACAATGGGGTTTTCTAAATATACAATCATGTCGTCTGCAAACAGGGACAATTTGACTTCTTCTTTTCCTAACTGAATCCCCTTGATTTCTTTCTCGTGCCTGATTGCCCTAGCCAGAACTTCCAACACTATGTTGAATAGGAGTGGTGAGAGAGGGCATCCCTGTCTTGTGCCAGTTTTCAAAGGGAATTTTTCCAGTTTTTGCCCATTCAGTATGATATTGGCTGTGGGTTTGTCATAAATAGCTCTTATTATTTTGAGGTACGTTCCATCAATACCGAATTTATTGAGCGTTTTTAGCATGAAGGGCTGTTGAATTTTGTCAAAAGCCTTTTCTGCATCTATTGAGATAATGATGTAGTTCTTGTCTTTGGTTCTGTTTATATGCTGGATTATGTTTATTGATTTGCGAATGTTGAACCAGCCTTGCATCCCAGGGATGAAGCCCACTTGATCATGGTGGATAAGCTTTTTGATGTGCTGCTGAATCCAGTTTGCCAGTATTTTATTGAGGATTTTTGCATCGATGTTCATCAGGGATATTGGTCTAAAATTCTCTTTTTTTGTTGTGTCTCTGCCAGGCTTTGGTATCAGGATGATGTTGGCCTCATAAAATGAGTTAGGGAGGATTCCCTCTTTTTCTATTGATTGGAATAGTTTCAGAAGGAATGGTACCAGCTCCTCCTTGTACCTCTGGTAGAATTCAGCTGTGAATCCATCTGGTCCTGGACTTTTTTTGGTTGGTAGGCTATTAATTATTGCCTCAATTTCAGAGCCTACTATTGGTCTATTCAGGGATTCAACTTCTTCCTGGTTTAGTCTTGGAATAGTGTAAGTGTCCAGGAAATTATCCATTTCTTCTAGATTTTCCAGTTTATTTGCGTAGAGGTGTTTATAGTATTCTCTGATGGTAGTTTGTATTTCTGTGGGGTTGGTGGTGATATCCCCTTTATCATTTTTTATTGCATCTATTTGATTCTTCTCTCTTTTCTTCTTTATTAGTCTTGCTAGTGGTCTGTCAATTTTGTTGATCTTTTCAAAAAACCAACTCCTGGATTCATTGATTTTTTGGAGGGTTTTTTGTGTCTCTATCTCCTTCAGTTCTGCTCTGATCTTAGTTATTTCTTGCTTTCTGCTAGCTTTTGAATGCGTTTGCTCTTGCTTCTCTAGTTCTTTTAATTGTGAAGTTAGAGTGTCAATTTTAGATCTTTCCTGCTTTCTCTTGTGGGCATTTAGTGCTATAAATTTCCCTCTACACACTGCTTTAAATGTGTCCCAGAGATTCTGGTATGTTGTATCTTTTTTCTCATTGGTTTCAAAGAACATCTTTATTTCTGCCTTCATTTCGTTATGTACCCAGTAGTCATTCAGGAGCAGGTTGTTCAGTTTCCATGTAGTTGAGCGGTTTTGATTGAGTTTGTTAGTACTGAGTTCTAATTTGATTGCATTGTAGTCTGAGAGACAGTTTGTTATAATTTCTGTTCTTGTACATTTGCTGAGGAGTGCTTTACTTCCAATTACGTGGTCAATTTTGGAGTAAGTACGATGTGGTGCTGAGAAGAATGTATATTCTGTTGATTTGGGGTGGAGAGTTCTATAGATGTCTATTAGGTCTGCTTGCTGCAGAGATGAGTTCAATTCCTGGATATCCTTGTTAACTTTCTGTCTCGTTGATCTGTCTAATGTTGACAGTGGAGTGTTGAAGTCTCCCATTATTATTGTATGGGAGTCTAAGTCTCTTTGTAAGTCTCTAAGGACTTGCTTTATGAATCTGGGTGCTCCTGTATTGGGTGCATATATATTTAGGATAGTTAGCTCTTCCTGTTGAATTGATCCCTTTACCATTATGTAATGGCCTTCTTTGTCTCTTTTGATCTTTGATGGTTTAAAGTCTGTTTTATCAGAGACTAGTATTGCAACCCCCGCTTTTTTTTGTTCTCCATTTGCTTGGTAAATCTTCCTCCATCCCTTTATTTTGAGCCTATGTATGTCTCTGCGTGTGAGATGGGTCTCCTGAATACAGCAGACTGATGGGTCTTGACTCTTTATCCAGTTTGCCAGTCTGTGTCTTTTAATTGGAGCATTTAGTCCATTTACATTTAAGGTTAAGATTGTTATGTGTGAACTTGATCCTGCCATTATGATATTAACTGGTTATTTTGCTCGTTAGTTGATGCAGTTTCTTCCTAGCCTTGATGGTCTTTACATTTTGGCATGTTTTTGCAATGGCTGGTACCGGTTGTTCCTTTCCATGTTTAGTGCTTCCTTCAGGGTTTCTTGTGAGGCAGGCCTAGTGGTGACAAAATCTCTAAGCATTTGCTTATCTGTAAAGGATTTTATTTCTCCTTCACTTATGAAACTTAGTTTGGCTGGATATAAAATTCTGGGTTTAAAATTCTTTTCTTTAAGAATGTTGAATATTGGCCCCCACTCTCTTCTGGCTTGAAGAGTTTCTGCCGAGAGATCTGCTGTTAGTCTGATGGGCTTCCCTTTGTGGGTAACCCGACCTTTTTCTCTGGCTGCCCTTAAGATTTTTTCCTTCATTTCAACTTTGGTGAATCTGGCAATTATGTGTCTTGGAGTTGCTCTTCTTGAGGAATATCTTTGTGGCGTTCTCTGTATTTCCTGGATTTGAATGTTGGCCTGCCCTACTAGGTTGGGGAAGTTCTCCTGGATGATATCCTGAAGAGTGTTTTCCAACTTGGTTCCATTTTCCCCCTCACTTTCAGGCACCCCAATCAGACATAGATTTGGTCTTTTTACATAATCCCATACTTCTTGCAGGCTTTGTTCATTTCTTTTTCTTCTTTTTTCTTTTGGTTTCTCTTCTCGCTTCATTTCATTCATTTGATCCTCAATCGCTGACATTCTTTCTTCCAGTTGATCGAGTCGGTTACTGAAGCTTGTGCATTTGTCATGTATTTCTCGTGTCATGGTTTTCGTCTCTTTCATTTTGTTTATGACCTTCTCTGCATTAATTACTCTAGCCATCAATTCTTCCACTTTTTTTTCAAGATTTTTAGTTTCTTTGCACTGGGTACGTAATTCCTCCTTCAGCTCTGAGAAATTTGATGGACTGAAGCCTTCTTCTCTCATCTCGTCGAAGTCATTCTCCGTCCAGCTTTGATCCGTTGCTGGCGATGAGCTGTGCTCCTTTGGAGGGGGAGATGCGCTCTTATTTTTTGAATTTCCAGCTTTTCTGCCCTGCTTTTTCCCCATCTTTGTGGTTTTATCTTCCTCTGGTCTTTTATGATGGTGATGTACTGATGGGGTTTTGGTGTAGGTGTCCTTCCTGTTTGATAGTTTTCCTTCTAACAGTCAGGACCCTCAGCTGTAGGTCTGTTGGAGATTGCTTGAGGTCCACTCCAGACCCTGTTTGCCTGGGTATCAGCAGCAGAGGCTGCAGAAGATAGAATATTGCTGAACAGCGAGTGTACCTGTCTGATTCTTGCTTTGGAAGCTTCCTCTCAGGGGTGTACTCCACCCTGTGAGGTGTGGGGTGTCAGACTGCCCCTAGTGGGGGATGTCTCCCAGTTAGGCTACTCAGGGGTCAGGGACCCACTTGAGCAGGGAGTCTGTCCCTTCTCAGATCTCAACCTCCGTGTTGGGAGATCCACTGTTCTCTTCAAAGCTGTCAGACAGAGTCGTTTGCATCTGCAGAGCTTTCTGCTGCGTTTGTTATTGTTTACTGTGCCCTGTCCCCAGAGGTGGAGTCTACAGAGACAGGCAGGTTTCCTTGAGCTGCTGTGAGCTCCACCCAGTTCGAGCTTCCCAGTAGCTTTTTTTACCTACTTAAGCCTCAGCAGTGGTGGGCGCCCCTCCCCCAGCCTCGCTGCTGCCTTGCCGGTAGATCACAGACTGCTGTGCTAGCAATGAGGGAGTCTCCGTGGGTGTGGGACCCTCCCGGCCAGCTGTGGGATATGATCTCCTGGTGTGCCTGTTTGCTTAAAGCGCAGTATTGGGGTGGGAGTTACCCAATTTTCCAGGTGTTGTGTGTCTCAGTTCCCCTGGCTAGGAAAAGGGATTCCCTTCCCCCTTGCGCTTCCCAGGTGAGGCAATGCCTCGCCCTGCTTCAGCTCTCGCTGGTCGGGCTGCAGCAGCTGACCAGCACCGATCGTCTGGCACTCCCCAGTGAGATGAACCCAGTACCTCAGTTGAAAATGTAGAAATCACCGGTCTTCTGTGTTGCTCGCACTGGGAGTTGGAGACTGGAGCTGTTCCTATTCGGCCATCTTGCTCCGCCCCCCTACTTCATCTATTCTTAACCAGTTGTCTTTTTCAAAGTATACTTCATCACTATTTTCTTATTTTGTCTTTGTATTAGCTATGGTAATCCAAAACTACTATAAAAATAGGCTTAAATTATACAACAGTTCAAAAAAGGGAATCTATTTGTCACTCACAGTTCATAGCGCTGCTCTTGGATAGCAGGGGCTTTGTTGTACATGGTGACTCAGGGCTCTAGTCTCCTGCCAACCTTTGTCTCTATAGTCCCTTAGGGCTGGCATTTTTGAATTTTGCTGTGACCTCAAAGTAACTGGAAAACATATTGACACAAAGATTGCTTTCACCCCATATGTCCTCCCACCCAGTAGTTTTTTATTCACAAAGTTCGAGGCAGGCCAGATAATTTGCTTCTAGCATATTTCTAGATCCTGCTAATGTTGTTGCACACTTTGAAAAACTCCCATCCCAGGGCATCATCTTTCTCTGCATTCTGCCGGGGAAAGTGGCAGGAGAATGCAGAGAAAGCATGAACACTCTTTCTCTCTAGGCTTGGAAATGATTTACCTAGCTCACAAGGAATTTCAGGGCAATCACTTCTTTCTATGGAAAAGTAACACAGATATTGTGAGGCAGTCTTTCCTTCTGGCCACCAAAACCTGAATATTTCTTCATAAACAAAGCATATCTATTTTAATATCACAGGTATTATTTACTGCAATGGCTCCCCTAGTCTTTCACCAAATTCTACAACCATATGCTCAGAGGGTACTACACTGGGGAAAGGGTAACTCCAGTTACTATGAGGATTATCAGACAAAAAGTCTGATTGACACTGCCACTCAGAGACACAAATGTTTTGTAGCTCCTTTATTAGAAGTGGGTCTCAAAAGGATAAGGAAAAATGAAGTCTCAGCTAAAGTAGTTAACAGTGAGCCAACTAGGTCTGCAGACTTATCTAGTAGTCAATACCTTAATCCACAAGGGTGTAATTAGTACTGTGAGACTTGCCAGTAGGAATAATTCCTACATTGATTCCTTAGCCTGTGGAGTAGAAGCTACAATATTGGACAAGGCCAAATATAACTCTGAAACTAGTCTCTTCCTGTGAGAGAACATAATCTCTGCAGGTTAGGCTTATATACCTTTTGCAGAAGTGTTTGTGGCATGTCACTGAAGCCTAGCTGTATTAGTCTGTTTTCACACTGCTGATAAAGACATACCTGAAATTGGGCAGTTTACAAAAGAAAAAGGTTTAATGGATTTACAGTCCCACATGGCGAGGCCTCACAATCATAGTGGAAGGCAAGGAGGAGCAAGTCATATCTTACATGGATGGCAGCAGGCAAAGAAAGAGCTTGTGCAGGGAATCTTCCATTTTCAAAACTATCAGATTTGTTGAGACTTATTAACTATCATGAGAACAGCATAGGCAAGACTCGTCCCTATAATTCAATCACCTCCCACCGGCTTCCTCCCACAACACATAGGAATTGTGGGAGTTAAAATTCAAGATGAGATTTTGGTAGGACAGAGCCAAACCATATCATTCCCCACAGCCCCTCCCTAATCTCATGTCCTAACATTTCAAAACCAATCATGACTACCCAACAGTCCCCCAAAGTCTTAACTCATTTCAGCATTAACTCAAAAGGCCACAGTCCAACGTCTCATCTGAAACAAGGAAAGTTTCTTCTGCCTGTGAACCTGTAAAATCAAAAGCAAGTTAGATACTTTCTAGGTAGAATGGGGGTACAGGCATTGAGTAAATACAGCCATTCCAAATGCGAGAAACTGGCCAAAACAAAGGGGCTACAGGTCTCTTGCAAGTCCAAAATCCAGCAGGGCATGTGGTACAAGCTGTCAGTGGATTTACTATTCTGGAACCTGGAGGACAGTGGCCCGCTTCTCACAGCTCCAGTAGGTGGTGCTCCAGCAAGGACTTTGTGTGCCAGCTCTGACCCCACATTTTCCTTCTGCACTGCCTAGTAAAGGTTCTCCATGAAGGCCTCGTCCCTTCAGAAAACTTTTTCCTGGGCATCCAGGTATTTCCATACATCCCCTGAAATCTAGGCAGAGGTTCCCAAACCTCAATTTTTGACTTCTGTACACTCACAGGCTCAACACCATGTAGAAGCTGCCAAGGCTTGGGGATTGCAGCGTCTGAATCCAAGGCCCTAACTGTACCTTGGCCCATTGTAGTCACAGCTGGAGCAATTAGGATGTTGGGTACCAAGTCCCTAGACTGCATACAGCATAGTGACCCTTAGCCCCACTCACAAAATCATTTTTTCCTTCTAGATCTCCAGGCCTGTGATGGGAGGGTTTGCCTCACATTCTCTGACATGCCCGAGAGAACTTCTTTCCCATTGTCTTGGTGATTAACATTCATCTCCTCATTACTTATGCAAATATCTGCAGCAGGCTTGAGTTTCTTCTCAGAAAATGGGATTTTATTTTCTAATGCATTGCCAGACTGCAAATTTTCTGAACTTTTATGCTCTGTTTCCCTTTTAAAACTGAATGCCTTTAACAGTACCCAAGTCACCTCTTGAATGCTTTGCTGCTTAGAAAATTTTTCCACCAGATACCCTAAATCGTCTCTCTGAAGTTCAAAGTTCCACAAATCTCTAGGGCAGGGGCAAAATGCTGTGATTCTCTTTGCTAAAACATAACAAGAGTCACCTTTGCTCCAGTTCCCAACAAATTCCTCTTCTCCATCTGAGACCACCTCAGCAGATCTCATTGTCCATATCATTATCAACATTTTGGTCAAAGCCATTCAACAAGTCTCTAGAAAGTTCCAAACTTTTGCATATTTTCCTTTCTTTTTCTGAGCCCTCCAAACTGTTCCAACCTCTGCCTGTTATCCAGTTCCAAGATCACTTTTACATTTTCGGGTATCTTTTCAGAGCACCCCACTCTACTGGCACTTATTTACTGTATTAGTACATTTTCACGCTGCTGATAAAGACATACCCCAAGCTGGGCAATTTACAAGAAAAAGAGGTTTAATGGACTTATAGTTCCCCGTGGCTGGGGAGGCTTCACAATCATGGCAGAAGGCAAGGAGGAACAAGTCACATCTTACATGGATGGGAGCAGGCAAAGAGAGAGCTTGTACAGGGAATCTCCCATTTTCAAAACCATCAGATTTCATGAGACTTATTAACTGTCATGAGAACAGCATGGGCAAGACCCACCCCCATAAGTCAATCACCTCCCCTGAGGCTCCTCCCATGACACAGGGGAATTGTGGGAGTTACAATTCAAGATGAGATTTGGGTGGGGACACAGCCAAACATATCACTAGTAGAGACAGAACACCTAAGCAGCAAGTGATTGTGTAAGTGGAACTGATATTATAAGCTGCTTTCTGCCAGATTCAGCCAGTTACGAGGCTGGAAAGACTAATCAGTAGTCATAATGTGAAATTATATATCCTGGACTAAGCTTGAGAAATAGGACACAGACACACTTTCCTGGCTGGGTAGCCCAGATTCTTATTCTTACCACTCTAGTTACAAAACAAACAAACAAAAACCTTCTTACTTCACATCTCTCTTCGTATGGATGTCCCTGTGTGTTCCATTGAAGAAGAAGGAATAAGTCGTAGGTTCACTTATGAATGGGTTCACTCAGTATGTGGGTGCTAACTGTACATGAATGGCATCAGCATTACAGCCACATTCAGTTGGCCATGAATCACAGTTGAAAGAAATTATTTCCCAGCAGTCAGAGCTGATGAAAGTGCTAGTATTCTAATTTATGTGGTAGTAGAACTGCTCCAAGGTCTATGTCGATTTCTGGCCAGTTACAACTCATCTGGCCAGAGGCCTAGAAGTAAAGGAGAGATAAATCAGAGACAAATTTCTCTGGATAGAGTCACATGGATGTGTGGCATGTGGAAATTAGCACCAAGTGCAGATGCCCATTATAAAACACCACCATGGAAGTGTCACTGGATTACTAAACAGACAGAATGACCTGGCCAGTTGATGTTAGCCAGACTTCATCATATGCTATTTTGAACTGGCATGCACCAATAGACTGGCCGTGTCTGTGTTCTCAAGGTTAATTACAGCAGGTTTGTAATTATCTTGGGATGCTTTGCTAAAGTTTGTTTATGACAATGACCCTTACTCAAGGCACAAAATATAACTGATTAATAGTGTTGCTTTGCAACCAGGGGTCTGAAGAGTTTCTGGACCATTCATTCCAGTTAGTTGGGATTGTTTATTGATAACAATGAGATTGATGATTTGCACCTGGTTTCAGTGACACCCTGGAGGATTCTGCTGATAAAACTGGTTATGTAGCATAAATATGTTGCATAGGCAGCCAAATAAAAAGTCTCCAGCCAAGATACAATTTTGAGCTCCCGAATTCCAAGGTGTTCCCTGCACATATTGGCGGTTCCTGATCCAAGAAAAAAATGCATCCATTCATGGGCTTTTGAGATGGATTAAAATAGGAGCTCACATCTGATGTCTCTAGACCCCTCGCTATGAGTTAGCATTTGGCTATAATGTATATGTTTACTTTAATACTGTCACTAATATACTGTACTGTTTTCCTGGAGTAAACTATATATTTGTAAGTATTTTCATTTATATTCTGTGTGTCTTATTTAGCAATAGAACCTGACTTCACAGTGCAGTGGTAGTAATAAACACAAATAATTTACTCAGCAACGTTGACATTCACTAACCAAGACCAATCTAGCTACTATCTCTTTGTAATGCCCAATTTTTCATGAACAGAGACCTGCTCTGAAGCACTGAAATGATGCTATTCCTCAAGTATACCAGCAAGCTACTTAGCAGCAAATAGACTACACTGGACCTTCACTTTTATAGAAGAGCTAGGTTTGTCTTCATAGGAATGACTAGATATACCAAGTATGAATTTGGCTTTCCTGCTTACAGAGCTATAACCAATGTTACTGCATGCGAGCTTTCACATGCCTTTTCCACAGGCATGGAAACTGCAAATGTTGTCTATTTCAGCATTACAAAATTTCACAAATTTAGTAGATTAAAATGACATCCATTTATTACTTTATAGTTTCTGTAAATAAGATGTCCAGGCATAGCCTAGCTGGAATCTCTTCTCAGAGTCTTACAAAGGCTGAGTTTAAAGTGTTTCCTGTGCTCCTTCCTGGAGCTCAGAGTCTTCTCCATGCTCATGCAATCATGGGCAGAAATTCATTTCTTTGTAATTGTAGCATAGAGGACCCTGATGGTTGTCAGCTGGGGGTTACTCTCGCCTTCTAGAGCCTGTCTCTTATTTTCTGTGACATGATTTTTAAAGACATAGCAGTTTTCTTCTTTAAGACCAACAGGAGATCATCTGATGCATCTTTAAGTATCTCTGACTTATATTCGCTCTGTTCTCTAGACCCATTTTTAGAACATACATCTGATTAGTTAAGGCCTACCAACACTCAAGTGGAGGATATTGCCAGTTTCAACTGATCTTAGGCCTTGGAGTAACAGCTATCATGGTGTGGGAGGCCAAAATAAACTATAAAACCATGTCCTCCCACATCAAGAATATAACATCTGCAACAGAGATTAATATACCATGAGATATTTCCAAAAGGCACATAGGAAGTAATAAAATTAGAATGTTTTGTTCTGGATTATGTAGTTGTGTATATGAAGCAATATGAGTCTTGGGGATCATCTTTGAGTTCTGCTTACAACTGGATACCAGACTACATTGTATAAAACCTGGAGACTCACTTCATAGCAAAGTGGGTATGAGTGTAGTTTTCTTGTAAGCATAGGATCCACTTGTTGTACCATCGGTGTACTATTCAGAAGCAGACGATGTCATGGAGCTGCCTTCTAAAAGCATAGATCAATCACAAGCTCAAAGGCAAAAGCCTTTTTATCTTTTACAATACAGAATATAAGCTTCAAATCAGAAGCTTCTATATAGCTCTGTATGTTCAATATGAAGAATAAATTGGTCTGGAAACAGTGTGGTAGAAGTAAGAGTGTTCCCAACGTTATTTCCCAAGATGCACATGGACTTTTTCTGCTTTCTATTCCTCAGGGGCAGATATTCTTTCCCCAAATAGGGCTTTTTTTTTTTTTTTTCCCCCCGCCATAGGACACAGATAATGTTCGATTGAATGACAGCTTCCACCTAAGCACTGTGAACTTCTTGTGTTCAAGGACCATCAACTAGTGGAAGAAACATCACTGTGGTAGGCATGATGGACTAAAATAAGCAGGAGGAGGTAAGATTGCTTTACATAATGAGGTCAGGTTAATACAGATATACATGGAATCCAGGTAATCCGCTAAGATGCCTCCTAGTACTCCCTTGTCCCACTATTTCTGAGTGGACACTTGCAGTAGCCCAATCTAAAAACATATTATTTTCAAAAGCTAATTTTTGACAAAGATGTAGGTTTGGATCACACCATCAAGTAACCTACCAAAACATGCAAGGAGACAGATGAATATGAACAGAATTTAGGATGAATAGTAGAGGAAGGCAGTAAGTGCCATTGATAGCCTTGATACTAATTGCAGCAAAACGGGCCATATTTGTTGCACAGATCTGCCCCTTCCAAGTTTCTTTGTAAGAATATATGCCAAGAGAGCCATGGATGAGCTGGTTCTGGAAATTGTGTGATATATATCAGTACAACCATGAGTCACAAGTGATGGATTGTAATACCCATTAAAATAAGAGTCTCAGAACTTCTACACAGGGAACCTTTTGATTAATGGCCAAGTAACTACTATTCTGGATCCACCTCTGCTTTTGTGCTAAAGCCACATTTCCTGAAGGTTGTTCCATTTCCCAGTGACTGAACAAGGCCATGGTACTAAGCAGGACCAATTTTACAAGACAAAGAATTCTTCTAACAGGCAATTTAGGCTCAAGGATTCATTTGCCTGCCTGAAACCTTCTTCAGAAACACTGCTGCAGTCTGAGAAACTTCTCATCCGATTCCATTTTTAACTAATTTCGGGCTCCTTCAGAGGAGTTTGGTATGTATTACAGTCGGAAGGTACTCCTTGCCTACTCTAGATGCCCTTCACTTTTCTTTAACCAGTAAAGCTCCTGCATGTGTAATTGTGTGTAGGCATTTGCTTCTTGGACAAAGAGAGCTAACACATTAGGTTTCTCCCTAAAAAGTTTACTTCACTGTTAGGAAGGATAACAGGGAAGTGACACAGTTTATGCAGCAAGAGTAGAGCAAAAACCTCAGGGATCCCAAGCACAGCAGCTCAGGTTATTGAATTGCACAGCATTTTCGACACATGTAGTCACAGGAACAAGGCTAGATGAGTGATGGTTACCTCAACACAATGATACCATCAGCTATGAGATCTCTTCAGTTTTTGAATTATCTAGTCAAGTAGGATCCTAATGAGTATGTGGTCCAATGCTCTTGTGCTGCTGTAACTAATCAATTATAAGTTATTAACTGATTATGAATTAGACCAAAAAAAAAAAAAACCCAATATTGACAGTGAGATACAGCTACTAGGTCAATACAGAGTAATCTAAGTATTTCCAAAGATATAGGTATAAATACCTTGAGTTAGAGTTAAGAAGGATTAGAATAAGAATTAAGTCTTCAAGCATCCTAACGCTAAAGAAACAATTTGTTAAGCCCATCCTTCTGAATCTAGTTCTTGCAATTGCTTTAATAGCATTGTTTACTATGTATGACTTTTAAATGAAGATTCTCTAATTTGATTTATTTCTTGGCTAATTTGATTTCATCATATTCAATAATTTTGACCCAAATATCTGTATTCTTTAAATTTGATTGCTATTGTTTTTACTTTGCCACTTTATGAAATTATTGGTTGAAAATGGGCTGTCTACTGCAGTTCTCTTTCAAATTTAATCTGAAATAAATTATCTTCTGCCTTACTGCAGATCTGTTATTCTATAAGGTTCTGTCTACTCACTGGGAAGTATATTATACATTCTGGATTCATATATTTTACTTTGGTTTAGTACCTCATTTTGGAAAATGAATTCTATAGAACTTCCTAAGATATTTGTAAAGGGTGAAGCTTATGAGCTCTTGAATGTCCAAAGTTGATAAATAGTTGAATATCAGTTTGAAAGATTTTTCCATAAGAAATTTAAAGCATTATTATATTATCTTCTCAACAAACACTGTTGCTGATGAGAAGTTTGATGCCAGTCTGATTCTCATTCCATTGCTATTAGTGTTTTAACTACAAATAACATTTAAGGCAATTTTCTTTGCTTTGATACTTTGATTTTAATAATGTAGTATTTACAACTTTTAACAGAAAAATCTATTCCTGGAAAATGAATACTTAATAAAACCTATCGTTTTGTCTTCACTAACCAGATTGTTTATTTGTCTGTTTATTTGGGTTGACTCCTATATTATCAGTTGTTAGAATTTATCAGTTGTTTTACTCTACTGTAGACATAGATTTAATATAAACGAGACAACCAACAGTTAAGGGGAAATTAGAAAAGTTAAATTTGAAATTTCCAGTAACTTTGCATTAAAAGCATTCCAATAAAAATATATAGTTAGGTCATAAATGAGAAATGAAACACATCTGGTAAAGAAGTATTTGAGGGTGTATAAAACCTTCTTTCATATATAGTCTCTCTCTAAAACACACAAGATAATTGCTTAACCAGAATTTTGTGCTGGCAATAAAATGCTGGAAAGAAAGGGGAAATGATATATTTGTTTCAAATATTAAATATAGGGGTAGAAGAAAATAAAGTATCAATCTACTGTTGTGCAGAAACTATTCTTAATTAAATAAAATTCTATTCTTCTTCAAAATGTTAATGTTTTAGTAAAATACTCATTTTTACATTAATGATAAAAGCATTATGGAAACCACACTTGCAATTTACAACTTTGTTTTGTAGTTATCTGATATAAACAATGCTAATTCCCTTTATATGGTAATGTTAAGCCTTTATTAGATTTGCACATTAGGGAGCCTACAGAAAGACTGACCTTGAACAATTTACTTTAGAAAAACTACCTAATAGATATAACACAGACCAGATGGGATGTGATAATTCTCTACTTTGTACTCAAAGACTGTGAAAAAAGTTCTAGTGCTTGAAAATGATTACATCCATGTTTACATTGCATCTGCTAGGCATATTTAGAAGTAATTCTCCCAAATTCTTTGTGTTTTAGGATTCTCTAAATTGCTACACATAATTTGACCTACTGTACTTTAAGCAATCATATAGTTAGGATAAGTAGCTTAGCTAATTGAAAAAAGAATTGAACTAAAATAAAGAGATATAAGCTTAACTTCTGTCATCAACATTCTCTGTTACTTGAAAACCTCTAAACATAATCTAGTAGATGCTCAAAATCAATTTGTGAGTTTATTTATTGCTGTTGTCTGAATGTTTTGTGCTTTCCACCCCTTAGTTCACATGTTTAATCCCTAACTCCCATTATGATTTTAAGCCCATTAAGCTTCACCTTTTAAGGTGGAAGCTTTGTGAGGTAATTGGGTTTGAATGAGTTCATAAGGATGGAGCCCCATGATGGGATTACTGTCCTTAGAGGGGATGAAGATACCAGAGCTCACTATCTCCACTAGGTGAGGATACAAGATGGTAGCCACCTTTTAATGAGGAAAAGGGGCCTCTCAAAACACTGGACCAAGTTGACACCCTGAACTCAGACCCCCAGTCTCCAGAACTGTGAGAAATGTATGTTTGTTATTGACACCACCCAATCTATGGCATTATGTTATTGCAGCGGGGACTATTAACTTAAAATTAATTAAGAAATAATTTATGTGGTTCATCTTCTGACAATTATATATAACAGTGAAGTTTCTGTGAGGATAAATAAGAAGTAGATTTTTTTTTGGACAAAGTCTTACTCTGTCACCTGGGCTGGACTGCAGTGGCCCGATAATAGCTCACTGCAGTCTGGACTTCCTGGGCTCAGGTGATCTTCCCACCTCATCTGTACAGTTTTTGCTCAGCATTTCTTGAATGGCACTGGAGTCAGCTGGACGCTTGGGAGGTACAGCAGAAATATGGCTCAGCTGGGACACTGGGATGCCTGGAATCAGCTGGAAAACTAGAGAGTTAGTCTTCTCTCAATGCAGTTACACTACTCTCCTTTTTTTACATGGCTACTCCAATTTGATAGTTGAAATTTTTATGTAGCATTCCAAAAGGGTATAAGCGAAAGATGTCAGATTTCTTAAGGTTCTAGCTCAAAATTGGCAGGGCATCATTTCTGCCACATACTGCCAGTTCAAACAAGTCATATACCAGCACAGGTTTGATATTGAAGAGAACTACCTAAGCACATTAATACAGGAGATATGGTTTATTGAGAGACCATGTTTGAAAACTAGTCACCATAGTCCTCCCTTTGAGCCCTAACAATTCACACCCTCATTTATGCCAAGTATCTCATTCCCAAAGTTTTATTCCTTTAGGCCAGCAGGCTTAAACTCTCATCATCTGAATCAGGTCAGTTGCAGATGAGGATCCTCTAAGTGTTATGCTTTTTATTTACACATCTGTTATATAAAGACATAAGTTATCTGCTTTCAAACACACATACACATTTGACATACAATGGTGAGATGACACAGGGAACCCTAGAACTAAGATAGGCACTTGCATTTCAAAGGAGAAGCGGGTGTGGAAAACTATACTCATCACTGACCCCTAACAATACTAAATCCAGTGCACACAGAAAATTTACACAGCTCAGAAAGTGAGGTATCGCTACGGATTATGCCCTCATACTGAGTGTCTTGGCTCCTGTTTCTGAGTCATCCTTTATTGTCTATTTTTAATTTTTTTGTATTATACTTTAAGTTCTGGGATACATGTGCAAAATGTGCAGGTTTGTGACGTAGGTATACAGGTGCCATGGTGGTTTGCTGCACCCATCAACCCATATCTATGTTAGGCATTTATCCTAATGCTATCCCTCCCCTAAACTCCCACCCACTAACAGGCCCCAGTGTGTGATTTTCCTCTCCCTGTGTCTGTATGTTCTCATTGTTCAACTCCCACTTATGAGGGAGAACATGCGGTGTTTGGTTTTCTGTTTCTATGTTAGTTTGCTGACAATTATGGTTTCCAGCTTCATCCATGTCCCTGCAGAGGACATGAACTCATCCTTTTATGGCTGCATAGTATTCCATGGTATATATGTGCCACATTTCCCTTATCCAGTCTATCATTGATGGGCACTTGGGTTGGTTCTAAGTAAGGTGAACAGGCGACCTACAGAATGCGATAATATTTCCATCTGGCAAAGGGCTAATATCCAGAATCTACAAATAACTTAAACAAGTTTACAAGAAAAAAAAAAAAAAACTCCATCAAAAAGTGGGCAGAGGATATGAACTGACACTTCTCAAAAGAAGACATTTATGTGATCAAGAAACATATGGAAAAAAAGCTCATCATCACTGGTCATTAGAGAAATGTAAATTAAAACCACAGTGAGATACCATCTCATGTTAGTTAGAATGGCAAGCATTAAAAATTCAGGAAACAACAGATGCTGGAGAGAATGTGGAGAAATAGGAATGCTTTTTCACTGTTGGCGGGAGTATAAATTAGTTCAACCATTGTGGAAGACAATGTGGCAATTCATCTAGGATCTAGAACCAGAAATACCATTTGACCCAGCAATCCCATTACTGGGCATATACCCAAAGGATTATAAATCATTCTACTATAAAGAGACACATGCACATGTATGTTTATTGCGGCACTGTTCAGAATAGCAAATACTTGGAACCAACCCAAATGCCCATCAATGATAGACAGGATAAAGAAAATGTGGCACATATGCACCATGGAATACTATGCAGCCATAAAAAAGGATGAGTTCATGTCCTCTTCAGGAACGTGAATGAAGCTGGAAACCATCATTCTCAGCAAACTAATACAGTAACACAAAACCAAACACTGCATGCTCTCACTCGTAAGTGGGAGTTGAAAAATGAGAACACATGGACACAGGGAGGGGAGCATCACGTACCAGGGCCTGTCAGGGGATGGGAGGCTAGAGAGGGCTAGCGTTAGGAGAAATGCCTAATGTAGGAGATGAGTTCATGGGTGCAGTAAACCACCATGTCATGTGTATGCCTATGTAACAAACCTACACATTCTGCACATGTACCCCAGAACTTAATGTATAATAAAAAATTGTTTTTTGAGAGTAAAGAATAATTTGCTAATGAATAAGAATAGAACCATGTAGAATTAAAACTTATTCACTTAGGAATCACATAGATATACAAAGTCACATCTTATTTATATCACTTTAAACATATGTGTCTTCAGGTATATTACATGCCTCTTAAATATTAACTAATCATCTGTAAAATGGGTACATTAATAACACTTATTCATACCATTGTTATTAGAATTGAATAAACAAATGTAAAGCCTTTAGAATAATGCCTTAGAAATAGTATTATTAAATAATGGCAGTTATAATGGTAACAGTAGTAGTAGTACCAATTACAGGAGTAGCTTAAGTTTTTATTTAACAGTGTCCATAAAAGTGTTAGTCAAATGAATGAAACAAAAAATGAATTAAATATTGACAGTAAAAACTCATACAACTACCTACTACATTTCTGCCACAATGGGATATTGACATCCAAGAGAAAGGAGCAAATAGTGGCACTTTTTATAGTTTCCCCTTCCTGTGGTTTGGTAGGCGATTCTCTTACTGCACCAACTCCCAAGTAGACTTGATGACAGAAAATGAAATACAAAAAGGAGTATTTAAGTAGCACTGGAACTATTTCTCTACGTTTGTTGGATGGATGTGTAAGATTACTTCCTCCTCCTTCAGCAATAATCCCCTATTTCTAGATTTCTCTAACCTGATATATCTCTGTATACTATGCCAAGACAACAAAAGTTTGGGAGCTTTTCTTTTCTTTTCTTTTCTTTTCTTTTCTTTTCTTTTCTTTTCTTTTCTTTTCTTTTTTTTTCTCTTCTCTTCTCTTCTTTCTCTTTTTTCTTTTCTTTTCTTTTCTTTTTTTTTTTCTTTTCTTAGATGGAATCTCATTCTCTCACCCAGGCTGGAGTATAGTGGTACGATCTCAGCTCACTGCAACCTGTGCCTCCCAGGTTCAAGCGATTCTCCTGCCTCAGCCTCCCATGTAGTTGGGACTACAGGTGTGTGCCACCACATCCAGCTAAAAGTAGAGACAGGGTTTTGCCATGTTGGCCAGGATGGTCTTGATCCCTTGACCTCGTGATCTGTCCACCTCGGCTGGGATTACAGGTCTAAGCCACTGCACCCAGCTGAGCTCTTCTATTAGGAACAAGGGCCATAGTAGAAAGCTCCCCACTAATGTGGGGAACTGACATTGGATCTTATATACTATCTTTGCACTGTTTTTTCTTTTAGTAATCATGTGGAAGGAAAATAACTTTATCTGAATCCTTGTTACCATTGCTTTCTAGTTTGGCCTGACGACTTCAAATGTTTATGCTATTTTTGTTCTAATTGTCCACTAAATACAAAAATAAATTACTTGGAAACCTTTTTCCAATGTGTGGGAAAGAGGAATCAGAACAGTCACCAATAGTTAGCTGGGCTACAGAAGCAGAATTGACTAAATATTCTGTACAGTTTCTTCACAAAGGATGGTCATAAAATTAGCACATAGCTGGATCCCTGAAATCTCTTTTCCTTGATCAATAAAATCCTAACCAATTATAAGTTTTCAATCAATAATCTTGGAAAATACAATGTTTGTACTTAATACCTTGCATATATTTCCCTATGTGGGGGAAAGTGTATGTTTAATAGAAGGCATTGGTTTGGAAAGAATACTTTGAGCATAGAATTTTTAGAAAATATAGACAATGTTAAGATTGAAAAAAGAGCCAATAGTAGCATATAGCTAAAAATATATCAAATATTGTATTCTTTTGTCTAGGGTTTTTTGTGTATCTATTATTATACAAATGAATGTGATTTTTCCAGTTATGAAGTATGTACATGCCAAGTGGAAAACATGAACTAAGTGGTTTACAAATAGTTTCATCTTATCCACCTCCATGAGAATTATGATTATTTCATAAGGAAGAATCAATACTTGACTGGCAGAAAAATGTACATGTTGGCATTTATCTGCTTCACATCTGCTCATACAAGAATTATTTAGTGAAAGCAGATTTAAACTGAGGATGAGGCCTTTAACTTCCAACATCTTCTCTATTTTCCGATTAAAATTGTTGAGGTTTTCCTTTAGATTTTACATTTACATTGCATTCATACAAAGGATTAGAAAGTTTGGATTGAATGTATGCTTGGATGAACATCGGCTTTATTTCCCTTAGCATAGTCCCAGCCTTCAGTGCCACCCAGAAGCTTCTACCTAGGCTAAATTCTGCGGCTCAGCAACTAAATGATACAAGCCACAGGGAGTGCATAATACCAATTTTCCACAGTCTGCACTGCCTACCCATTTGCTTAAAAGTGCAATTCCAAGATGTTGACTTTACTCTATAAAGCTCTAAATAGTTTAGGCTCTGGCTCCCTCAGAAATCCCTTCTCTCCCTCTGCCATATGACAATTGAAGCCAGGCAGTGTGCTCCTGAAGAGAATTCCCACGTTTAAGGCATATGAAGCTTTATTTAAAATGGTAAGATCATTCCACATTGGTCATGGCTTTCCCAGGAATCCCAGTGCTGCAATAGCCTAACACAGTCTCATTATGCTAACCTTTTGGACACCTCTTTCTAATGACCTTTACTTAAAGCAGTCACATGTAACATTGCTATTCTCTAATAGTTTTCAAAACACTTTCCTGAATATTTAATATTTTCATTTTGTTTTGCATTTTCATCTTCTATGTTTTAATTTTTAACACTTTTATAAATAATACAATTTAAATATAGTATTTAAATTTCTCATCCTTAAAACTTTGTAAAATCAGCATAATGGTAGGATTCAGCACACGTAAAAATATTTTAAGCCCTTTTTTGGGGTAATTGCAGTTGTGATTTACAAAAATGTTATGACTGAACTGTAAAGAGAGTCATCAAAACATATCACTGAGGCCCGAATAAATTGTGGAATCTTTTGATATGTGCCAAGGAACAGCATACACATCTTTTTTTGCCCTTCTGTGAACAATATACTTTAACTAGAATATAATTGTTCAAAAGAAACTAATGCAATGAAACACAGTTTACTTTTTGTCATACTTATGTATTATATTTCAATATATTATTTTAACAATCAATATCACATTTAAGTGAAGATAGCTTTTGGGATTCAAATTTAACCACTGAAATCTTCTAAGAGCAAAAAAGCAATAATCATGTAACCATAAATTACTGTTAGTTTGCATTGATCTTCTTTTCTTTTATATTTATAATCCAGCCTATGTGCAATTAAGTTACATTACAATTCCTATTGCTTTATATTTAGCTTTAAAATACCATAATATGCTTTCTTGGGCACTTGGAAACAATGTACTCTTTAGGGGTAAGAAACTTTAGTTTGAATTGAAAATTGCTGGTATTTAGACTTAAAAATCAAGTTCACAAAACCAATATTAAAATGAATAATTTTAAGATGGTCAATAATATTTGATTCCCAGAATGGCATAACTGGGAAAGGGTTCTTTCGTATTTAAGAACATTTGAGAGAATACCGAGCATTCTTTATGTATGGAAAAATTTGAGAACCTGTGGAGCTACACTGAAGCTATACATGTACTGCTTCACGGATTTACCACTTCAATCATTCTCTCAGTCTCATCTGTGAATCATCCTAACATTTCCTTATATTTAATTTTACCAAGCCTTGACATGTTTGCTACTGGAAATTCAGATGATTTTGTCTTTACCTATGCATTTCTGTCATTTTTCCCCAATCATCAAATTCATAGTTTTACCACTTCCCCATCTAGAATTTTGCATCTGCCCCTTTGCATACCCTCCATCTTACTCCAATCACTTTCTTTCAACTGAATTCTGCTCTCATATGATTCTTCTTATCACACTATTGTCAGGTTATTCCCTTGCTCAATAGTCCAATAATTTTTCAATATCTGTTTATTTTCTAACATTTCTATTTAAATTGTCTATTCTCTTTCTCAAGATTCCCAGCTTCCCTTGATGATCTGTCTCTGAGTAATTACTTTTCCATCCTTCAGTATTCTGCTCAATGTTATTTTTACTAGTCCTGGTTACTTTGATCATTTCCCCCTTTAAAGTCTTCCTGCATTGTAAGCTTGTAAAAAATGATTAAACTGTTCTTTAATATATTTGACATATTTTTACCTGTGCTTATCTCCCCAAGTTAATAAAAAATTGAGGGTAGGTGTCATGTCTTACTCAATTAAATCTCACAGATTCTGCTCCATGGCATAAGATAATCATAGAAGTATAAAGAACACAGAAACTTTTGCACAATTCAGTCAGTCAGTGAAGATATCCTGGCATTAGCAACATTTTAAATGAACCTTGAAACTTAGATAGAATGTCCACGGTTGAAAACATGGTCAAATCAACTTCTGGAACTCACCATTTTAGACATTTTCAAGCATGTGGTTGGTTGGGTGAGGAAACTCTCTCTCTCTCTCTCTCTCTCTCTCTCTCTAATATATATCTCTCTATATAATATATCTCTCTATGTAATATATCTATATATATACTCAAAATTTATGTGTGTGTGTGTGTATGTGTGTGCATGTGTGTGTGTGTATATATATATATATATAGAGAGAGAGAGAGAGTTAGAAATTTCTATATGATTGTGATATCCACTGTCAGCTTCCTGTCTTTTTAAGGGAAATTGCAGAGGCCTATGCCCTTAGAAAAGTCCAGCACATGGATTAATGCTCTACTCCTTTGCCAACATGAAATTCTTAATAATAATTTTAACACAGAACACTGTATTTTTATATTGGGCCTAGCTAATTTGTAGCTGGTCATAGAATTAGAGCAGATTTTCCCAAACTTAGGTTGCTCTTTTTGGCCTTAGAAAGGACTCAAAGAAAATATTTTGTATAGGATTCTTTCTTTTTTTTTTAATTATACTTTAAGTTCTGGGATACATATGCAGAAAGTGCAGGTTTGTTACACAGGTATACACAGGTCAGGGTGGTTTGCTGCATCCACCAGCCTGTCATCTAGGTTAGGTATTTCTCCTAATGCTATCCCTCACCTAGGCTCCCAACCCCCAACAGGCCCCTGTGTGTGATGTTCCCCTCCCTGTGTCCATGTGTTCTCATTGTTCAGCTCCCACTTATGAGTGAGAACATGCAGTGTTTATTTTTCTGTTCCTGTGTTAGTTTGCTGAGAATGATGTTTTCCAGCTTCATCCATGTTCCTGCAAAGGACCTGAACTCATTCTTTTTTATGGCTGCGTAGTATTCCATGGTGTATATACACCACATTTTCTTTATCCAGTTTATCATTGATGGGCATTTGGGTTGATTCCAAGTCTTTGCTATTGTGAACAGTGCCGCAACAAACATACATATGCATGGGTCTTCATAGCAGAATGATTTATAATCCTTTGGGTATATGCCCAGTAATGGGGTTGCTGGGTCAAATGGTATTTCTGGTTCTAGATCCTTGAGGAATTGCCACACTGTCTTCCACAATGGTTGAACTAATTTACACTCCCGCCAACAATGAAAAAGCATTCCTATTTCTCCACATCCTCTCCAGCATCTGTTGTTTTCTGATTTGTTAATTATTGCCGTTCTAACTGGCGTGAGATCGTATCTCATTGTGGTTTTGATTCACATTTATCTAAGGACCAGTGACGATGAGGTGTTTTTTCCTGTATGTTTGTTTGCTGCATAAATTTCTTCTTTTGAGAAGTGTCTGTTCATGTCTTTTGCCCACTTTTTGATGGGGTTGTTTTTTTCTTGGAAATTTGCCTAAGTTCCTTTTAGATTCTGAGTATTAGCCCTTTATCAGATGGACAGATGGCAAAAATGTTCTCCCATTATGTAGGTTGCCTGTTCATTCCAATGATAGTTTCTTTTGCTGTGCAGAAGCTGTTTAGGTTAGTTAGGTCCCATTTGTCCATTTTGGCTTTTGTTGCCATTGCTTTTGGTATTTTAGTCATGAAGTCTTTGTCCATGCCTATGTCCTGAATGGTATTGCCTTGGCTTTCTTCTAGGGTATTTATGGTTTTAGATATTACATTTAAGCCTTTAATCCATCCTGAGTTAATTTCTGTATACGGCGTAAAGAAGAGGTTTAGTTTCAGTTTTCTGCATATGGCTAGTCAGTTTTCCTAAAACCATTTATTAAATAGGGAATCCTTTCCCCATTGCTTGTTTTTGTCAGGTTTGTCAAAGATCAGATGGTTATAGATGTGTGGCATTATTTCTGAGGCCTCTGTTCTGTTCCAGTGGTCTATATATCTGTTTTGGTACCAGTATCATGCTGTTTTTGTTACTGTAGCCTTGTAGAATAGTTTGAATTTAGATAGTGTGATGTTTCCAGCTTTATTCTTTTTGCTTAGAATTTTTTTTTTTTTTTTTTGGCTATACGGGGTCTTTTTTGGTTTCATATGAAATTTGAAATAGTTTTTTTCTAATTCTGTGAAGAAAGTCAATGGTAGCTTGATGGGGATAGCATTGAATCTGTACATTACTTTGGGCAGTATAGCCATTTTCATGAAATTGATTCTTCCTATCCATGAGGCTGGAATGTTTTCCCACTTGTTTGTGTCCTCTTTTATTTCCTTGAGCAATATAGCTCTCTTTTAAGAGGTCCTTCACATCTCTTGGAAGTTGTATTCCTAGGTATTTTATTCTCTTTGTAGCAATTGTGAATGGGAGCTCACTCATAATTTGGTTCTCTGTTTGTCTATTATTGGTGTATAGGAATGCTTGTGATTTTTGCACATTGATTTTGTACCCTGAGACTGCTAATGTTGCTTATCAGCTTAAGGAGATTTGGGGCTGAGACGATGGGGTTTTCTAAATATACAATCATGTCATTTGCAAACAGAGACAATTTGACTTCCTCTCTTCCTATTTGAATAGCCTTTATTTCTTTCTCTTGCCTGATTGCTCCAGCCAGATCTTCAAATACTATGTGGAATTAAGAGTGATGAGAGACGGTATTCTCGTCTTGTGCCGGCTTTCAAAGGCAACGCTTCCAGCTTTTGCCCATTCAGTGTGATATTGGCTTTGGGTTTGTCATGAATAGCTCTTATTATTTTGAGATAGGTTCCAATTACAGACAAGTAAATGCTGAGAGATTCTGTTGCCACTTGGCCTGCCTTACAAGAGCTCCTGAAGCAAGCACTAAATATGGAAAAGAAAAATCAAGACCAACCACTGCAAAAACATACCAAATTGTAAAAACCATCAACATTATGAAGAAACTTCATCAACTAATGGCAAAAATAAGCAGCTAGCATCATAATTACAGAATCAAATTCACACATAACAATATTAACATTAAATGTTAACTAGAGGAATGTCCCAGTTAAAAGACATATACTGGCATATTGGATAAAGAGTGAAGACCCATCGGTGTGCTGTATTCAGGCAACCCATCTCATGTGCAAAGACACACATAGGCTCAAAATAAAGGGATGGAGGAATATTTACCAAGCAAATGGAAAGCAAAAAAGAAGAAAGGGTTGCAATCCTAGTCTCTGATAAAACATCCTTTAAACTAACAAAGATTTAAAAAGACCATGAAGGTCATTACATACTGATAAAAGGATCAATGCAACAAGAAGAGCTAACTATCCTAAATATGTATGCACCCAATACAGAGCACTCAGTTTCATAAAGCAAGTTCTTAGAGACCTACAGAGAGATTTAGACTCCCATACAATAATAATGGGAGACTTTAACATCCCACTGTCAATATTAGACAGATCAACAAGACAGAAAATTAATAAGGATATTCAGTACTTGAACTCAGCTTTGGAACAAGTGGACCTAATAGACATCTACAGAACTCTCCACCCCAAATCAACCACATTCTTCTCAGCATCACGTGGCACTTATTCTAAAATTGACTACATAAGTGGAAGTAAAACACTCCTCAGCAAATAGAAAAGAATGGAAATCATAACAAACAGTCTCTCAGACCATGGTGCAATCAAATTAGAACTCAGGATTAAGAAACTCACTCAAAACCACACAACTACATGGAAACTGAACAACCCACCCCTGAATGATTATCGGGTAAGTAACAAAATTAAGGCAGAAATAAATTCTTTGAAACCAATGAGAACAGACACAATTTACCAGAACATAGCTGGGACGCAGCTAAAGCAGTGTTTAGAGGGAAATTCATAGCACTAAATATCCACAGGATAAAGTAGGAAAGATCTAAAATCGACACTCTAACATCACAATTAAAAGAACTAGAGAAACAAGAGCTAACATATTCAAAAGCTAGCAGATGACAAGAAATAACTATGATCAGAAGAGAACTGAAGGAGTTAGAGACATGAAAAGCCCTTCAAAAAAATCATCGAGTCTAGGAGTTCGTTTTTTGAAAAGATTAACAAAATAGATCACTAACCAGACTAACAATGAAGAAAAGAGAGAAGAATCAAATAGACACAATAAAAAGTAATAAAGGGGATATCACCACGGATCCCACAGAAATACAAGCTATTATCAGAGAATACTATAAACACCTCTATGCAAATAAACTAGAAAATCTAGAAGAAATGCATAAATTCCTGGACACATTCATCCTCCCAAAAGTAAACCAGGAAGAAGTCCAATCCCTGAATAGACCAGTAATAAGTTCTGAAATTCAGGCAATAATTAATAGCCTACCAATTGAAAAAAAAAACCCAGAACTAGATGGATTCACAGCCAAATTCTACTAGAGGTACAAAGAGGAGCTGGTACCATTCCTTCTGAAAGTATTCCAAATAATAGAAAACTATTAACTATAACTATTAACTAAAACTATAACTATTAACTATAAACCCTAGCTATTTTATGAGACCAGCATTATCCTGATACCAAAGCCTGGCAGAGACACAATAAAAAAAAGAAAATTTCAGACCAGTATCCCTGATGAACATTGATGCGAAAATCCTCAGTAAAATACTGACACACCAAATCCAGCAGCACATCGAAAAGCCTATCCACCATGATCAACTTGGCTTCACCTCTGGGATCCAAGGCTGGTTCAACATATGCAAATCAATAAACATAATGCATCACATAAACAGAAACAATGAAATAAATCACATGATTATCTCAATAGATGTGGAAAGGCCTTCGATGAAATTCAACACTCCTTCATGCTAAAAACTCTCAATAAACTAGGATTCTTTGTATATAAAAATATTTGATGAACATATATATATATATATATATATATATATATATATATATATAAGAAAACCAGTGGATCTATGGTAGATATAGGGATTTATCACAGATTTAGAATAAAGTGATACAGTATTAGTCAGAACAAGTATCTATATATAGTGGTACTACATTAGTCAGAACAAATATCTATCTTTTTTGTTCTGACTAATACAGTACCACTCTATTTTAAATCGTTGATATAATTGCAATAATACAGTAAGATATAGATAGATAGATAGACAGACAGATAAGAGCGGATTTATTGTAGGAATTGACTTACCAACTTATAGAGACCAAGAAGTCTCATGATAAATTATACACTAGCTGGAGACATAGGAATGCTGGTGGTTTAATTCAGTCTGAGTCTAAAGGTTTGAGAACCTGATATCTAAAGGCAGGAAAAGACGAATGTCCCAGGTCCAAGACAGAGAGAGAATTCATCCTTCTTCCACCTTTTTGTTCTATGCAGGCCCTCAGTAGAATGGATCATGCCCACCCATATTAATAAGGACAGGATTTTTACACAGTGTACTGATTCAAATGCTAATCTCTTCTGGAAACACTCTCACAGACTCACCTAGAAAGAAAGTTTTATCGGCTATCTGGGTATCCCTTAACCTAGTTAAGTTGACACATAAAATTATCACAACTGTTTACATACTTCTTATCTTAATGTCTAATTAGTGCATGTGAAGATTCTCTGCAGGGTCTGGGCCCCATATCTTTCTGTTTATATCCAGGAAATATTTATTTCTGTCTTTTATTGTTAAATGGACTAATACTGGTAAATTTCCTATTTCCCAGAAGACAAAATTAATAAATTATTGATCACATCCCCATTTTTTTGAAATCTGTGTGAATTAAACCAATACAGGTTTTTTAAAGTAACCAGTGCAATCTGTAATGGCATTTTCAAATGCTTTTAATGGCACTGAGTGTGGTCTACTGTAAAGTGATCATTTGCTTCTGATAACTTTCTCACAAGTTTTTGAGTGTGCTTCTTTGATGATGATCAATAATGCAAGTCTTACCTAGGGTATGTTAAATAATATAAAAGAGAATTCATTCTTTTTGTTAAATTTGCCTATGAGAATTTTATAGCATAAAGGCAGAACACTACATCTTCCAATCAAGTCTTCTAAAATTTTCAGGATATGTACTCTGCATTCCTAAAATGTGGCCCCCCAAGAAGACTTCAGAGGAATGGCATTGGGAACAATAAAAAGAGCAACTGCATAGTAATGGGGATGACCTCTCTTAACTCTAATGGATTTGCTCTTCTTTGTATGTCTTAAGCCTGTACCAGAGGACAGATAAAAATATTCCTTGATATATAGGAACACAGCAACCTAAAAGGACCATCTGACATGTGGCTAAAGCCTGTGAAGATAGTGAAGAGATTGCCTTGGGGGGATCAGAAGCAGCAGGTGCCTAACTTATGGAGTACCTGTTGCAACCACTGTAATTCTTGGGAGCTGTACCAGAAGTGGCACCAGGGTTAGAACATGGTCATGTTGGAACCGACATAGGGAGTCACAAATGTGGCTCAAGTTGAAGATTAGTGATTGGACTTTAATAACCCAGAGTGCTGACAGCGTACTAAGTATAACCTGCATTATCAAAGTGGGCCAGGCTGCCACCTGGAGGATAGAGAATCGAAGAGCACCTCAAAGAGAAGAAGCACCTTAGAGAGCACCTTAAGGAGCACACTGAGGTCCCACTCCGGGCTAGGTGAAGCCAACCAAGATAGCACTAAAAGTCCAATCAGTCCCAGTCTACCACATGGGCTTAAACAATGTCAAGGAAGGTACTCCAGAGCTCAGGATCTGAGTTAGAGTCCATGCTAGTTCAAGCTAAGGAACCCTGTACCAAGGAGTGGTACAAAGACCTGAGACTATGTGACTTCTTAAGATTTATCTCTGATATTTCTTTATCAGAAATAAATCACAAGGATGGGCATGGTGGTTCATTTCTATAATCTCAATGCTCTGTGAGGCTGAGGCAGGAGGATGACTTGAGACCAGCAGTTCAAGTCTGACCTGAGCAACATAGCAATAACTCACCTCTGCAAAAATTTTAAAAAATTAACCAGGAGTGGTAACATGCAACTGTAGTCCTAACTACTTGGGAGCCTGAGGTAGGAGGATCACTTCAGTCCAGGAATTCAAGGTTAAAGTGAGTCTTGATTATGCCACTGCACTCCAGCCTGGGTGACAGAGCAAGACCTCAGTTACAGTGAGTTTTAAATTCAGGTCTGTGTATGTATTAGTCATGGTTCTCCAGAGGGTATAAACCATCACAGGGTAGATTCTATAATTCTTTATTTTTCAGAAATTTCCTGGTAATTCTTTAGTTTTCTGAAGCTTGAGAATTATTAGAATGATGCTGAGATATTTCTGAATACTTATTTTTTAGCTCCGATAAAAACCAATACATTGTTATCAAGAAAGAGACACAGAGCAGAATAATATAGAAATTTCACAGTAGCTTAGATGTCACCTCCATCATGAAGCCTAAAATGAACCCCAGTAATGAATTCAGGGTTATTTCTGTATATTTTTATAAGACCTTTTACTTACCTTGTGTATTAGTTTCCTATGACTACAGCAACAAATTACTGCAAACTCGGTAGCTTAAAACAACAGATTTTAGATTTTCTCTCCCAGTTCTCAAGGCCAGAAGTCTGAAATCTAGCTGTCAGCAGGGAAGCACACCCTCTAAAATCTTTGAGAGAGTTCAATTTCTTGCTTCTTCCAGATTCTGGTGGCTGTTAGCATTCCTTGGTTTGAGGCTTCATCAGTTCTTTCTCTGCTCCCATCTCTCTACAGACTTTTCATGTTCTGTCTGTCGAGCCTCCATCTGCCTCACTCATTGCACTTAGAATCCACCTGTATAAACCAGGATAAACTCCTTTCAAAATCTTTAACTTAAAGATCTCCTTTGCAATATAAGCTAATATTCACTCTTTTACCACATATTCACAGGTTACAGGAATTATGGCATAGATGAATCTTTTTGAAGACCACAATTCATCCCTTGACATCCAGTAATATGTAGTCATATTTGCTCTTATCTTCACAAACTGAGGAATGCATGACATACATTAAGCATACACAAATATTTTTTAAACAGAAAAGGGTAGATTCTACGAAAGCTTTTTTACATATATGTGTAAGCACATATTTTTAATATGTTCCTACTGACAACAGAGTTTAAAGGGGGAATTCTAATCTTTATAATTTTAGACAATATCAAAGTTGAGTTGTCACCATGAAAAGTTTAATATCTAAATGGTGGATGACCTGCCTCTGTGTTATCATAATACTAATTCTTGTGTTTAATCTGCTTGAAAGGACATAATAGATCAACTACAATGAAGCTGAAGCCAAATAATTCATTTTGTGTTTAAAAAAAATGTATGTGGACAGAAGGGAAGACATTAGGATTTCTAACCAGAATAGAAACTTTCCAAACTACTTTATTACCCCAAGAGTGGAGATTAATATATTTAAGTTTTTTCCTAGTAGAAAAACCAATTAACAGTGTATTTATCTATGAGGAATAAATATACTCATAACCTTATACTGCAAAGCAATAGGCAAATTGCTTTTGGATAAAAAGGCAAATATAAGATAACCACTGAAGTGCAAGAATTCTGTATTTAAAACTGTTGGATATATAACTAATTCAGGAATTAGTAAAATGATTAAAATCTAACAGAAAAGACATAGTTTTATAATACATGAATTAGTAAAATGATAAAAATCTATCAGAGAAGACACTTTTCATGGAAGTACAAATTCCATTGCTTCAGTTGCAAATGGCTTCTCTTTCATCCTACTTAATCTATAAGGATTTAGATACTTACATTTAGACTCAATGAACAGAAGATAAGATGAAAAACTCACATTTTGCAAATAAAAAGCATAATGCTAAAAAAAGTTCAAATCATCAAAGAAGTTCAAATCTTTCAAATCATAAAACTACCTAGGGACAGATTGAAGACTAGAAGCTGACTGACTAATCAGACTAGTTCAAATTTCCAGGACATAAAACTGTAATACTGAAAGGTGTTTCTTTAAAATTTCTCCTTCTTCTTCTTCTTTTTTTTTTTTTTTTTTTTTTTTTTTTTTTTTTTTTTTTTTTTTTTTTTTTTTTGACTTATACTAAGATCAAAACCAAGGAGAGGCACACCCTCAATATCTCTTCCACAAAATGAGTAAGCCCTCTTTACCATGTAATGTTTTTTTCTTGGTTAATTTATTTGTATGTAAGTCTTTGTCTATATACATACTATTCTTTCTATTTTAATGCCGTATTTTAAGTTTTATAGCCCTTCAAAGGCAAGGACTACTAAACATTTTTGTTTTTGTTCTTTTGATCCTGAGACATATGGTGGTACTAAGGTAGCTCAGGCTTTTCATATCACAGTTTATGAAAATAGTAACTTCTGAAAGTAAAACGGATATTAAACACATTAGAAATTATGATAATTTTTTCAGTACAATAATTTTGTGGTTAACTGAAAAAGTTTTAAGCACAATAAAAGCAAAAATCATAAAATAGGTATAATAAAATGAACCTATTCAATGAAGAGGCACATTACCTCTGTTACAAACATTCTTACTTGGAAATTTTATGTTCAGTAAGTTCACATTTTGAATAGTTTAGTCCTTGCTTAAAATGTTGGACTTTTAAATATTTTTATGGAAACTAATTTTAATTTTATTACTAACTAATATTCTGACTAAAGATATAAAAGATCTGAGGAAACAGTTAATCTATTTTAAGTAATATTTTTATTACTTGATGAATTTGCCAATATGTTCCATTAAATAGAATCCTGCCAAAGCTTATCACAAAAGTAAAATTTGGAAATGAGAGAGGGCTCTAACACCTAGCACATGTGTAATAGAAATTTGGAGTAAGAACAATTATTGTATTAAATTTCTCTAGCTAACAAAGGAATGCATACGTCAAATGTTTAAGTTTTTATTTCCAACCAAGACTTGCTACACAATTCGAGGGTAAAAACAGAATGTAGAAACCTTGGATCAAAAAATATTAAGAATTTCAAGATGACAACAGTAGAGCATTAAACCAATGCTGGGGCCCTTTAAAATGGGAAGGACTGTGGACTTCACAAGCTACATGCTCATGATCATGAAGCTGCCCCTTTTCACCAATTCCTAAACAGTTTTCCAATATCAATATTGATGATCAATTCTTCCATTTCCATCCTTTTAGTGATTAATAATTTATCATTTAACAAATGGCCTATTTTTATTACAATAGGATACTCTTTTGCACATGTGTTCTGAAACTTAGAGATTATTAATAAGTAATTTTCTGATGCTACCATTGTTCCAACTATTTAATTGCTATATATACTTATTCAGGGAAAATTAGACATGGTTTTTTTCCTATTTGAGGTTCCCTTTTACAGAAAATTTTCCATCCAGTGCATATTTTTTGAGTTCCCACCATATTCTAGGCTAAGTGATAGCAGTTGCGGGTGGGCAGGGAAACAGACAAAGGCAGTGCTTTTATGGATCCTGTTCCAGTGAAGAACACAGGTTATAAGCAAAAAACTATGTAATATCTGGAAGTAAGAGCCTTGTAAAAAAAAGAATAAAGGGAATAAGAACATTATGGGGTCACTGAAACATTTATGCATTTCAAATATAATAGACATTAGAGGTCCTTTTACTGTTGATGTATTTCAGTCAGCAAGTAAGAAAGGAAAAAAATGATGATGAAAGAGAAGATATCCACACAAGGACAAATTTCTTGAGTAGATAAAGAGAAAAAAATTCCTATGCATAAGTGAAATGTCTGGCCTTAGTAGCTGGTTTAGAGATTTCATTTAAACTAGAAATAAACCAGAAAATAAGAATGCTAGATAAAATAGATGGATCAAAGATGAATGGATTTCATAGGGGGAAGATGAAGTAACTCTCTTCTGTTCTCTTTGCTTCTATGAACTAAGAAGTCAGATTATTATCAACAGATCTTTATTTCATGTGTGTGTAAGTCAGGGATCTTTTAGTTCTCTGGTAGACTTCTTAGAAATGCATAAAATATACAATATTATAAAAGATAATAAAAATTATAATTATACTAAAAATTATTAGTGCTCCAAATTTTAATATAAACTAGTTTTGACATAAAAATAAATGTGAATTTTTATTAATATATTCAATTACAGGATTCAATGGCAGATTTTAAATTTATTATCACTTTGAAGCAGTGATGAAGATACAACATATTTCAACATTGGCAACAATTCTAATGTGCTATTAAATATATGTGTTTTCTATAAAGTTCAAAGACACAGTTAAGGCATCAAGGGATATTGCTACATTCCTAGTTGAAGAAAAGGTTAAATTTCACTTATATATTAGTAAAAATATTTCATTTTATTTTCCTATTTTAGTTTATGAAAACCTGAATTTTCTCCACAGATCTCAAATGCTTCTCTGAAGCACAGATTTAAGAATCTCAGTAGCATGAGGAGGCAGAACAGGTATAGAAATATTTAGCATGACAAAATAATACAGAATTTCTATTTTTGAAATTGAGAGATGAAATTGACTTGGGAAACATATTGAAGTGTAATCAGCTTAAGAAACATGAAATGTGTCGTATGTTTAAAGTTCAGAATGCACTAACTCAGTTCAGAATGCATTCTGCTCTAGTCATGTTCGGTTGTTCATGTGACGATACAGGTGGAATGAAGTTTAACAGTCTAGTAAGAAAGATGTTATCAGCAGGTGAGGATTATAATGATGAACTATAGAATCAAAGCAAGAGAAGAAAGAGCTAGAGGACGTAAGGGTTACAGATAAAGAAAAACTGGTGGTAAGAATTGGCTAGAACTCCCAAAGGAGGTAAGCAATTATTGCAGTGGAATTACTAGAATAAGTTAGCTAAAAAGAGCACAGATGGACAAAGACTTGGATGCCTGAAATTAAAATTTTGGAGCATTCTATACTTTAAAAGTTTAGTAACATTTTCTTAGTTCAGAGACAGATACTTGATACTGTTCATCTTTAAATGCTAACTTAATTCATTTCACAAGTTAGTTTTTGTTGTTGTTGTTGCTGTTGTTGTTGTTTTGAGATAGAGTCTTGCCCTGTGGCCCAGGCTCTAGTGCAATGGCGTAATCTTGGCTCACTGCAACCTCCACCTCCCAGCTTCAAATGATTCTCCTGCCTGTCTCCCAAGTAGCTGGGATTACAGGTGCCCGCCACCACACCCATCTAATATTTGTGTTTTCAGTAGAGATGAGGTTTCACCATGTTGGCCAGGCCAGTCTTGAACTCCTGACCTTGTGATCCGCCTGCTTCAGGCTCCCAAAGTGCTGAGACCCAAAGTGGGTGGTGTGAGCCACCACACCCAGCCCTCAAAAGTTACTTCTTTAACATTAATTCAGATATGAACGCTTCCCCATATAGCCACAGTAACTACTCAAAGAGCATATGAAATCATATGAACTTAACTAACCAGATTCCCACAAGCATTTAAAGAGGATGGAAAACTTACTTAACTGCTTATAAAATATAAAAATCATAAATTATATATATGATTTTTATGTGCTTAAGGAATGTACAAAATCTGCATAATTTTTAAATAGTACAAATACAGTAGAAATCTCATTATATAGATTTAAATATCTTCCTTCATCAGTTTTTCTTCTTAAAGTTTATCTTTATATTTGTCATGACTACCTTCTATGTTTTAAGGAAGTTTACCAGATAAAACATTTGCATTTTGCTAAGGTTTCAATATTTAAACCAAACCTAAAAGCAAAATGGAGAAAGGAAGGAAGGGAGGAAGGGAGGAGAAGAGAGGAAGAGGGGAAAGGGAGAGCAGAGGGAGATGGTAGGAGAGGAGAAAGGAGAGGAGGAGGGAGAGGAAGAGGAATGAAGGAAATAAAAAGGGAGAAAGAATAGCCTCATACTGGCTGAGGATGTTGTTTTTTATGATTCTTAGTCTGCTTATGGTATTTCTTTTTGTAATGGAGGATTAATTAAACATGACTTTAGTTTTCTTTAATAAAGACATTGCATTTGTTTATCATGAAAATTGTAAGTACTTGAATTTCATAAAGATATTAAGTTTTTAATTCGTGGTATAGTTCCCAGAAAAGATATATTATTTGAGTTTTGTGAGGCCAGAATTACCTAACTTACTGTTCTGTCATTGTAATATATTCACCTAGTACATTGTTATCATGAAAACTTATGTATATCTTAAGAATATCTCTGTAAAAGTAGCCCAGTGACCTAGGAATTTTATTTCAAGGGATTATGGCAGCACTGTTAGCTTTTCTCTTTGGGATTTGTAACTAATATATTATTTTGGAACATATCTGTTGCAGTTGCTGCTTACCTAGAACTTTGATTTCTTAATAATTGTCTTTTTTCTTAACACATAAAAATGCATGTGTTTTACACACACATACATATACACACAAATGTACTTGTATAAGAAACAAAATAAAATACATTTATAAGTAGATATGTATTAAAATTAAAAGTACATGTCTAAATAAATGAAACAATTAGATAAAATTTAATGTATGTTATCTCCACTGTTCTATGTTATTTCAGCTGCATTTTGATCATATCACAGTGAAATTCTATGCTTTCTTTCAGGCATGTTAAATCATGGTCTTTCATAAACTCGACTTGCTAAAATTAAACACAGTTAGATTTCTATTCTTTACTTAGAAATTCATCAGAGGCTTTCCTCTTATAATTGTGTGAATCTTCGCTTTCTGGAAACAAATGTCTTAAACTTTTCAGAGACATGAATTAACTCTTCCTCTTCTTTTCTTTTCTTTTTGTTTTTTTTTTTTTTTGATCCTTCTTTATTCTTGAGAAATTATACTTAAGAGAATATGAAATAGCTGTAGTTTTAGATATGAGTCTCATTTGTTATGTTTATAATTCTCTTTTGCCATTTAATGCTTGACATTTTAATTTCTCTATCGTGTTATTTGAATAGAAAATTTAAATAGCTTTTTTTACTTGTTGGTTGGTTTCTTTGCTTGCATATTGACTTCTGAATTGGATAGCAAGAATATTCTCTCAAACTTACTTCTATCAATTTTATGATTTTATCTTTCATAACTCCACTATTAAACTTCTAATTATTCTGTCATTTTCTAATGACATTTGTGACTATCAAACTATCTTCTTTCATCACCATTCCTGATAATTTTCTTGGTGATTTTATCATTTATGAGCATTAAGTATCAGCAAGCTGTGGCCTATGGGTCAAATCCGGCCAATGGTCTGTTTTTGTAAACAAAGTTTTATTAGAACACAGTCACACTTATTTGTATATGTATTGCCTGTGACTTCTTTCATGCTACTATGGCAGAGTTAAAGATTTATGACAAAGGTTGTGTAGCCCACGAAGCTTAAAATATGTATTATCTGGTCCTGTGCAGATCAAAGTTTGACAAGCTATGATTTCAAAGAATTCTTGTAAATCAACAAGAAAAGACAGGAATTCTAATTAATAAAGGATTAATACAGGAAAATGTTTATAGCAATTATACACCAAGAAAGCTAACAATATGCAGAAAAGCTCAAAATGTGGTAAGCAGAAAACATCACTTTAAAAAGCAGTAAGATATCACTTTTTACCCATTAGATCAGCATAAATCAGAAAGCGTGATAACGTCAAGTGTTCCAAGGACGTTGGGACATGAGATCACTTATACTCTGCTAATGTGCATGTAAACTGGCACAATAGCTCCAAGGAGAACAATCTTTGGTACATAATAAAATTTGGCGACATGTATCCTATTGCTTACCAATGTTGTTACTGAATACAACTAAAAAAATGTCTTGCTTCGATCACAAAGCAACAACAAAAAGAAGCACATTTATCACAGCACTGATGTGATGTCAGGTTGTTGAAAGGCATCTTTCACTGCAGGATTCAATAAGAAAAATGTAGAAGATAAACATCAAGTTCTATCCTCCAGGTGGGAATGATAAATCAGGTCTAGATATGTATGTGAACTTTATAACTATAATGCTAAGCAAAAGCAAAATAAAATGATATATATAACTTAATAATATTTATATATATTAAAATGAACATATATATGCAATATACATTCTACAAGGTAATACACATTAAACATGTTGCAATTGTGTGAGTTGGGGGTAGAAGAAAAACAATGATGGTTGGAAGAAAGGAGAGAATTAAGGAATCAAACAATTCTGCACAATTCAATTTGATTTTTTTTCCTAAATTTTATAGGTACCAGATTTACATACTCAAAACCCTTGATCAATATTAATTCTTTTCATCAAAGAAGAAAAGACAAAATTATGTTGTTATTTCTCTTAATGGGTTCTACAATGAATGAATAAGGTTTCTTCTTACTATATTAGTTTTGTTAGTTACAATGTCTTGAAATTTTCTGATTTCACATAAGAGAAATCTACTGCCATATTAATAGGTGAGGAAAACATTTTAATAGCTTCTAAATTATAAAATTAATGTGATTATAATATCTCAGTCAACACTGTATCTTAATGAAGTTAAAAGTATTTTCCCTAAACAGGCAGACATACAAATTGAGTATCATATTATAATAGGGAAAAGATTCTATTAAAATTGTTCTTAGTGCCTTTGCTTTCTTTATGATTAGAAATTGCTGTGAATTTAATGCATGTTTCAAACCTTAAATAAGCCATGGATGAGTAAACGGTGAAGAATTGAAACCATGATCTCTTTGGGCCTTATCTTGATTTTCATTTTCTATACTTAGAAGCACTTCAAATTTTCTGTAGACATCCTAAAACGTAAGAGATGCGAACTAAATACATCTTGTACTTTGGAAAGGTAAGATTTTCACAACTCAGATTCAGTTCAGGCTTCTGAAAGGCACTTTGAACTAAATGAAGCTCAGTCAATGTGCTACACATGATTAAGAGGATCAGCAGAGTCATTAACTAAACTGACTAATGGGCTGCAGAGTGCTAAAACTCCCAAATGCCATCATGATGAAAGGAAGGCATTTACTTATTAATTTTCTTTCATAGATCTTATTTTGATAGCAAGAGTTTGCATTCATTGCTTTACAGCTTCCCAGACTTAGTGTCATTGGTCTGAAATGATATTGCCCTCCTTATCATATTAAAGAACCTATCATGTACCTGTTCCAGGTATAATTTCAGACAACCTGCCTTATCTGTTCTTTTTCAGTAGATACAGTTTCATGAAGATTTCATATTAGTCAACACTGGATAGCAGACTCTATTTTTTAGTACAGAATTCATTAAACTATGTAAGCTTCTGTTCGACTCAGAGCAACAAATATATGTGACCATGCAAATACAAGGGCCTTATTTAAAAAATGAAAAAGGGGTCTACATAACAACTTATTCCATTTTAAAATATAACGTGTAGTTGTGCGGAATTATATATTTTTCAGCTCACATTTTTTTGACAGCATCTTTGTTTAAGCCACAATTACATAATAAATTAAGTTTTGAAATACTATAATTTTGTTTTACAGCAGTAGAATAAACTCCTCCAAAATAGTGTATAAATGTCATATGTGTATATTATATATACACACATATATACACATCTATAGCTATATTTATCTATCTGTACATATATCACTAACAAGCAACTTAAGTGTAGTTGTGGAGGTGCACAACATATTAGGTCAATGATGAGTTATAGAGATAGAAGTGCTTTTTTAAATAGAGGATGCTGTAGGCTAGAAGGTTTTTTGACACTACCAAGAAGACGAGTGCTACTGGATTCTGGATGAGGTGGTTGGAGTATAAAATAAATGAATGTGAGGTAAGCATTAACAAGTCCCTAGAGATTTTATAAATAGAGAGATGCTGACCTGGTTCATAAAGTGAATAACATCTATTGGAAATAAGTATGTGAGGATGACAATAATGAGTTGTGGAGAGAGTCTCTGTTACTTAATGCAAGTGAGAGTTAGAAAGAGCACTGGCACTGTTGTTAAAGAGGAGAAAAAAACCCTGCAGGTAGAAGTAATGTAATGCTATAAAGAGGGAACTAAATCAGAAGCCAGAAGGCTTAAGTTTTAGTTCAATCTCCACACTTTCTTTTATTATTATTATTATTATTATTATTATTATTATTATTATACTTTAAGTTCTAGGGTACATGTGCATAACGTGCAGGTTTGTTACATATGTATACTTGTGCCATGTTGCTGTGCTGCACCCATCAACTCATCAGGAAAAAAAAAAAAAAAAACCCATTAAAAAGTGGGCAAAGGATATGAACAGACATTTCTCAAAAGAAGACATTCATACAGCCAACAGACACATGAAAAAATGCTCATCATCACTGGCCATCAGAGAAATGCAAATCAAAACCACAATGAGATACCATCTCACACTTTCTTAACTGTGACCTTTGTCTACTAGCTGAACTTCACCAGGTCTTAGTTTCTGCACGAGAAAAATGTCACTTACAAGATTGTTGTTAGGATTATATGATATATGAATGACAAAGAGATTGATAACTTGAAGTTCTTAGTGATTATGGGGATAAATTTGTTCAGAATAAAGAGTATCAGAGAACAAGAAACCTGTTAACTATGCATTAACATACATAAACTCATATAAATAATTAGACATATATGTAATAATTTGGCGATGTCAAGTAATGAGCATATTGATAGTCATATAATTGGTGTGACCCACTGTTACCTATGCATCAGAATTTTCACTAAAAAAAAAAATACATTTTCTCCTGATGCTTATGATAATGCTACACTTATCCACAATGCAGAGAAATCTAAAATAGCTAAGAAGTCTCAAAGTGTGTAAGAATATATGAGAATTTCATTAGTTTTGGAAGAAAAATATGCCCATTGTTACAATCAATGGGAAAACTGAAAATATTTTATTTAAAAAATTATATTTAATAATATTTAGCAAAGACAGAGAAAGTATCTTCATTAATGCCAGAATCAATAGATAGATGAATATGATTTATTCACAAAATATTTAGGTTTTTGATACCATCACTCTTACAGGTAATAAGTGGCAACTAAATGTCAAAATAACGTACTTACATTTTAAGTCTCTGTGGTCTTACTGCTTCATCTGTTATACACAAGCAGTATTTATTTCTGATGCTACTCTTTTGAGTCTAATGAAAACAGTCTCTTTACTGATACAGTGGGACATTTCAGGCCCAACAATGTACTGAAAACATTTTCTGGTATTTGATTACATGACCATGCCCTAGAGATTCCGTTGTTTTCTAATCAATTATTTATATGCAATGCTAGCATATATAATACATTCTCATTACATTTGACAATGATTTCCATTTTAACAAATCGCTCATTTTTAGTTATATTTGATGATGAGCTACTTAAAATCTATTAAGTTTGCAAGATATCATAGTTCTTAAATAGGTATGCCCATTTAGATTACATTTTAGTTTGATTTTTAAATATTGTTTTAGTTTCTTAAGGCATAACAAAAGTAGAGACAATAAACTGTTTAAGAAATAGCAAAATTAATTTTTAAAGAAAGGAATTTTATAGATTTAATGCAACATTTTTCTAATTTAATTTTTAACAAATAAGCAGTAAACGTGTGTCTATCTTTACAAAGTATTTTTTACATTTTCTTGAAAAATTGAAAGTAATTCTATTTTAAAGATTTGAAATTGAAAACATGGAGTTAAGAATTAGAATCATGTTACAAGGCAAGTATTCAGATGAGAAACTATTATTTCCCAACCTTTAAAACTTTAAGCTACATGTGCTGCTTGTTTCCAATTGCAAAAAGAAAGATACATACATTAAAATCTGAGAAAGATTGAACACTACTGAAATAAATATATTCAGAAAAGTAATCACAGTTTATCTGCCATCATTTTTATGTTTATCTTAATGAATTAATTTATATTTTATATGTTTTTAAACATCCTATAAAATAATACTTTAAAACATATTTCTGGTCATTCTAAATATAAAAAAAATTCAACTTCAATATGTATAACTGAAAGAAACAAATTGTTATTTATTTTACGGTTTTAATTTTTGTCTATTAGCTTCAAGACTTAAACCATAAAAGAGCAGATATCTTAACTATGATTTATGTTTGTAAATTAGCTAATGTAAGCACTACCAGAGCAAGAGATATTTTTAAAAGTTTTAATATATGATCCTTAATTTATTATGTCTATGTGAATGATATAAAGTATTACATTATGCTTTGTGAAACCATTCCCATATACCATGTCACTGCAGAACAATTTGGCTTATTTATTATTTTTTAAACAGACATCGAATATAGTGTACTGACACGTTTTATTTCCCAAGCAACTTGGACATGGTGTGTGGTTTTTACATCAATCCACAGTTACCAGAAGTTATTTTCCATAGGAAACAATAACAAAAGTAATTGACAAATTGTGTTTGCTAGTGGAAACAACATCGCATTATTTTCTAATAATGAGGCAGCTAGAATACTACCACTGATAAAAGTCCACAAAAAAAGTAGTATACTTGTTATAACTCAAGTCTGATAATTGTCAGAGCATAAGAAAACTTATATTTTCTTGTAATAAGCCCTAGAATGGTGGAGCTCTATTTAAGTCTGATGTATTCAGTAGAAAGGTCAGTGAGGCAGCAAAAGCCAATTATTTTTCCATAGTTGAACCCATATTGATTTTTACACCTGAACTTGTTTAGTGACTGGTCCATGAATATCTGCAGAATGTATTTTCATTTGGGACGTACTGGTAGGTAGATAGAGAAACTGATAGAGCAGATAGAGCAACAAAACTGCCAGCCTTCAGTGTCTAGGAAGATTTTTTTAAAGTGGCTCCCTTCCCAAGTGCACCCATTAGAAATCAGAGAGAGAAAGATCATATAACCAAGACATGGACTTTTCAGACCATAGAAACCTCTTATTTATCATTTTAGGGTAAGTTTTTTTTTCCCCCATTTAGGTTGTCTATAATACTTATGCTTAGTAATAAAATATGTGCTTAGCTGTGACACTAAACCTGTAAAAAGTACAAGGTATTCAGATGAGAGAAAATGACACAGCTGGGGCCATTAAGTTTGTACATTTACATATAAAAGAAAGAAAAAAATGGTAAAATGTAACAATGTCTGACCCTATGGTTTGGATTGAAATTGGTTATTATTATTATGAATCACCAATGTACTCCACCCCGATAAACCATAATTTAGAAAGTTAACACAAAATCGACTACAAAAACAAAGTTCTTAGAGATCATTTATGCTACTTAATCTCCCACCCCACTTTCACGCATGATGCAAATGAGATTGTCAGTTTCAAAAATTATTTCAGCTAATGATAGAACAAAGTCTAGAACCAGTTCATCAAAGCTCTGTGGACACTGCAGTGTGTGTTTGCCCATCTCTCTGTGTACATCCGTGCCAGCGATGCACACGAGTGTGCATGAGTGTTCATGTATATGTGTGTGCATATGTGTGTGAGGCACAGAAACAAATACATGGCATGAATAAATGGTTTTATGTGTGTGGATCTCATTTTCCAATTGCCTGTTTATAAGAAGCACAAACTAAGCACAAACTGTCTGGAACCCTTCAGCTTTCTCATTGTTGGACTATGATTAAGTCATCTAAAGTCTCTGGGCCTCAGTTTTGTCACTAGTAAAAGAGATATATCGATAGTACCTATCTTAAATTGTTGTTTACAATTTAATTGGAAGAAAATAAGTGCCTTTAAAACATTAGCTATTATTTTAAAATTATTGTCTGATTAATGGAAACTTGGGGTGTTTAAATTTTTTCAAAAGTTTCACTTAAATCATGACACATTATTTACCCTAAACAGAAAAGGAATCAACAATCATGAAATTTATGTCTTTATCTCTTATATTTAAAAAGCAAATAATTAAGAGAAATATTTAACGCTATCCCAAAATTTCATTTAGCTATTCAATTAATCAATGTGGTTGATAATTAATAAAAATGTATTTTTTCTTCCTGGTTGTAATTTAGATTTTATAAAAGTATTCTCTTTGGGCAACAAAGGTGATAATTTCAAAATGAGTGACTTTATTCTAATTACTATTAAGAGAAACTATCATGATTATTGTCACCTATTTAATGGCTCATTGAATTTAGCATTCATACCAGTTTCCACTTCTACAATTCCATGAGCATGGATATAATAAAGTCTTGTAATAAAAGTTAAAGAATGTGCAGAAATGATGACAAGCTAGCTGTACACTGTGCAAGAGTTTAAATAATTTTCTCTAAGCTTAAATTTGTACTTTTTGTATTTTGCTCCATATTTTTATATGACATATTTATATACATTCAGACATTTGAAGAAAGTTTTAAACATGTATTTCAAACTATGAATAATTATCATTTTTCAAATAATTATTTTATATTAGAATTAGATTTTTAAAATATATCCTCTCCTCATAAAAGAAATGTAAAAATAAATGGGTTAAGCCAGCTTTAAGATTGAACATTAATATACTTTTAAAAAGCCTGAAATATGTTATTTTTCTTTATTAGAACAGGTACGGACAATCTATACCTTATGGGCCAAATGTGGTCCACTGCCTGCTTTTGTAAATACAGTTTTGATCGAAGAACAATACTCATTTGTTTATACATTATCTGAGGCTTCCATGCTATAACAACAGAGGTAAGAGACAGTCTAGTCTAAAATATTTACTATGCGGCACTTCACAGGAAAAGTTAAGAACATACAGATTTTTTACCTACTTTAAACTATTTCAATCTACTCAGATTTTTTAAAAATCTACTTAAAGCTATTTTAATCTAGTTCAATTTACCACAATTTTTCTCTGGATTCTTGCATAGTTATGTGTTGCTTAAGAACAGGGATACATTCTGAGAAATGTGTCATTAGGCAATTTCTTATCATGTAAATATCATACTGTATATTTACACAAACATAGATGATATAGCTTACCTCACACCTCTGCTATATGGTATAACTTATTGCTCCTGGGCTACAAACCTGTACAGCTTTTTATTGTATTAATGCTGTTGGCAATTGTAACACAATGGTAAATATCTGTGTATATAAACATATCTAAATGTAGAAAAGGCACAATAAGAATATAGTATAAAAGATGAAAAATGGGACACCTGTATGGGGCACTTACCACAAATGGAGCTTGCAGTGCTGGACATTGCTCTGGGTGAGTGATTGAGTGAGCGGTGAGTAAATGTAAAGGCCTAGGATATTTTGGTACACTACCGTAGGCACTGTATATGTAGACTGCACTAAATTCATTAAAAATATTTTATTAAGAAATTAATCACAACTTATTGTAACTTTTTGCTTTATAAGCTTTTAATTTTTCTATTCTTAAATATCACTTAGCTTAAAACAAAAACACATTGTACAGTTATACTCAAAACATTTTCTTCATATCTTTATTCTATAAGGTTTTTCTAATTGTATTATTTATTTATTTGTTTGTTTGTTTATTTTTTTGAGACGAAATCTTGCTCTGTTGCCCAGGCTGGAGTGCAGTGGTGCTATCTCAGCTCACCGCAAGCTCCGCCTCCCGGATTCTCTCGCCTCAGCCTCCTGAGAAGCTGGGACTACGGGCGCCCACCACCACGCCCGGTTGATTTTGTTTTTGTATTTTTAGTGAGACGGGGTTTCACCGTGTTAGCCAGGATGGTCTCGATTTCCTGACCTCGTGATCCGCCAGCCTGGGCCTCCCAAAGTGCTGAGGTTACAGGCCTAAGTCACCGCACCCGGCCTCTAATTTTTTCTTTTTTTTTTTTAAATTAACTTTTAAAATATTTTTTTGTGAGAAACTAAGACATAAACATACACATTAGCCTAGGCCTACAGAAGGTCAGAATCATCAAGACATCATGATGCAATAGGAATTTTTCACCTCCTTTAAAATCTTATGGGACCATCACAGTTTATGTAGTTTATCATTGACTGAAACTTTACTATGTGACAAATGAGTGTAAAAGCATCATAACTAGTCTATCCAAATACAGACTTTTCTCTAATCCAGGATCAAAAAAATAATAACAATAATGCTGGAAGTACTGAAACCACATCACTCTTAGAACTTTTATGCTGTAAGTTACTTTGAATATGGAAATGTTTAACATACTCTACATGTATAAATTGAAAAACATTCTTTCTATACCTACTTTTTGAGCATTTTTATTGTGAAAGAATGTTGAATATTGTCAACATATTGTTTTTTTCAGCATCTATTGAGATGATCATGTGGTTTTTATTCTTCACTCTTTCATTCTGGTATGCCATATTTATTGAAATGTATATCTTGGACCATGCTTGCATCCCGAGGCTAAATCCCACATGATCATGGTATATGATATTTGAATATGCTGTTGAATTCAGTTTGCTGGTGCTTAGTTTACAATTGTTTGCACTTATATGCATTAAAGATATTGTACAATTTTTTTTTTAGTGTCCTGTTTTTGATATTAAGTTAGTGTTGGCCTCATAAAACGAGTTCAGAAGTGTACCGACCTCCTCATTTTTTTTTTTTTTTTTTTGGAAGACTTTCAGAAAGACTGAACCAATTCTTCTTTAAATGCTTAGTAGAAGTCATAAGGTTCTGAGGGTTTTTTTCCTTTCTGAGATTTTTTTATTACTGATTCAATCTCCATACATGTTATTGATCTGTTGAGATTTTCTGTTTCTTCATAATTCAGTCTGAGTGTATTTTATGTTTCTAATATTTTATCCATTTCTTCTAGGTTATCCAAATGGATAAAATCTTAGAAACATAAAATATACTCAGACTGAATTATGGCATAAAATTGTTAATACTCATCTCATGATCTTTTGTATTTATGTGGTATTAGTTGTAATATCCTTTCCCATTTTTTTTTATTTTATGACTTTGAGTCTTCTTTCTTTTAGTTTAGCTAAAGATTGGTCAATTTTGTTTATCATTTTGAAAAACAAACGCTTAGTTTGTCTACTTTTTCTATTATTGTTCTAGTCTCCATTTGATTTATCTCTGCTCTGATGATAATTTCCTTCCTTCAGCTGACTTTGGGCTTATTTTGGTCTTCTTTTTCTAGTTCCTTGAGGCAGCGTTAGGTTGTTTTTCTTTTCTCAATATAGACTTTTTTTTTTTTCTTTAAGCTTTCCTCTTAGAACTGCTTTTGCTGCATCCCGTAAGTTTTAGTATTTTGTGCTTCCATTTCTTTTATTTTCTTTTATTTCTTAAAGGTGAGGTCTCACTATGTTTTATGTTTCCATTTTTATTTGTCTTAAGATATTTTCTAATTTCTGCAAGAACCGCTCTCCGGGTGACCTTGGTCCAGCCCAGTTCTTCTCCCATTCTTACTTGTAATTCCCAAGAATAATTGTAGAATATGCAGAGAATGCAATATCCTCCGTTAGGGAAGAACTGCCTGAAAAAGCTCAGGTCTTGTTTCTGTTCCTCCTAGGAAATATAGTGTCTTGAATTAAGAAGGAATAATCCAAAAAATCCTGGGGTTTGTTTCTTTCTCCCCTAAAAAACAGGATGTCCTTCAATACTTGTCCCAGTGTGTCTCATGACCTCTAAGGTATATAACCCTGTATGGGCTGCATTTTTTTGGTCCCACAGCTGTGGGACAAAGAGGGGGTAATATTCAACCTTAAAAAGGAACATTCGTCAATTGAGACAACCTGGATGAACCTGGAGGTCATTATGCTAAGTGAAATAACCCAGGCACAGAAAGACAGATATTGCATGACCTCACTTCCATGTGGAACTTAAAAGAGTAAAACTCAGGAGTGCAGAGTAGAATGGTGGTTACTAGGGGTGTGATACGGGAAGATAAACTGTTTAGAAGGTATAATGTTTCAATTAGATAGGAGAAATAAATTATTGAATATACAGCATGGTGACTACAGTTATTAACACTGCATAGTATACTTGAAAATTGCTAGGAAATTCAATTTTAAATGTGCTAACAGCACACACAGAAAATAAGTATATGTGGTGATAGATATGTTAATTAGCTTCATTTAATCATTTTACAATGTATATATATATCAACACATCATGTAGTACACTTTGAATATATATATTTTTGTCAATTATATTTTAATAAACTTGAGAAACAATTGTTTGGCAACTTCTCTAAGAGAAAATTAAGTACAACAGAAAAAGCTAAAAACTGTATTAATTAAACATTATTTAATTGAGTAAAATTGAAACACAGTACAGTAGCTTGCATTTATGTTTTCACAAAGAGCTAAAGGAAGGAAAATAAGAATATGAATATAATAATTCATATTTTAGACAGGTATCCAAAAATAAGAATAAAGAATTATGTTGAGTGATGTGCCTAGTTAATTATTAAGCCAAAACCTTGATTTATTCTTTAAGAAAGAAAAATGATTGTATCCAAAAACTTGCTTAATACATAATCATCTGCAATGAAAAAGAGGTAGTAAGCAATTCAAGTACCCCTACTCATGTTCCTTGAGGCATATTATTTAGAAATGCTTTTAAGCTCGATCGTATCAGGAACTCCCAGAATCTGATGGCAAATTGTAATTTGGAACCAAAATTTTTAGCATATAAAATTACCAATTAAGGAAGATAGGAAATATAACTTTATGTCTTGCCCTTTAAAAATGGCTGCTGGCAATGATACACTCTCAGAAAACTACTGATAGAAACAAGAGACAGCCAAGTGCCACCCAGGTCATTGTGTACAAGGGGCTTGCTTAAACATGACCATAACGAAAAATTCCGTCCCTTAACTCATGTTCAGTAAAGGGAAATAATCAACATGGAGTGGCTCAGACTAAGGGCCAGCATGTACACTGGAAGAATGGAGTGGAGCCTTTGGGAATTTGTGCCTTATGCAGTGGGGGAGACGGGACTCTTCAGCTCCTGTGTTCTGGCCTGGTATTCAAGCTGTGAGATGGGAGTCTGTTGGCAGAAACTCCTTCTATTTGCTGAGAGCTTTCTTTTTTTTTTTCCAATATTTTTTTTTTCCTTCTTTGAACTTTATTTCCAATCATTTACATAATTTAAAACCCAATATTCTTTAAGAAATAAACTTCAAGAAAAAGAAAAGATGATGGAGGAGGAATCTATCACATTAATGCAACATAAATGAAAAAGTAACAATTATAATGTACCTTATTCGAAACTTGATTCTTAAAAACAAGCTATTTAAACTATAACATTTATGAGACAATTGGAAGTTTGAACACTAACAGGATATCTGAAAATATTGAGAAATTATTTTTTTTCCAGTGTTATAATGGGAGTATGGTTACGTTTAAGAAAAAAAAGGTTTTATTTGATTTTTTAGAGATACATTCTGTAACATGTTTGGATGAAATATGATATCTGAGATTTGCTTCAAGTTAATACAGAAGGGGTGAAGGTGGTTGAGAGTATGGATATAGCAGTACTGGCCAATATGTGACAGTTGTTGAGGCCAGATAATGGGTATACGGAGGTTCCTTATATTACTCGGCCTATTTTTGTGTATGTTTGGAAGTGAGCAGGCAACCTACAGAATGGGAGAAAATTTTTGCAATCTACTCATCTGACAAAGGGCTAATATCCAGAACCTACAAAGAACTCAAACAAATTTACAAGAAAAAAACAAACAACCCCATCCAAAAGTGGGCAAAGGATATGAACAGACATTTCTCAAAAGAGGACATTCATACAGCCAACAGACACATGAAAAAATGCTCATCATCACTGGCCATCAGAGAAATGCAAATCAAAACCACAATGAGATACCATCTCACACCAGTTAGAATGGCGATCATTAAAAAGTCAGGAAACAACAGGTGCTGGAGAGGATGTGGAGAAATAGGAACACTTTTACACTGTTGGTGGGATTGTAAACTAGTTCAACCATTATGGAAAACAGTATGGCGATTCCTCAAGGATCTAGAACTAGATGTACCATATGACCCAGCCATCCCATTACTGGGTATATACCCAAAGGATTATAAATTATGCTGCTATAAGGACACATGCACACGTATGTTTATTGCAGCACTATTCACAATAGCAAAGACTTGGAATCAACCCAAATGTCCATCAGTGACAGATTGGATTAAGAAAATGTGGCACATATACACCATGGAATACTATGCAGCCATAAAAAAGGATGAGTTTGTGTCCTTTGTAGGGACATGGATGCAGCTGGAAACCATCATTCTTAGCAAACTATCACAAGAACAGAAAACCAAACACAGCATGTTCTCACTCGTAGGTGGGAACTGAACAATGAGATCACTTGGACTCAGGAAGGGGAACATCACACACCGGGGCCTATCATGGGGAGGGGGGGAGGGGGGAGGGATTGCATTGGGAGTTATACCTGATGTAAATGACGAGTTGATGGGTGCAGCACACCAACATGGCACAAGTATACATATGTAGCAAACCTGCACGTTGTGCACATGTACCCTACAACTTGAAGTTTAATAATAATAAATAAATTTAAAAAAAAAAACAAAAAAAAAACCACACACACACACATACACACACACACACACACACACACACACCACTGTGTCTGCTATATCAGTTTTCTAGATCTTAATACCCACTTTAGTTTTTCATTTTTTATTTATCAAAGAGAATTTCAATATTTTTTTTAAATTTATTTTTTATTATTATTATACTTTAAGTTTTAGGGTACATGTGCATAACCTGCAGGTTTGTTACATATGTATACTTGTACCATGTTGGTGTGCTGAACCCATCAACTTGTCAGCACCCATCAACTCGTCATTTACATCAGGTATAACTCCCAATGCAATCCCTCCCCGCTACCCCCTCCCCATGATAGGCCCCGGTGTGTGATGTTCCCCTCCCGAGTCCAAGTGATCTCATTGTTCAGTTCCCACTTATGAGTGAGAACATGCGGTGTTTGGTTTTCTGTTCTTGTGATAGTTTGCTGAGAATGATGGTTTCCAGCTGCATCCATGTCCCTACAAAGGACACAAACTCATCCTTTTTTATGGCTGCATAGTATTCCATGCTGTATATGTGCCACATTTTCTTAATCCAGTCTGTCACTGATGGATATTTGGGTTGATTCCAAGTCTATCCTGTTGTGAATAGTGCTGCAATAAACATACGTGTGCATGTGTCTTTATAGCAGCATGATTTATAATCCTTTGGGTATATACCCAGTAATGGGATGGCTGGGTCATATGGTATATCTAGTTCTAGATCCTTGAGGAATTGCCATACTGTTTTCCATAATGGTTGAACTAGTTTACAATCCCACCAACAGTGTAAAAGTGTTCCTATTTCTCCACATCCTCTCCAGCATCTATTGTTTCCTGACTTTTTAATGATTGCCATTCTAACTGGTGTGAGATGGTATCTCATTGTGGTTTTGATTTGCATTTCTCTGATGGCCAGTGATAATGACCATTTTTTCATGTGTCTGTTGGCTGTATGAATGTCCTCTTTTGAGAAATGTCTGTTCATATCCTTTGCCCACTTTTTGATGGGGTTGTTTGTTTTTTTCTTGAAAATTTGTTTGAGTTCTTTGTAGGTTCTGGATATTAGCCCTTTGTCAGATGAGTAGATTGCAAAAATGTTCTCCCATTCTGTAGGTTGCCTGTTCACTCTGATGGTAGTTTCTTTTGCTGTGCAGAAGCTCTTTAGTTTAATGAGATCCCATTTGTCAATTTTGGCTTTTGCTGCCGTTGCTGTTGGTGTTTTAGACATGAAGTCTTTGCCCATGCCTATGTCCTGAATGGTACTACCTAGGTTTTCTTCTAGGGTTTTTATGGTATTAGGTCTAACATTTAAGTCTCTAATCCATCTTGAATTAATTTTCGTATAAGGAGTAAGGAAAGGATCCAGTTTCAGCTTTCTACTTATGGCTAGCCACTTTTCCCAGCACCATTTATTAAATAGGGAATCCTTTCCCCATTTCTTGTTTCTCTCAGGTTTGTCAAAGATAAGATGGCTGTAGATGTGTGGTATTATTTCTGAGGACTCTGTTCTGTTCCATTGGTCTATATCTCTGTTTTGGTACCAGTACCATGCTGTTTTGGTTACTGTAGCCTTGTAGTATAGTTTGAAGTCAGGTAGCGTGATGCCTCTAGCTTTGTTCTTTTGACTTAGGATTGTCTTGGAGATGCGGGCTCTTTTTTGGTTCCATATGAACTTTAAAGCCGTTTTTTCCAATTCTGTGAAGAAACTCATTGGTAGCTTGATGGGGATGGCATTGAATCTATAAATAACCTTGGGCAGTAAGGCCATTTTCACGATATTGATTCTTCCTATCCATGAGCATGGTATGTTCTTCCATTTGTTTGTGTCCTCTTTTATTTCACTGAGCAGTGGTTTGTAGTTCTCCTTGAAGAGGTCCTTTACATCCCTTGTAAGTTGGATTCCTAGGTATTTTATTCTCTTTGAAGCAATTGTGAATGGAAGTTCATTCCTGATTTGTCTCTCTGTTTGTCTGTTACTGGTGTATAAGAATGCTTGTGATTTTTGCACATTAATTTTGTATCCTGAGACTTTGCTGAAGTTGCTTATCAGCTTAAGGAGATTTTGGGCTGAGACAATGGGGTTTTCTAAATATACAATCATGTCATCTGCAAAGAGGGACAATTTGACTTCTTCTTTTCCTAACTGAATCCCCTTGATTTCTTTCTCTTGCCTGATTGCCCTAGCCAGAACTTCCAACACTATGTTGAATAGGAGTGGTGAGAGAGGGCATCCCTGTCTTGTGCCAGTTTTCAAAGGGAATTTTTCCAGTTTTTGCCCATTCAGTATGATATTGGCTGTGGGTTTGTCATAAATAGCTCTTATTATTTTGAGGTACGTTCCATCAATACCGAATTTATTGAACGTTTTTAGCATGAAGGGCTGTTGAATTTTGTCAAAAGCCTTTTCTGCATCTATTGAGATAATGATGTGGTTCTTGTCTTTGGTTCTGTTTATATGCCGGATTATGTTTATTGATTTGCGAATGTTGAACCAGCCTTGCATCCCAGGGATGAAGCCCACTTGATCATGGTGGATAAGCTTTTTGATGTGCTGCTGAATCCGGTTTGCCAGTATTTTATTGAGGATTTTTGCATCGATGTTCATCAGGGATATTGGTCTAACATTCTCTTTTTTTGTTGTATCTCTGCCAGGCTTTGGTATCAGGATGATGTTGGCCTCATAAAATGAGTTAGGGAGGATTCCCTCTTTTTCTATTGATTGGAATAGTTTCAGAAGGAATGGTACCAGCTCCTCCTTGTACCTCTGGTAGAATTCAGCTGTGAATCCATCTGGTGCTGGACTTTTTTTTGTTGGTAGGCTATTAATTATTGCCTCAATTTCAGAGCCTGCTATTCGTCTATTCAGGGATTCAACTTCTTCCTGGTTTAGTCTTGGAAGAGTGTAAGTGTCCAGGAAATTATCCATTTCTTCTAGATTTTCTAGTTTATTTGCATAGAGGTGTTTATAGTATTCTCTGATGGTAGTTTGTATTTCTGTGGGGTTGGTGGTGATATCCCCTTTATCATTTTTTATTGCATCTATTTGATTCTTCTCTCTTTTCTTCTTTATTAGTCTTGCTAGCGGTCTGTCAATTTTGTTGATCTTTTCAAAAAACCAGATCCTGGATTCATTGATTTTTTGGAGGGTTTTTTGTGTCTCTATCTCCTTCAGTTCTGCTCTGATCTTAGTTATTTCTTGCCTTCTGCTAGCTTTTGAATGCGTTTGCTCTTGCTTCTCTAGTTCTTTTAATTGTGAAGTTAGAGTGTCAATTTTAGATCTTTCCTGCTTTCTCTTGTGGGCATTTAGTGCTATAAATTTCCCTCTACACACTGCTTTAAATGTGTCCCAGAGATTCTGGTATGTTGTATCTTTTTTCTCATTGGTTTCAAAGAACATCTTTATTTCTGCCTTCATTTCGTTATGTACCCAGTAGTCATTCAGGAGCAGGTTGTTCAGTTTCCATGTAGTTGAGCGGTTTTGATTGAGTTCCCTAGTCCTGAGTTCTAGTTTGATTGCACTGTGGTCTGAGAGACGGTTTGTTATAGTTTCTGTTCTTGTACATTTGCTGAGGAGTGCTTTGCTTCCAATTACGTGGTCAATTGTGGAGTAAGTGCGATGTGGTGCTGAGAAGAATGTATATTCTGTTGATTTGGGGTGGAGAGTTCTATAGATCTTTATTAGGTCTGCTTGCTGCAGAGATGAGTTCAATTCCTGGATATCCTTGTTAACTTTCTGTCTCGTTGATCTGTCTAATGTTGACAGTGGAGTGTTGAAGTCTCCCATTATTATTGTATGGGAGTCTAAGTCTCTTTGTAAGTCTCTAAGGACTTGCTTTATGAATCTGGGTGCTCCTGTATTGGGTGCATATATATTTAGGATAGTTAGCTCTTCCTGTTGAATTGATCCTTTTACCATTATGTAATGGCCTTCTTTGTCTCTTTTGATCTTTGATGGTTTAAAGTCTGTTTTATCAGAGACTAGTATTGCAACCCCTGCTTTTTTTTTGTTCTCCATTTGCTTGGTAAATCTTCCTCCATCCCTTTATTTGGAGCCTATGTATGTCTCTGCGTGTGAGATGGGTCTCCTGAATACAGCAGACTGATGGGTCTTGACTCTTTATACAGTTTGCCAGTCCGTGTCTTTTAATTGCAGCATTTAGTGCATTTACATTTAAGGTTAATATTGTTATGTATGAACTTGATCCTGCCATTATGATATTAACTGGTTATTTTGTTCGTTAGTTGATGCAGTTTCTTCCTAGCCTAAATGGTCTTTACATTTTGACATGTTTTTGCAATGGCTGGTACCGGTTGTTCCTTTCCATGTTTAGTGCTTCCTTCAGGGTCTGTTGTAAGGCAGGCCTAGTGGTGACAAAATCTCTAAGCATTTGCTTATCTGTAAATGATTTTATTTCTCCTTCACTTATGAAACTTAGTTTGGCTGGATATGAAATTCTGGCTTGAAAATTCTTTTCTTTAGGAATGTTGAATATTGGCCCCCACTCTCTTCTGGCTTGTAGAGTTTCTGCCGAGAGATCTGCTGTTAGTCTGATGGGCTTCCCTTTGTGGGTAACCCAACCTTTCTCTCTGGTTGCCCTTAAGATTTTTTCCTTCATTTCAACTTTGGTGAATCTGGCAATTATGTGTCTTGGAGTTGCTCTTCTCGAGGAATATCTTTGTGGCGTTCTCTGTATTTCCTGGATTTGAATGTTGGCCTGCCCTACTAGGTTGGGGAAGTTCTCCTGGATGATATCCTGAAGAGTGTTTTCCAACTTGGTTCCATTTTCCCCCTCACTTTCAGGCACCCCAATCAGACATAGATGTGGTCTTTTTACATAATCCCATACTTCTTGCAGGCTTTGTTCATTTCTTTTTCTTCTTTTTTCTTTTGCTTTCTCTTCTTGCTTCATTTCATTCATTTGATCCTCAATCACTGATACTCTTTCTTCCAGTTGATCGAGTCGGTTACTGAAGCTTGTGCAATTGTCATGTATTTCTCGTGTCATGGTTTTCATCTCTTTCATTTCGTTTATGACCTTCTCTGCATTAATTACTCTAGCCATCAATTCTTCCACTTTTTTTTCAAGATTTTTAGTTTCTTTGCACTGGGTACATAATTCCTCCTTTAGGTCTGAGAAGTTTGATGGACTGAAGCCTTCTTCTCTCATCTAGTCAAAGTCATTCTCCGTCCAGCTTTGACCCGTTGCTGGCGATGAGCTGCGCTCCTTTGCCGGGGGAGATGCGCTCTTATTTTTTGAATTTCCAGCTTTTCTGCCCTGCTTTTTCCCCATCTTTGTGGTTTTATCTGCCTCTGGTCTTTGATGATGACAGTGACGTACTGATGGGGGTTTTAGTGTAGGTGTCCTTCCTGTTTGATAGTTTTCCTTCTAACAGTCAGGGACCTCAGCTGTAGGTCTGTTGGAGATTGCTTGAGGTCCACTCCAGACCCTGTTTGCCTGGGTGTCAGCAGCAGAGGCTGCAGAAGATAGAATATTGCTGAACCACGAGTGTATCTGTTTGATTCTTGCTTTGGAGGCTTCCTCTCAGGGGTGTACTCCACCCTGTGAGGTGTGGGGTGTCAGACTGCCCCTAGTGGGGGATGTCTACCAGTTAGGCTACTCAGGGCTCAGGGACCCACTTGAGCAGGCAGTCTGTCCCTTCTCAGATCTCAACCTCCGTGTTGGGAGATCCACTGTTCTCTTCAAAGCTGTCAGACAGAGTCGTTTGCCTGCAGAGGTTTTTGCTGCTTTTGCTGTTGTTTACTGTGCCCTGTCCCCAGAGGTGGAGTCTACAGAGACAGGCAGGTTTCCTTGAGCTGCTGTGAGCTCCACCCAGTTCAAGCTTCCCAGCAGCTTTTTTTACCTACTTAAGCCTCAGCAATGGCGGGCGCCCCTCCCCCAGCCTCGCTGCTGCCTTGCCGGAGATCACAGACTGCTGTGCTAGCAATGAGGAAGGCTCTGTGGGCTAGGACCCTCCCAGCCAGGTGTGGGATATAGTCTCCTGGTGTGCCTGTTTGCTTAAAGCACAGTATTGGGGTGGGAGTTACCTAATTTTCCAGGTGTTGTGTGTCTCATTTCCCCTGGCTAGGAAAAGGGATTCCCTTTCCCCTTGCGCTTCCCTGGTGAGGTGATGCCTCGCCCTGCTTCAGCTCTAGCTGGTTGGGCTGCAGCAGATGATCAGCACCGATTGTCCGGCACTCCCTGGTGAGATGAACCCAGTACCTCAGTTGAAAATGCAGAAATCACCGGTCTTCTGTGTCGCTCGCGCTGGGAGTTGGAGACTGGAGCTCTGAGAGCTTTCTTTTAATAAATTCCACTCTCCTCTCTTTTCAATGTATCTGCATGCCTAATTTTTCCTGGTCATGAGACAAGAACCTGGATTGTAGCTGAACTAAGGAGCAAAAACTCCTGCATCAGTACCAAGGTGCCTCCACAGCTATCCCTACCCACACCCAGCACACCCCTACTGAGGTGAAATGTGTGGAAAAAAGTTTATTGTACAACATCCTATAAAACTTTGCCAATGCCTCATAACTTTGAATCTGAGCAGGTATTTTAGACACCTCAGGATAAAGACACAAATAAACCTTTAAAGTAAAAGTTATTCCATACTACCCCTATAATGTAGGAGAAGATTTATAAACAAATGAAAACAAAACAAAATAAAAGAATAACATAACTCATTGTTTTTAAAATGTCTGTGCTTGATGGAATCTGAAATGAAGAATTACTATAATTACTCAGGACTAAATATCCTCGGGAATAAACAGAATTTTTCACCATAGAATAAAAAAGAAAAAAAAATAATCTGAAGAATGCCTAGCTATACAGAAAAAAAAAAAAAATCAGAAATTAGGCTTAAATGAATCAATCAAAACATCAGAACTAGTGGATAGGACATATTTGGTGTATAAATAACATAACTTCATTTGCTTCATTCTGCTAGAAATATATGGAAACAAAAGAAGTTTATGTCCAGTAGTACCCCTCAAATAAATGGGTGTTTTCTCTGTCACAGGGACTGAAGCAGAGTAAGGTGGTAGACGTGGGTTTGGTACAACCCAGAGGGATTATAATTATAAGGCGGTCTTCATCAAAGTATCTTACTTCTCTGAGTCACAGTTTTCTCCTTCATCTTGCTTTTCTCTCATCCTATCTTCTACCTCAGCACAACATATACAAATGTTATGGAGACATACTTGGAGTTTTATGAATACATCAGATGTGAAATTAGGAGGAAAAACTGCCTTTCCCTTATTGTTAATTTCTCATACCATTGGAGATGGAATTTTTGTTTAAATGACTGTTTATGTGGAAAGCGAGAAGAGACTTATTTTTAAAGTGTTTTTTTTTTAAACTTTAAGATATGTTACAAAAAATATTTTCAGAGTTTTAAGTTATTTTAGTTATAACTATATTTTGGATCTGTTTTTCTACTAAAACATTCTGTTTTACCATTTTCAAGAAAATCTAATGAATCAATCTAGTCAAAGGTAAAATGTCCTATTTCATAAAGATTAAATGCCAATTACTGTAACATATGGATTAATAAGGAAATGTTAAAATTATGTGTCCACTATTAACTTGATCCATGGTGATTTAATGAAAAAACACAGGAATGAAGTTTTATGGTTCTAAACTTTCCACGAATATTTTAGAGATTTAAAGTTCAACCCTAAGGCAATCAATTGAGATCACACCGTAAAGCCGGTCCCTCATCTTTTCTCTGCTGAGTCCATTTTGAGTTCTCTTACTTGCTGAGGTTTTGGAAAGATGGTGATTTCAGTGGTTAACATTTACAGAATCTTCGGATAATGTAATGTTAAGTGCCAAGTGTTATTTTAGAGGATAAACAAAGAAAAATCGATTGGGAGAATTTAGGGGCAAAAGAAAAGAGTTTTAGTATTTTTATTATTAGCATAGAGTGTGATCAGCAGCTTATACTTTGACAGACAGAAAGTATTTTTACAGAAGATTACTTTATCTGTACCCTTCCAGTATTTCCCAGGTTTTCAGGCTTTCTTGCCGAAAGCTACAGAACAAGATCTAATCTCACTCATGATCTGTTTTATGCACAGTACTATGCATTCATGTTGAAATATTGCAAACAAATACTATTTTAAAATATAATCTTAGTCCAGGATTTTATCTTTAGCTTTTTTTGACAAAAAGATTGGTAATGTTAACCTATTAAAAAAGTGAAATAGGTAGATATAGAAATAATTGCCACCTTAAAACATATCTAGAAAAAGCAATATAAACCAAGTCAGATTAAAATTTAACATTTTCTTTTTTGGATAAAATATTAATTCCTCATTATACAGCTTCAATTATACATTGTTATTTTTGAAAGTTTGAGTCTCATATTGCTAGAATTCTTTTTTAAAAAAATGAAAGGTAGATGGATAAGACCAAAAAAAAAAAAAAGATTCCTTTATAAAAGCATGATTTTATGCCTATATTTGTTTACATCATGCTAAGAATGTTCCAGCCTTATGAATTTCTACTAAGAGAATGTTTGCACACGTGGAGTACACTGGTTAGATCATGACTTAGACTATGTTAATATTGACATCTTCAGTTAAAGTTTGCCTAGTATAAAAAACCGAACTATTAGTTTGGTTAGTTTAGTGCTATTAACAAAGTGTTTTGTTTTGTTTTTTTTTTCTAAACATCATCTGAGTTTATATAACTAGACTATTGGCTTGCTAAATATTCTATTTCTAATATATGAGTCATATAATTTTTTTAAATGTGAGAACCAGGCCATTTGTGGTGGCTCACACCTGTAATCCCAGCACTTTGGGAGGCTAAGGAGGGTGGATCATAAGGTCAGGAGTTTGAGACCAGCCTGGCCAATATGGTAAAACCCCATCTCTACTAAAAATACAAAAATTAGCCGGGCATGGTGGCGGACACCTGTGGTCTCAGCTACTTGGAGGTTGAGGCAGGAGAATCACTTGAACCCAGGAGGCGAAGGCTGCAATGAGCCGAGATCATACCACTGCACTCCAGCCTGGGCGACAGAGCAAGACTCTGTCTCAAACAAAAAAGAAAGAAAAAACATGTGAGAATCAGAAGAAAGGTGAGATGGGTTATTTGTTTAAAAGGGAATTTTAATGTATTTTCATTAAAATTATTGTGTTTGAAACGCTTTTTAGGGAATTACGTTTCTCTCTCTAGGACAAGGCAACTAAACTGCAGAGCATATCTTAAAGTTTTTGCTCCAAGTTTGTGGTATAATTGTGCTTTCTACAAGAGCGTATCCATGAGCCGTTCACCAACATAAATGTCACATCTCAAAAGTTTTTCTAGGAGCTTTTTGTGATGAATATCCTTCAAATTGCAATGTCTGAACTTCCTGCATTCCTAGAAGAAGGAAACACAGTTTTTAAAAAGATCCCTTGGTTCGTGAGACTCCAATAGTGATATCTATCCAGATTTATTTTTTAGAAAATACACTGATATGCAATTTTAATAATATTTGTTATAAGGTATAAGATAGGTGTTCTCAATCATTACTTGCCAGACCACCATGGGTTATGTGTTTTATTGGAAGTGACCTGAGTTTAAGGAGAAAATGTGATATTCAGTGAAGTTAATAGGATTGCTCTTACTAGATTTCTGCATATTGCAAGAGAGATTTTTGGATGATATTATTTTATTTCAATTAAAGTCACCTTTCACAAGTAAACAAAACATTTTTAAAGAATTTCTAAAAATAAATCACTATATGAATACAACAAGAATATAACAAAAGTGATCATGAGAATGACAGAGCCAAAATTTCTATTCCAAGTAGAGATCTTAGCTTCATTAACAGTAGGATTGTAATAAATTTACCTAATAGTTTGTTAAAAGTTGCAAAAGACCATTAAATTATGTAAAACACAGAATTAGATAAATTGTCACCAGTAATAAACTTTGCCTAACATTTACTGTGTGTTCAAATAATGGGTAATCATGTTAAAGGAAATGTGTGGTTAATAAAAATTTTTAAACATTCAAAATAGGAAGGCAACTGAAACACTGTTTTTCTGCAATAATTTAAAGCCATGTGAAACTTAATCCAAAACTTAAAAATATATATATAATGTAATGTTTAGAATGTTCTTTCAATGTTTTATACTTAATGACCACAGGACAGTTTACTAAGTATTATACTAAACACATTCATACGTTGGAAAACACTTTTGAGATTACTTACTTAAAATTAAAAGAAAGATAACTTATATTCTGACTTATAAAAAAATGGCTCAAATCATACTTAGAAACCAGTATGTCATGGGAAATAATTTATTTTTCAGCAAATAAACTTTTTGAAGATACATAAAAATATCTCTAACGTTTAGAAAAATCAAGTCTTTTTTTAAATGTCACACATGATGAGAGACTCTTCAGTGTTGGATAGAAGTACTCTTTCCAGCCAGTCAGAGCATAGTATTTAAAAATTTGTGTATCAATAACAAAGTATATGAAAAAAATATGATTGAGGTGAGTCATTAAATAAAAGATACATTGGGAAAGACATATTTTTAACAGTAAACAACTTATTCAAAAATTCAGTTTTTGTTGCAAAGCCAAATATGTATAATTGCTAAGTGGAAAAATGCTTCTGTGATTATAATTTTTAAAAATCATGGTAAGGTTATATAGCCCACACTCTAGATAACATTTACTTATTACATCATTAACAAGGAAAATATTACAAATGAAAAGCTTGAATTCTTAACTACATCATGTCTACAGTACATCTTATTACTGACAGTTTTACTTAAGAGAGGAGGAAAGAAGACAGAGAGAGAGAGAGAGAGAGAGAGAGAAATGGAGAGAGAGAGAGAGAGAAATGGAGAGAGAGAGAGAAAGAGAAACCTAAAATACAGGAGACTTTGTACCTGAAAGAAGTTTCTTAGACATCACATGAAAATTGTTAAATATAGAGATATGTTATTTAGTTTTCCTTTAGGAAAGTGCAATTATCTTTAAGTTGAATACCTTTTTTAATCATGATAGGGTCTATCATCTGCATATTACTTAGTAGATATTTTCCATCTATTTTTCACTGAACATAAAGGTTATTTATTAAAATTTTTTAACTTTTTATTTTGAAATAATTTTAGATTTATAAAATTTTACAAAGATAAATGGTACAGTTTTCCAATACCCTTCTCCCTATCTATATTAATGCAAGCATCTTACATAACTGTAGTATGTTTGAAAAGAACTAAGAAATTAACATTAGAAAAACACTACTAAACAAACTACAGATTTTTTTCTGATTTCACTAGATTTTCACTGCATTTTCTGCAAATACCCAATCTAGGAAACCAAATTGTGTCTGACCATCAAGTATCTTTAAATTCCTCCAATCTGTGGCAGTTTCTCACTGTCTTCTTGTTTTTCATGATCTTGAAAGTTTAAACAAGTACTGATCAAGTGTTTAATAGAACACCCCTTGATTTGTGTTTGGTGGATCTTTTTATCATGACTAAACCAATAATATAGATTTTTGAAAGAATACCACATAAGAAAATTGCCCTGCTCATTGCATCACATCAGGGGCTACATGATAGTGACGTGTTTAGCCATTGAAATAATTTTATATTTTCTCTGTTGATCATCATGATGATGATGATAATGATTATTTTGTTTCATGTATTTTTTTTTTTTTTTTTGAGACAAGTTCTCACTCCGTTGCCCAGGCTGGAGTGCAGCTGGCACAATCAGGGCTCACTGCAGCCTCAACCCCCAGGGCTCAAGCCTCCTGGGTAGCTGGAACTACAAGTACGTGCCTACACGCCTGGTTAATTTGTTGTGGTTTTAGTAGACGCAGGTTTTGTCATGTTACCCAGTCTAGTTTTGAACTCCTGTACTCAAGCGATCCACTTTCCTTGGCCTCCTAAAGTGCTGGGATTACAGGCATGAGCCACCGTGCCTGGCCAGTCATGATATTATTAAAGTTGTGTGAGTAGACAATTCACTTTGTAATGTGTTTATAAATGAATTGTTCTAGTTTGTAATATTTAGTATTGAATGTAGAATTTGGATAATTTTTTAAAATAAGTCCAATTTGTGACTCACAATAAAGCTATTGAATAATTATTTTAAATTTGTAGTACACTCCCTGTGCTACACTGAGAGCAGTACAGATGTGTAAGTAAACTTAAAATAAAACATATAGCCTATATTACTTGTGAAGGTTAAATTTTCCCCATATCTCTATTCTCTTTCCATTTTTGAAACTAAAATTATTGACAATACATTCTCAAATTTATACATAGATTTAAATCAGGCAATAATCCCAAACTTTTACTATACTTAATTAGTCATTGGGCCCTGGAAGTCTTTATCTCATCCACAAAAACTGAAAACTAAATTAACAAATTTGCTTTTCTCATTCTGTTTTACCCATAGTCATTATATAAATAAAGAGTGAAATGAGCAACAAATTCATCAAACTTTAACAGTAATGGAATAGAATAGAAACAAATATTGCCCTGGTTATTAACATTTTACCACTTGAAAAGGCAGTATAGCAAAAACAGTTTTTTTCTTTTAAATTTTTCTAGAATACTATAGCAAACTGCTATTTTTGTTGTTTGGGAGTTTTATGTATTTTATTTCGATTTTTGTTTTTTTAGGATGATTGCTTTTTTCTCTCATACATTTTTATAAGTGTCTTGACTTACTGATGCAATTCTTGATAACAAGCTCACTGCTTCTATTATTAAACCAAAGGGATTCATTGCCTGATGCGCTGGAAGCCAGTACTGTGACACCATGTTTTTGAGAAAGGGAAAGCTTTATATTGAAAGTCAATTCACAAGGAGACAAAGGTCAACCTCAAATCTGTCTCCCTGTGCTGGCTTCAAGGCTGTGTTTTTATTACAAAACGTTCAGGTAGTAGAATCTGAGATTAGCAGGTAACTGGTGGAAGGAAAGGGGAGGTCTGGAAAGTCCTTGGGCATGCACAGTTATCTCTTCATGCTACCTGATCAGTCATACGTACAATTTTGAGAGTAGTAAGTATAAAACATACGGTAGAAATTCAGGCTGTGACATCAGCAAGCTCATTCTACACAAACTCCAATTGCCCATCTTAGTTTCAGTAGATTTCAGCCAGTTTTTTCTTCATCTCACAAGGAAGAGGGAGTTTCAGTTTCAGTGTTTCAGCCAGTTGTTTCTTTTCTTTCCTTCCTTCCTTCCTTCCTTCCTTCCTTCCTTCCTTCCTTCCTTCCTTCCTTCCTTCCTTCCTTCCTTCCTCCCTCCCTCCCTCCCTCCTTCCTTCTTTCCTTCCTTCCTTCCTCCCTCTCTCCCTCCCTCCCCTCTTCCCCTCCGCCCCTCCTCCCCCTCCTCCCTTCCTCCCTTCGTCACTTCCTCCCTTCCTTGCTTCCTCCTTTCCTCCCTCCCTTCCTCCCTTCCTCCCTTCCTTCCTTCCTTCCTTGACGGAGTCTCACTCTGTCTCCCAGGCTGGAGTGCTGTGGTGCCATCTCGGCTCACTGTAAGCTCCACCTCCCAGGTTCACGCCATTCTTCTGCTTCAGTCTCCGGAGTAGCTGGGACTACAGGTGCCCGCCACCACGCCAGGTTAATTTTGTTTTTGTATTTTTAGTAGAGACGGGGTTTCACCGTGTTAGCCAGGATGGTCTCGATCTCCTGACCTCGTATTCCGCCCTCCTAGGCCTCCCAAAATGCCGTTGTTTATTTTTATTTTCTAATCTGCCATCCTGTAACCTCAAAAGTTTTTGTTAGTTACTGGTTTCCTCCACTGTAAAGCAGTTTCAGTTTCAGCTTTTCAGCAAGTTGTTTCATTTCTATCTGCTACCCTGTAAGCCCAATAATTTAGTCATTGGATTCTTTAAGTCTTTGAGGCAAGGTTTCACTTCTTTATGTTTGTCTATTAGATTATAAATAACTCTTAGCATTGAAGTTATAAAGTCTTATATATGCATGTTATTTACTATGTGAAACAGGGTAAATCATTGAGCATTTCAAAGTCATTGTTCTCACTTGTAAGTGTAAACCAAAATAAAATTCTAAGTCCCCCAACTGACTAATGGACCCTCCCCTCAGCCAGGCTCAAGTGGGGAGTAGGACATGCCTCACAAACATCAACACAAAGACCTAAGGAGTCATAGGACAGAGTCTTTAAGTCTGATATCAAATATTTACAGTGTATTTTCTCTGAAGCCTGCTACCTGGAAGATTCTTCTGCATAATATAGCCTTGGTCTCCACAACCCCTTATTGTAACCCAGGCGTTTCCTTTCTATTGATTCCAGATCTTTAGATAATAATTCATTCAACCAGTTGCCAAACAGAAAATGTTTAAATCTACCTGTGACCTGGAAGTCCTCTGCTCCAACTTGTCTTGCCTTCCCAAAAGGATATATCTTACTGATTTATGGATTTAAGGATAAATCTTACTGATTTGTGTCTCATGTCTCCCTAAAATGTATATAACCAGCTGCAATCTGACCACCTTGGGCACATGCGGTCAGCACCTTCTGGGGCTGTGTCACGGGCACATCCTTAGCCTTGACAAAATAAACTTTCTATTGATTGAGATCTGTCTTAGATACTTTTGGTTTACATAAGGAATTGTTATAATACTGCTTTATTCCTTTGATGGGTTTGCCAAATAATTAAATAAAAAGTGTAGATAATAAAGATGTATTAAGAGTAAAACAATGTGCAAATATGTAGGACTGCCTGACTTGATGAATGGATAAATAAAAGGATGTGGAAAGGACTGGCTGGATTAATGAACAAGCAAATGGGTGTAAGTAACAGATATAATTCAAAGTCATCTGCAATGGTTGTCACCTTGGGATACCTAGGCTTACTTTGTTGCCCTGATAGACTGATGCTATCTGATGTCATAATGGAGGTACAGAATTTTCATCCTTTCTATATTTTCTATCTTTCATTTGGTCAATAGTCCCAAATATGAAACTGAAACTCATCTGTGGCTCATGTATCCTGTCATTTCAATTTGATTAAAAGTCAAAAAGAGGTCGGGTGCGGTGGCTCATGCCTGTAATCCCAGTACTTTGGGAGGCTGAGCCGGGTGGATCACGAGGTCAGGAGTTAGAGACCAGCCTGGCCAAGATGGTGAAACCCCGTCTCTACTAAAAATACAAAAATTAGCCAGTCGTGGTGGCAGGCACCTGTAATCCTAGCTACTTGGGGGGCTGAGGCAGGGAACTGCTTGAACCTGGGAGATGGAGGTTTCAGTGAGCCAAGATTGCGCCCCTGCAATCCAATCTGGGCGACAGAGTGAGACTTCGTCTCAAAAAACCAAAAAGCCAAAAAGATCTCAGCATCTGTTTCTTCCATTGTCATTAAACTGTATTTTTAATTAAAGTCGTAATTACTATCTCACCATTTTATAAAGTTTGGTTAAGATCTGTGTGACTTTGATTTACAACTTCAAGATTTCACTGATCCACTTCAAGTGTTCTTAATCTCCTTTCCTTTTTCTCTACATATTACTTACCACTTCGGCCTATTAATCAAGCTGCATTAAAAAAGAATGTTCTAATCACCTTTTCCCTTAAAACTGATCTTCTGATATGTTAGGTGATACAGGCATTCCTCTTTTTAGGAAAGTATTTTCAGGTTTTATGAACATTTATTTTTTGAGATTACAAAGTTTCAACTGGAAATAGATTAGATTTTGTATCCATTGGAAAACAGAGTTCCATAACATAACCTTAAGGTATCTAAACTTTTTCCTAGTTTTGTCTTTGGTTGCTATGTGCCTTCTTCATGAAAATGTACACTTATTTTCATGCCTAATCACATAGATACACAGCTTGCTACTTATTTTCTATTGCATTAAAATGAATGTGTTTATTTTACAAATATTATTTCTTCATTTATTAAGTGCATGAATGTCTTGAAAATGATTTTCTGCCTTTCAAATTGCTTTATTTACCTTTGGAAAAAATTACTCACAAGCAGTGTCTAATATATTCAATATGTGGGTGGGTACCATAGATGCTACAATTTTCTCTGCACTTATGGAAATGATTTGTCTTATCATCTTTGAGTGCAGCTTCACTTAGAATGACTGGCTCACCCTAGAGAAAATCTTTCTGAGTAAGCATAATGGATGTAGGTATGCTATCTTGATATTTATACATTGTTCTACTTGGGTTATATGAATAGCAAGAATGCAATGTGGTCAAAATCAGAATTAAAGTTAATGTATTTTATTACTTCTGTGCTATGAATCAGTTCTTTAGACGTTATTTTTTTCTTGATAGATTTATGAGCGCAATTAATTGTCTTACCTGAAAATACTACTTGCAGTGTTCCAATTTGTACTCTTGATGAGTCAACTCTTTTAAATTCCAGAAAGCAACTAAATATCTTCTCCTGATTGATCTCTGTTTGTGTGTGTATACATATAGATGTTAATAAATGGCTGCGGGGAAAGTACATGGTTTATAATTTGTTTTCTAGTGAGAATAGTATTTAGCTTTTGTGCAAGCTTTTTACAATTTTGTTATTGAATTCTCATTTTATTGGGTATGCCACAAAATAATTTACTGATGCAGCTGTTATCATAGATACTTTTGTAGCTGTTTAGGTTTTGAGTATTTCTTCAAACATCTTGGCATAATTAGTCTACATAACAATATCTCATTTCTTCAGGGTTTTTGGACCAGATGTTAAGGTATTTTGTTATAAACCAAACCCCTTCTGGTTAGCCAAGTAGCACTGCACAGGTGTTACAAACACTATTGTATGAGATAAAGCTTGCCTTCTTAAACAAACACTGCACGTTGAATTTATAGAGAATAAATGGTATTTTAATTAAAAAAAAAAAGACAAAGGACTTTTTGGAGCTGGAGTATAGATAGAGTAGTAGGCATATACATTGTTGTTGAACGTTTTATCTTTTTCATTAAGCTTCCTAGCTCTTACAAGATCACATTAACAGGAAAAAAGATTCAGCAACTGAAAATATACTCTGAGCTTCCTCCCTTTGTAAGCAGTATAAACTACTACTATTTATATAATAAAGAAGTTTCAGTTCATGAATACAGGAAAGACTTGATTTACAAACGCATGAATTACAAATCATTTCAATCCTTTTCTCTCCCCAAGCCACCCCAACACTGTGGCCTAGCATTCTCTCTCCATACCAAAACTCCAAGTGTTGCCTCTGCGGGAGCAATTAAGAGACTGAAACAAAATGAAACAAAATAAGAGAAACAAAACAAAATAAAAACTTGAAGTTCTAGAACTCTATGAATTTTGATTAGGGAAGTTAAAAATGTTTAGAATTTGGAAAAACTTAGGTATTGAACCCTAAGAGCTCATTCAACTGGCTGGAGAAAATAATTCTACCTCATATTTCACAAATGCTTTTACTTCGTTTCTTACAATACTTTCTAATAAGTACATTAGAAATTGGAAAAGTAAATGTAGTGTTGGACTCATGTGTATGCAACTTGTTTAAGGATGTTATGCTTGATTTAATCAATGCTCTAATGTTTTCATTCTAGCTGATTAATTTCTACATAGTTTATTAAAATGTCATAAATGCCTATATACATACCAGAAGGGTTAAAAATGCAAACAAAAATAGTAAATGTTGGGAAGCACACAGAGCAACTCTTTAACCAAACTCCAAGTAGATTAATATACACATAAACATGCATGCCTGCATGTGCACACACCCACTTACATTGGTATGTTAGAAGGATGCGCCTTTTTGGAACTTTTGTGTTCATGCACATTCGTCTTCACACAAAGGGCAGCCTTGCTTTTGTTTTTTATAAAAGTGGCAGATTTCCTCAGATGCCTTGCAAAGACTACCATGTGCTTTCTAGTTATTTGTGACCACTATGCCACCCTTCTGGAACTTGGAGACAGGGAACCTGATGTAACTCTGCTGATATTCATGATGTTTGCTATGCTAAGTAATAAACTGTCTTGTTTGATCAGTTAAATCATATTGTACACTTTTGATACATAGAGGGTTGTAACTGGTTTACACTATGACATTCTATATGAAGGCAGGATTCTTTCATAATAATAATATTCATAATAATAAATAGAATAAAAAACATTCTAGGTAGGAGTATTGATCTGTCTTTCAGAAATTGTAGAAATTATTTCTATTCTATATATTTAGCTAATCATGTATTTTTCTGCCTAAAGGTAGTGAATGTTTTGAGAAATGATGTAGAGACAGCAAACTGGAACTCTGGATATTTTATTTATTTTTATTTTTATGTCACAAAGAAGAAATTAGGGTAGCAGTAGGACACTATGGCTGGGAAACTGGGGAATCAGTTATGTGAAAAGATAACATGAGAATATGACAAAAGAAAATACATCTTTTACATGCCTTAAAGTCTTGCCTAAGCCTAGACTTATATCTAGAAAAATGTGAAAATAGCTGATATTTTCTCCTTTATCTTGGCTGTTCTTGAATCAAATATTATCCCCAGGACAAAAATGATCATGTTGTTACTGCAAGTACATGTCAAATACAAGTAAATTACATCCCAAATGTGAGTAAGTTGTGCCATCTCTGTTTCAAAAAAATCATGTCCAAATCACCATTTTTGTTTCACTTGGGCATGTAAAACAATGTCTAACCAATCTTTCTATCTCAAATTTTGTCCCCTATTATACATTTATCACACTTGAGGCAGATTGTTTTTCAGCAACAAAAATGTATATCTAATTTCATCTCATTCCTGCCAAATGCTATGTCATAATTTTCCACTATTAGTATTTCAACTCCCTTCAAATAGAGCAACTGTAAACACTTTTGTGTTTATGTGTTGATGACCATCATATATATGTATTTATGCTAGACAGATAGGTAAACAGATAGTATCATTGATCATGCAGTATGTATAGGTTTAGTATGTATAGTGTTTAGCAGCTACTGCTATGCATTTTCCCAAAATAATATAAAAATTTTACTCCCAACTGCAGTGTATGAAGCAGTGTAATGAGAGTTGCTCTTTATGTTTCCCAAAATTTGGTATTTTTGTTTGCATTTTTAACCATTCTGGTATGTATGTAGGCATTTATGACATTTTAATAAACTATGTAGAAATTAATCAGCTGGAATGAAAATATTAGAGCATCGATTAAATCAAGCATAACATCCTCATACAAGTTGCATACACGAGTCCAACACCAAATTTGCTTTTACAATCTATTAATTAGACTCTAAAAAGAATGAGAAAAACATGTTGAAATTCTCAGCATTCAGAGATCAAAGAGTTTAAGCAGCACTTTTATACACGGAAAGCACATTTTAACGCATTACAAATATTTCCAGATATACCACATATTTCATTCCAGCTCCCCCCACCACCCCCACCATACACACAATCTGGACAACTCTACACCAGCAGCACAGGGAGAGGTAGGGATGGTTTTGTGATGACACTGCTACACCTCAGATCATCGGGCATTACTTAGATTCTCCTGAGGAGCATACAACCTAGATTGCTCGCATGCACCATTTGCAGTAGGGTTTGCAGTCCTATGAGAATCTAATGTTGTGGCTGATCTGACAGGAGGCAGAGCTCAGATGGTAATGCTTGCTTGCCCGCAGCTCATCTCCTGCTGTCAGCCGGTTTTCTAACAGGCCACTGGTCCATGGCCTGCAGGTTTTGGGGATCCCATTTGCCACCCTCTATGTGTACATGTACACTTCTTTCCACTTGGGTTGACCCCCTTATTGTGGCCTGATCCTACTTGTGTGGATGTCCTATTCAATCCAGTCGGTCTCTGACTCCACATGCCAGGCCCCTCTTCTCACTCTGGTGAGATCCTGCTGCCCTGCTCTGGCCCACAGCATCTCTCCTCTCCATATCAGAATGCAGATGTCCTTCAGTGTCTTGAATTACTTACTCTGGCCTGCATCTCCCCTACCCTCAAAGGCTTAATCCTTTAACTATGGAATGTAGATTTTTTTTTTTAAAGTATTAACTTTATCCCCTTCTCTTCATCCTTCTGTATTCCCTCTTCTCCCTAGAGCATTCCTTTCCCTTCCTTCACCTTCCTTCCCTTCCCTTTGCCATCCCTTCCCTTTGCCTTCTCTTCCCTTTCTGAACAATTAATGCCAGATGCCCTTAGGGATACTCTCACAGAGAAAGGCAGACACCTGTGTTCTGGAGTGCAGCGGAAAGATGTTGTGCCCTACAGAAGGGCAGTAGAGGCCAAGCAGAGTGAGGAAGGTGGCTTGGCATGGGGTGTCAGAGCGTGAGTTAGTTGAATATTCATAGGAGTAGAGTTGGGGGATGCAGGGCAGGGAGGATAAGGGAGTCAACCTAAATGGGAAGAAGGGTCCACTCAAATAATGAGTAGTTTAAAGTTTTGGTTATTGCATTGAATAAGAAGGCAAAATGCTTAATTTTGTTTCTTTTTCACTCCAGCATTATTGAGGTATAACTGACAAACAAAATTGAATGTATTTATGGCATATGACATGACTTTTTGATACACAATGTAAAATAATTATTGTTATCAAACAAATTAGCATATGTATGAGCTCATATATTTATTGTGTGTGTATTTGTGTGTGTGTGTGTATGTGGTAAGAACACTTAAAATCTAGTCTTTTAGCAATTTTCATGATTACAACACGTTGTTATTAACCACAATCACCATTTTGTACAATAGATTTCTTGAACTTATTACTCCTAATATTTTGTATCCTTTAACAAACATTTCCCCAACCAACCCTTCTCCCAAGCCTTTGGCCACCATAATTCCATTCTCTGCTTCTTTGAGTTTGTTGTTTTTAGTTTCTACATGTAAGTGAGATCATAGGTATTTGTCTTTCTGTTCCTGGGTTATTTCAATTAGCATAATGTCCTTCAGGTTCTTCCATGTTGTTGTAAATGATAGAGTTTTCTTTTTTTGTAAGGCTGAATAGTGTTACCTGTGTATCTTTACCACATTTTCTTTGTGGATTCATCCTTCAATGGACACATAGGTTGCTTCCATATCTTGGCTATTGTGAAAAGTGCATTCATGAACATGAGAGTGCTGGTATCTCTTTCACGGTCTGATTTCATTTCCTTTGTAAACACTACCAGTGATGGAATTGCTGGTCATATGGTATTTATTTTTAAGTTTTGAGGAGCCTCTATACTGTTTTCTATAATGGCTGTACTTATTTACATTTCCACCAACAGCATGCAAGGGCTTACTTTTCTCCACATCCTCATCTATACTTGTCGTCTGTCTTTTTTATCATAGCCATTCCAAAATGTGTGAGGTAATATCTCATTTTGACTTGCATTTCTTTGATGTTACTGATTTTTTTTTTTCATATATCTACTGGCCATTTGCATGTCTTCTTTTGAGAAATTTCTATTCAGGTCCTTTCACCATTTTTAATAGGATTATTTGTCTTTTTGCCACTGAATTATATGAGTTTTTAACATATTTTGGATATTAGTCTCATATCAGATCTTTAGTTTGCAAATGTTTTATCCCATTTTGTTGGCTGTCTCTTCATTTTATTATGAATCATAATAGCACACACAGCTTCCAAAGATTTATGTGAAAATGTAATTCTAAAAAAAGTAAAATAAAAAGTTGTTTTATAAATGCATTTTTATTTATAAAAATTACAAATATACATTTGATCAATCAATATAAATAAGATATTTAATTTAATTATTATTTAATCAAAGTATTATATTCTGCAATACATTCTAGGTAATCAAAGTGAATTTGATGGCCAAATAATTATGCATTTTATGATACTTAATCATGTAATTATAAAATATTCCCATTGTGTGACAATATTCAGAAATCCCCCAGTTTTGCATTTACACATTATCAAAAGTGAGGACACAGCTGAAAGTTTCTTCCACATTTATGCAGGCTATAAACACTAATATGAATTCACAAACAGACTCTACAAGAACTAAAAGTCTAACAAAACTCAGAATCCTTGGAGAGAAATGTAAACTCCAAATTGTGTTCAAAATGTCATTAAGTCTATATTTTTAATTTCTTTCACTTAAAATTAAAATAAGGCAAAATATATAAGGAAAAATAACCTCTATATATTGCGCATTGTCATTTTCCTACTTAAAATTACCACAAATACATTTTGCACTGTACACCTGAAATAAATCATTGAAGTCAGGAAAATAAAGTGTTTAATAGCAAAGTACAGTAAATTTAAGAAAATTTATTTTTAAAAGGAGTCAGAGTTCATTTTTAAAAACCTGTAAATTTTAGATAGCAGATACATTTTTAAAAATAAACTATGGCCTGTTGCTCTTCTAAATGTAAGTGTTCACAACGTTAGAAAATTACTATTGCTCATATAACAATTGTAATGAATATAATTAGATAATTTTGGAATCCTAAAATGACATGTTACTCTAAATGGTAGTTCCTCACTCAATTTCAATGAGTCATTATGAAAGGAAGTAACTACACTGTAATTTTCTCACTCACTTTACTAAAAATATGTAATGCATTATAAAGAGGAATGATTTGGCTATTATAATGTTAAAAATAAATTCTATAAATAAAGACATAGTCTTTTATATAAAAATAATAGATACTTTTTTATGTCACAGGAGATCATGTTCTCTTCACAGAAATATTTTTACATATGAAAAGTTAAGAATCTATACAGGTCAGAGAGCAGAAAATTTTTATTTGTTTGATTCATTATTCATATGACTAAAATACAAAACAATTTGAGGAGGAAATATAATATACAGAGAATTGTTAGACCTATAGGGATGTGACTTTCTGGGGAGCTGTAGCTAGAACCAATTGGTAGGGGTAATCAAGGCTTGAAATTCTGACACTCTTTTTTTCCCCAGGTGATTCCCTTGAGAAGTAAAGAAGGGAAAGAAATGAGCAACAGGGATAAAGAGAAATGGCATTTCCACTGGGATAAATATGAGAGTATTTTATTGCCTGTCTCCAAGTCCAAGGACAGGCTTTTTAAAAGACTTGCCCTAGGGAATCAGAGAGCAAACTGTCCTGATGAGGATTTATCTGCAAGGTCTTGGAAAGGTCAAACTCTCTTGATGCTTTTGAGGACAGTCCTGAGAAGTTGGTTAGACTTGTAGCCAAATAATAATGAGACAAGTCTTACATCTTCAAGTGTAAGACCAAGAAAAAGATAAGTGGCAATGTGTGTGAGTGAAGTAAATAATAGATATTTGATTTAAAACAAACAAACAAAAAGTCTTACTGCCTAGGAATTCTGTGTCCAAATATAGGCATTATCTTTTTGTGATGACATGTTTTAAGTTTCACTTGATCTATTCATTTTTGATAAAGTTAAGCGGGTGGTACCCTGTCTAGTTGTGTTTGAACAAATTATGCTACTAGAACCACGTACCAAGCTTATGACTGGCTTAGAAACATAATATGGAGTTGACATTGTTGTGTAAAAACAACTGACTTTTTAAAAGCAATTTGTATTTTCCAACATCTTTTGGAGTTTTGCCCATCTGAATGATGACTGATATGGTTAGGCTTTGTTTCCCCAGCCAAATCTCATCTTGAATTGTAATCAGCATTATCCCTGTAGTCCCCACATGTCAAGGGAGAAACCAGGTGAAGGTAATTGAATTACAGGGGAAGTTCCCCCATGCTGTTCCTGTGATAATGAATGACTTCTCAAAAGATCTGATGGTTTTATAAGGGGCTATTCCCACTTCGCTCTGCACTTCCCCTTCCTGCTGCCATGTGAATAAAATGGTTTGTTTCTAGTTTGCCTTCTGCCATGATTGTAAGTTTCCTGAGGCCTCCCCAACCATGCTGAAGTGTGAGTCAATTAAACCTCTTTCCTTTATAAATTACTCAGTTTCAGGCCGTTCTTCAAGGCAACATGAAAACAGACTAATACAATGAGATAAAGCATCTCTCTTGTATTTTTATGTAGATTGTTTTTATTCTCAATGAGTTTATACAACTTTTTGCATGTTTAAGAAACATTTGTGTATTTTCTATGAAGTGGTTTTTAAAATATTTTTGCCCAGTTTTCATTTGGATTTGAGAGCATTTTTAAAAAATTTATTTCTTCTATTTTGCATGCAAGGGATATTGTATTAGTCAGCACTGGCTACCATGACAAAATACCACAATCTGGGTGACTTGATGGAAAACTATTCCATGCTCATTGACAGGAAGAATCAATATCATTAAAATGGTCATATTACCCAAAGAAATTTATAGATTCAATGCTATTTCTATCAAACTACCAATCACATTCTTCACAGAACTAGAAAAAATAAAAAAAATACTTTAAAAATCGTGTGGAATCAAAACAAGAACCAAATAGCCAAGGCAATCCTAAGCAAAAAAAAAAAACAAAGTTGGCAGTATCATGCTACCCAACTACCCAACTATAGGGCTACAGTAACCAAAACAGCATGGTACTGGTACAGAAACAGACACATAGACCAATGAAACAGAATAGAGTCCTGAAATAAGGCTGCACAACTATAACTCTCAGATATTCGAAGAGCTGACAGAAACAAGCAATGGAGAAAGGACTCCCTATTCAATAAATGATGCTGGGATAACTAGCTAGCTATACACACAGAATGGAACTGAACCCCTTTCTTATGCCATACACCAAAATTGACTCAAGATGGATTAAAAAGTTAAATGTGAAACCCACAACTATAAAAATCCTGAAAGACAACATAAGCTATAATATTCTGGTTATAGGAACAGGTAAAGATTTAATGAAGAAGGCATCAAAAGCAATTGCCACAAATGCAAAAATTAACAAATGGATCTAATAACATTAAAGAGTTTCTGCATAGCAAAATAAACTATGAACAGAGAGAACACACAACCTACAGGATATGAGAATATATTTGCAAACTATGCATCTCAGAAAGGCTTAATATCCAGCATCTATAAGAAACTTAAACAAATTTACAAGAAAAGAAAATCATTAAAAATTGGGCAATGGACATGAACACACACCTTTCAAAAGAAGACGTACATGTCACCAATAAGAATATGAGAAAAGCTCAACATTTTTTATCATAAGAGAAATGCAAATCAAAACCACAATGAGATACCATTTCACATGAGTCAGAATGGCTATTATAAAAAAGTAAAAAAATAACACATGCTGGCACGGTTGTGTTGAAAAAGGAACACTTATACTCGTTGGTGGAAGTGCAAATTAGTTCAACCATTGTGGAAGAGTGTGGTGATTCCTCAAAGACCTAAAAGCAGAGCTACCATTTGACTGGGAAATCCCATTACTGGATATATATCCAGGGAAATAAAAATTGTTCTATCGTAAAGACGCATGCCTGCATATGTTCACTGCAGCACTATTCACAATAGTAAAGACATAAAATCAACCTAAATGCCCATCAATGGCAGACTGGATAAAGAAAACATGGTACATCAACACCATGGAATACTATGCAGCCATAAAAAGGAACAAGATCATGTCTTTGCAGCAATACAGATGGAGCTGGAGGCCATTTTTCTTAGCAAACTCAGAAACAGAAAACCAAATGCTACATGTTCTCACTTATAAGTGGAAGCTAAATAATGAGAACACATGGACGCATAGAGGGGAGCAACACACAGCAGGGCCTGACACAGGGTGGAGGATAGGAGGAGGGAAAGGATCAGGCAAAATAACTAATGCGTATGAGGCTTAATATCTGATTGACAGTATAACCTGTACACAAACCCCAATGACCCCAGTTTACCTATATATCAAACCTGCACATGTACCCCTGAACTTAAAATTAAAGTTAAATAAGTAATGAAAAAAAATTATTTTCTCATAGGTGTAGAGGCTAGCAGTTCATGACCAAGGTTTAGGTAGGTTTGGTTTCTCCTGAAGCCTCATTCCTCAGTTTGTAGAAACCTATCTTCTCCGTGTGTCCTGACAACACATTTTCTCTTTGCTTGCACATCTCTGGTGTTTCTTTGTTATGTTTTAATCACCCTCCTCTTCTTATAAGGACACAAGTTAGATTAGATTGGGACCCACCAGAATGGCCACATTGTCAACTTAATTACCTCTTTAAAAGCTCTACCTTCAAATATAGTCACATTATTTTATGTACTAGGGGTTAAGACTTCAACATACGAATTTGTGGGAATACACAATGCAGTAAGTAACAGAGATTAATTTTTTGTTTGTAATATAAGCATTTTATAATGAGTGTTTTCCTTTGATATCTCTTATGCTTCCCCACAAGTTTGCCAATAAGTTAGTTTTTTGTTTGTTTGTTTTGAGACAAATCTCACTCTGTTGCCCAGGCTTGAGTGCAGTGGCACTATCTTGGCTCACTGCACTCTGCCTCCCGAGTTCAAGTGATTCTCCTGCCTCAGCCTCCCGAGTAGCTGGGGTTATACGTGTCTGCCACCACACCTGGCTAATTTTTGTATTTTTAGTAGAGATGGGTTTTCACCATGTTGGCCAGGCTGGTCTCGAACTCCTGACCTCATGTGATCTGCCCACCTTGGCTTCTCAAAGAGCTGGGATTACAAGCGTGAGCCACCATGCCTGGCCCTTCCTCCCGGTGGGTTCATGGTCTCGCTGGCTTCAGGAGTGAAGCTGCAGACCTTCTCCGTGAGTGTTACAGCTCATAAAGGTGGCGTGGACCCAAAGAGTGAGTAGCAGCAAGATTTATTGTAAAGAGCAAAAGAACAAAGGTTCCACAGTGTGGAAGGGGACCCAAGCGGGTTGCCACTGCAGTTTTTATAAGACATAAAACCTAAAAAATTTTGCTAGATTATATTTGTGCAAACCGAAAATCTAAGAAAGTAACATCTGTAGTTTTTCTCATTTTTGAAGTGTCTCAATATAAGAAATGTGTGGACTTGAATACAGAAGCGTAGATTATGTAAGTAAAATTAAATTGGAAGGCCTCATTTTCCTAGATCACAGCAAATGCTATCAGAATTATGTTCCCATAAAATGAAGTGTGTCCGGAATTGGTGGGTTCTTGGTCTCGCTGACTTAAATAATGAAGCCATGGACCTTCGGGGTGTGTTACAGTTCTTAAAGATGGTGTGTCTGGAGTCTCTTCCTTCAGATGTTCAGATGTGTCCACAGTTTCTTCTGGTGGGTTCGTGGTCTCGCTGACTTCAGGAGTGAAGCTGCAGACCTTCCCGGTGAACCTTACTGCTCTTAAAGACTGCTCGTCTGGAGTTGTTAGTTTCTCCTGGTGGACGTGTGGTCTCCCTGGCTTCAGGAGTGAAGCTGCAGACCTTCCCGGTGTTATAGCTCATAAACGTGATGTGGATCCAAAGAGTGAGCAGCAGCAATATTTATTGTAAAGAGCAAAAGAACAAACCTTCCACAAGGTGTAAGGGGAGATGTTGCCACTGCAACCCTCAGCAGCCTACTTTTATTGCCTTATCCGACCCCACCCACATCCTGCTGATTGGTCCATTTTACAGAGAGCTGATTGGTCCATTTTGATAGAGTGCTGATTGGTGCGTTTACAATCTCTGAGCTATACACCGTGCTGATTGGTGCGTTTACAATCCTTTATCTAGAGGCAGAGTGCTAGACAGAAAAGTTCTCCAAGTCCCCACTAGGTTAGCTACATATATAGTACTCACTGGTGTATCTACAAACCTTGAGCTAGACACAGGGTGCTGATTGGTGTATTTACAATCCCTCAGCTAGACATAAAAGTTCTCTAAGTCCCTACTAGACTCAGGAGCGCAGCTGGCTTCACCTAGTGGATCCCCTACCTGGGCTGCAAGTGGAGCTGCTGCAGCCCTGCGCCAGTCCCACTCCAGTGAGTGTGCACTCCTCAGCCCTTGGGCAGTCGAGGGGACCAAGCGCTGTGGTGCAGGGGGGAGGCGCTCCTCTGGGAGGCTCTGGCATGGCAGGCTGCAGGTCCCCAGCCCTGCCCCGCAGCGAGGTAGCTGAGGCCCGGGGAGCATTAGAGCGCAGCCCCGGCGGGCCGGCACTGCTGGGGGACCCTGGCGCACCCTCTGCAGCTGCTGGCCCAGGTGCTAAGCCCCTCACTGCCCCGGCAGGTGGCTGGAGCTGCCCACTCCGAGTGTGGGGCCTTCCGAGCCCACGCTCACCCGGAACTCATGTTGGCCCACCACCGCCAAGTGCAGCCCGGGTTTCCGCCCGCGCCTCTCCCTCCACATCTCCCCGCAAGCCGGCTCCTGCCTCGGCCAGCCCACAGAGGGGCTCCCAAAGTGCCGTGCTGGGCTGAAGGGCTCCTCAAGCGCCTCCAGAGTGGACACCGAGGCGGAGGAGGCGCCGAGAATGAGGGCTGCTAGCATGTTGTCATCTCTCAGGAGGAGTGAGGAAGAGAGGTACCATATAAGAACTAGGATAAATGTATACATCACAAGACTTACCAATTTGACTTGCAGAAATTTTACCTAAATTTGAAAAAGTGACGGAAAAATAGGACTCTGATTAAAAGATATATTTGCATTCAGTGATAGCACATTTTCATGAAAACAAATTCTACTAGAGAAGACTAAATCTGTTAATTTTCAAAGAAAATTAGAATCAAAAGGTTGAAAAATATTTTTATTTTCTGTGTCTGTTATGTATTAATTATCATAGTATGGATATCTGTCACCAAGCCTGGAGGGCAGTGTTGCTATCATAGCTCACTACAACCTCAAACTTCTGGGTTCAAGGATCTTCCCATCTCAGCCCTCTTAGAAGTTGAGATTACAAATGCACACTACCACACCTGGTTAATACATTTTTGAATTTTTTGTAGAGATGGGGCCTTGCTATGTTGCCCAGGCTAAAATTTTAACATGTAGAAGGAAATATACTACTCTAGGCTAATGGTATCTTGATAGATACATAAGAATAATATAACAGTGAAAGAAATAAGAAGTAATTTCAAAAAAAAAAAAATGGTCTCACAGCTAGAAACTGATACATTGAGAAAAAAGGCATAAGCTCTTGAAGACTTTATCTTTGACTACACTTTCAGTATCATTGTATACCATTGTACCTGATATTCTATATGCCAGCATGGCAAATGTTTGCATTTTCTTAGAAGGGTAGACCATTACATATCCCTATGTATTTGCTCTTGCTATTTCTTTCCTGCCACTCTTGTACTAGCAAACGCTTCTCTTCACTAGTGGCTTGTGTTACTATTGAATCATTCTCTCTCTCTATGAGTGATGTTTCCCCTTGTATTTCGTGCTCTGACCTCCTCATGCACAGATTGCTATAAAGTATAGTATTTATTCATATGGGTCAGTCTTTTGCACAGGAATTATACAAGATTAGTTAGTTCTTATTTCCCCAGTGTGTAGATTAGCATCTACCTGAAGGAGAAACTCAGCAGGTATCTGGTGAAATAATAAAATAAATGCTCTGCGAAATAATACATTTTGCAGTTTTGCAAGTGTTCAAGGAGCATTAATGTCTATCTTCTGAGTCAGGAGTTCTGAAATAATAGGTAGTTTGAACTTAATCTGTTTTTAAGTCTATTCCAATCTATGCATCCCAGATTATACTAAAATGTAATAATAATGTTTATATATATATATATTTCAATATAATTAAATAACACTATTTTGCTTTCTCCTATATTAAATTTTCTACATGTAAGCTATTCATATTAATAAAAATTTCATTACTAATTTAAATATTTTATTGCAATTGGAACTATCTTAAGCACACACAATATGATACCTTACAAGGTGCCATTTGTTTAAATACATGTTTACACTAACATTTTTACAGATATTGTAAGTTGATATTTATCAAATTATTTTTCCCAATGTGAAAATGTAAAACACATTTTGTATTATAATTTCCATATATTTATTTTAATTAGATGAATCGTTTATTTGATTACACGACATCGCTAACAAGATAATTCCTTTGTTTACTCATAACTAGAAAACTGTTTCAGATATAGATTATGAAATGGATGTACTAAGATATGCAGAAATATGGAAAGGACAAGTTTAATATGAAAATTTATTGATTTGGGTTTATAAATATACATGATAATAATATATATCAATGTATTTTATATTTTTCTATAGCATAGTATATTAAAAATAAAGGATGAATTTCCATAGATATTAACTAAATGGATGGCTATAACATGACCAGCTAAGTTTTATGAAATGTCAATCTAAGGAATAAAGTCGTGTTTGTTAATACTGAGAAGTTTAGAAATGTTGAAGAAATAATGCATTCTCCTCTCAAAAACATTCACTTATAATCAGTTTAGTGTCAAAGTATTTTGACCTCACAAAATCAAGTTTTAAAATAATAATAATTGTTTACCACTGAATTAAAACATTAAATTAGAACTTTAAAACATGGAAACTGTATACTTTGCCTTAAATACAACTCTGTAGATTTAGAATAAGCAACATTACCAAGAAACCGATGTAACAGATTAAAGAAAATTAACAAGTCATACCTATTTCCATTGCACAAAAAGAAAAACTAGGAAACTAATTTTCTCTTTCATTGCTGAACAGAAAGCGTGTCACACTTTCTAAAACTCTTTGCTACATTTGGTACAGTAATCTCCATCAAGGGGCAAATTGACTTTTCTTTCACAGACCATTACCAGCCACATTCAGCCAATGGGACTTAAGATAAAATACTTATAAAACAGTCTCTGAATTCTAGCTTTGATTTGTGTCGACATTGTAAAAGATCTGAACAAAAAGTTACCAGATAAATATTGCTTCCTTATATGTGATTCATCCTTATTTACAATGGATTTTTAATTTCTAAAAAAAAAACTCAAGTAAAACCATTACTTTGGGAAAAAAAATATTCATTTTTAAAGAAATGAAGAGGGACTACACTTTTTTCATTAAAATAATCTTAAAATAGAAGTTTTTGTAAACATGATTAAGAAATTAACTTCCAATATAAAAACAATAGCTTGAAAAGAATAATTATTGCTCTTAGAAGTAAAAATAGTTTAATTTTGAGATAAAAGCTTTCGGCAAGGCACGGTGGCTCATGCCTGTAATCCCAGCACTTTGGGAGGTGGATCACCTGAGGTCAGGAGTTCGAGACCAGCCTGACCAACATGGAGAAACCCCGTCTCTACTAAAAATACAAAATTAGCTGGGTGCGATGGTCCATGCCAGTAATTCCAGCTATTTGGGAGGCTGAGGCAGGAGAATCGCTTCAACCTGGGAGGCAGAGGTTGCAATGAGCTGAGATTTCACCACTGCACCCCAACCTAGGCAACAAGAGCGAAACTCCATCTCAAAATAAATAAATACATAAATACAAACTTCAAGTAAATTTTTCTTTCTGAAGTAATCAATGTAAGTGCAAACATATGTTAGAATCATACTATATTTACAATGAATTAATAGTGTAGTTTTGATGTCCACTTTTTGTGCTGAGGAAAGATTATTAAAAATAACATTTATTTATCTGTGACTCCTGAATTTATGTTTCTAGTCTGGATATCTCCATTGTGCATCAAATCACATATTAAACTGCCTATTTAGTGTCACAACGTGGAATACCCACAGATAGTTCAAATTTAACATGACCGTGGCAGTAGCCTTGACCTTCCAAGTACACTCACATTCACATATCTAGTGTAGCTCCCTCCATCTTGTCTTTCGTTCATGCCTAAGTTGAAAACAGGAGCCATTGATGGTCCCTTTTCTACAATGTCCAAATCAAAGGCATTAGTTAGTCTTCTTAATATTTCAAAGTTGTTAACCTCTGTCTCTAGTACTATCAACCTTAACCAAGCCACTATCATTCTCAGAATCACTGTAATTGTCTAAATATTTTCCTCATACCAATTTTTCCCGATGTTATATTCATCCATGCATTGGAGTGGTTAAAAAAATTAGTCTATGATGCTTTTATTTATTTTATTTTATTTTGTTTTATTTTATATTTTATTTTTTTGAGACAGAGTCTCACTGTGTTGCCCAGGCTGGAGTGCAGTGACGCAATCTCGGCTCACTGCAAGCTCTGCCTCCTGGGTTCATGCCATTCTCCTGCCTCAGCCTCCTGAGTGGCTGGGACTACAGGCGCCCACCACCACGCCCGGCTAATTTTTTGTATTTTTAGTAGAGATGGGGTTTCACTGTGTTAGCCAGGATGGTCTCGATCTCCTGACCTCGTGGTCTGCCTGCCTCCCAAAGTGTTGGGATTACAGGCGTGAGCCACAATGCCCGGCCTAGTCTGTGATGCTTTCAGCATTAAAACATCCGTTGTCTTCCCATTACTGTCAGAATACTTTATTACCTGTGTCTATCAACTTATCTCTGTCACTCATTCACTAAGTTGTAGACACATTTCCTTCCTTTCTTGTTTTAGTACACCAAAATTGCTCTCACTTTGCTCTGGTGCGCATGTTCTTGACTATGCCTAAACCTAGATGACTAGATATTTTCACAGCTGACTGCTTTTAGCCCCCACTGTCTCAGTTCAAATGTCATTTTCTCAGTTTGAAGCCTTTTAAGACCAGCCAATCTAAGTCAGTCTTCCGGGACTCGTCACACACATCAATCAAACAATTTAACTAATCACACTGCTTAATTTCCTTCATATCATGTTTCACAGTTTGAAATTGTCTTGTTTGTGTATCTATTTAATTGATTAGTATCCATCTGTTTTTTCTGCAAAACCAGGCTCAAAAGATCGGTGTCAAATATTCCAAATAAAGAAACATTGGCTGGTATGCAAAAGAGACTCAGTATTTTTAGTGAATTAATATTTAATGAGCACTTACTATATATTTGTATAATGTTAAGTATAAGAAGCTATAGAGGTAAAAGACTTGGGCCTTATTAGAAATGTTATTAAAATTAACTTGATGAAATAACACTAAGGCAAAGGAAAAAAATGGAAGCCATTATATAATATAGAGTATATACACCCAAAGGAAAATAAATTGTTCTACCAAAAAGACACATGCACTTCTATATTCATTGCATAGCTATTCACAATAGCAAAGACATGGAATCAACCTGGGTGCCCATCAATGTTGGATTGTATAAATAAAATATGGTTCATATACACCATAGAATACTATGCAGCCATTAATAGGAGCAAAGTCAGGTCCTTTCCAGCAACATGGATACTGCTGGAGGCTATTATACCAAGGAAGTTAACACAGTAAGAGAAAACCAAAGTATATTCTCACTTATAGGTGGGAGCTAAACATTAAGTACATATAGATATAAAAATGGAAACAATAGGCCGGGCGCAGTGGCTCACACCTATAATCCCAGCACTTTGGGAGGTTGAGGTGGGCAGATCATGAGGGCAAGAGATGGAGATCATCCTGACCAACATGGTGAAGCTCCATCTTTACTAAAAATACAATAATTAGCCTGGCATGGTGGCACGCTGTAGTCCCAGCTCCTTGGGAGGCTGAGGCAGGAGAATCACTTGGACCTGGGAGGCAGAGGTTCCAGTGGGCCGAGATCATGCCACTGCATTCCAGCTGGTGACAGAGTGAGACTCCATCTCAAAAAATAATAATAATAAAATAAATAATAAAATAGAAGGAACAACAGACACTGGGGACTACTGTTGGAGAATGAAGGGGATGTGGATTGAAAAACTACCTATTGGGTACTGTGCTCATTACCTGGATGATGGGATCCACAGCCTAAACCTCGGCACCTTGGAATGTATCTGTTTAGCAAACCTGCACGTGTACTCCCTGAATCTAAAATAAAAGTTAAAATTATAAAAAATTGTAGTATTACTAATAATAGAAATCAAAGCCTTTAAAAATAGCACACGAATGTGCTTTAACTGTTATGGAGTCATGTGCTTTCCATATTTAATTTTTACAAAAAGGAAAAAATAATTATTACTAAAAAGGCAAAATATGGAGTGAAAATAATGTATCAAATTAGTCTTGGTGTGATTACATGAATAGAAGTGTTCGAAATTGGACTTCAGCAAAAAGCAAAGGGGAAAGATTATAGTTTTCTTAAGGAGCAAGTTATGCAATCAAGAATATACATAAAACAAAAGGCATTTCAAGGAAAAGAAATAAAAAGACTTGCAAAGTAATTACATTTTTAATTGACAAATAATGATTGTATGTGGGGTACAATGTGATATATAGATATGCACACGTACACACAATGTGGTATGATTAAGTTCAACTAATTAACACATCCATCACCTTGTTTGCACAAGAGGAAAAATACCACATGATTTCACACATAATTGAGAAATAGAGTTGAACTCATAGAAGTAAAGAGTAGTATGATGACTACCAGAGGGTGAGATTTGGGGTGGGGAGTGAGAGAATGGGGAGTTGCTAATCAAAGCATACAAAGTTTGAGATAGACAGGAGGAATTGATTTTGAGATTTAATTAAATATATTTGATAGAGGAGAAGGCTGAGAGAAAAATAACCTCATCTTGGGAGACAGATAAATAATGGTTTCATAGATAGTAACAGGAAAAAAAAATGAGAAGAGATTATCCATGGACAATCCCTAAACCTAATTTTAGCATATGGCATCAACTAACTCTCTTATCAAGCTTCAGAAAGTAAAACCACTGAAGTGATTTGTGTTTCCTGTAACTTCCCCCTTACCAAGTGTTTCCGAAATGATAACAATTAGATCATAAAAGATATGTTGTAAGGATGGGCAGGTAATCCACATTTTCTTCTCACTAGCCAGACATTTTCTCCCAGTGGGGTACAATGTGATGTATAGAGATACATACATATACACAATGTGGTATGATTAAATTAAACTAATGAACACAGAGTAATTCAAAAGCATCGCCTCACTTTACTCTTAAATACTTCACTGTATGTTTCCTAAAACACAAATATTTTCTTATATAGCCATAGAATAATTATCAAAATCCTATTACGTAATCTATAGTCCTTATCCAGGTTTCCATTTTCTCAGTAATGTTACAGTAAAAGAAAACCCGGGATCACGCTGCACTTCTTCAGTCTCCTTTAATAAAACAATTTGTCAGTCTTTCTTTGCTTTTGTGGCTTTAATATTTTTGAAGAAAGCACACCCGTTATTTTGTTTGTTTCTCAGTGTATGTTGGTCTGATGTTCCCTCATGATTAGATTTCTGTTATGCATTTATAACAGGACTATCACAGAAGCGATGCCATGTTGTCAGTGAATTCTATCAGCAGGCGTATTATATTAATGTCTTTCTATTGTTATATAGGTAGGTAGGTACATTGAGGTCATCTAAATATTACTCATCAATTACCCACCAGTTTTATTATCCATCTGGGTTCTTGATTGAATCAATTATTATGATTGTTACCACTAGTCATTTTATAACTCACCATATCACCATACATTCTCAATTTATATGGTGGTTTGATAATGGAATGAAGGATATGTCCTTCTCTTTTACTTATTCATATGAAATAGGTATTCATTTATTCTTACTTATTTCAGTGGGTTATAGTATCATTATTTATTCCATGTTCAAATTGTTCCAAATTCGGTCAGCAGAAACCTCATTATGTTGACTTTTGTGTCTCTTTGACATTTTCTCCTCATTTTTGACCACTTCCTCACTTTCTGGCTCAGTAAGATGTTGCACATAATCTTTTATTTTCCTCCCTCAGGCCTGGGATAAACTTTCTCCAAGGAACATGGATTCCTTTGACTAGAGATTGGTATATTAAAGTAATTTTTTGCTTCCTCCTTGTGCTCAATGCAACTGGGGTTTTATTGCTTCTAAGGAACTCAGTGGTCCAAATTATCAGATGTATGTGTGTGTATGAGTGTGCACACACATATGTTTGTGTCTATGCACAATTATGTGTATCTATTTTGATACTTCTATTTTATATATATGGATTTAGATCTAACTCTGTAACTATAGATATGCAAAGTCATGATTTCATACTGGCATTTCCAATTACAAGCCAGTACCATGGAATTAATTCTAGCCTTTCTCTTTTTTATATTTGTTTTTTGTTTGTTTGTTTGTTTTATATTGTTTTGTTTCGTCTGAGATGGAGCCGCACTCTATCGCCCAGGCTGGAGTGCAATAGCGCCATCTCGACTCACTGCAACCTCCGCCTCCCTGGTTCAAACCATTCTCCTGCCTCAGCCTCCCAAATAACTGGGATTACTTACAGGCGCCTGCCATTACACCCGCTAATTTCTGTATTTTTAGTAGATACGAGGTTTCATCATGTTAGTCAGACTGTTCTCGAACTCCTGACCTCATGATCCGTCCACCTCGGCCCCCTAAAGTGCTGGAATTACAGGCGTGAGCCACCGCGCCTGACCGCCAGCCCTCTTTTTCATATTTGTAATTTCACTGAGAAAGCTATCTTCCATTATCTCGGATACATTTACGTTTTTACTAAATCTCAGCACACATTAAATAATTTTTCAATTACTATTCTATATCTCTGTGTAAAAAATTCTTACAAACAAAAGTTTAAATTAATTCATAGTGTGTTTTGTCTTTAGCTTGAACATATATAATTGACTTGGTCCAAAATTATTTGAGCTAGTTCTCTTTCCCTACCTCCAGTATGGTTAAGTTATTCACTTAAAATGTGAATTCTTTGTGTCTACTTGTATTTTATTTGTGATTTTTCCATATCATGGTAGATTTTATTTTATTTCATTTTTTGAGCACATGGAACATTAACATGGTTCTGAAAGTCAGAACTATACAAAGTGTATACTCAGAGAAACCACAAAATATTTATTTTTTGATATTTAATAAAACTTTCTGTATCAAAAATTATACCTAAATAATTTATATTTGTTTGCTATTTAAACACAGACTAAACATATGTCACTAAAAGTATGATTTCTGTTTCCATATCCTGATATAATGATATGATGCCTGCCAACCAACAATGTTAGTCCTTATAGAGCTGGAATATTAAAAGTATTAATTAAATATTAATTGGATAAATGGGAACAGATAAACATTTCCTAACCACCAATGTTGTCAGTCTACTCACAGGAAATATTTTGGGTAAGACACCATAAGTTTGAATAAGATTTAATAGTTAGAATCATAATCTTCTGTTATCTCTTTGCTGTGTTTTTGGCAATTTTTCACTCCCATATTCAAGTTCATTAATTTTCTCTCCAGCTACGTGAAATCTGATGTTTGAGGCATCAAGGGACAATAATTTTGAAAACCACATTTTCAAATTTATAAGATATGTTTTCTTTTTATCAAAACTTTGTCTTGGTATTTAATAGTTATTTTATTTTATTCCTTATTGGCTTTCTTTCCTTATTTTGTCCCCTTGATCACTTTAACCTATTTATGTTGATGTTTCATATTTTTCTTTTACATTTATTTACATTTGTGTGACTTTGTAAAACTCCGTAAGCTTATAGTTAGCATGCATGTAGTATTTTCCTTGAAATAGTACATGAGGTCTTGTTTTAGAATAATATCTGTGAAATGTTTTTGTGTTTATTTCTTCTTTAAAATGGAATGTTCTCCCTGTGCCACAAATTCATATGTTGAAGACCTGAACCTTAATGTGATGACATTTGGAAATGGGGATTTTGGGAGATAATTAGTTTTCGATGTTTCAATACGGAGGTGCTCTCATGATAGAGATAATAACGTTATTACAAAAAACACCAGAAAATTTCCCTGTCTCTCTTTCTCTCTCTTGCACCTGTATGTGCACGTGCTCTTTGTGTACACATTTAGAAAAGTCCATAGGAGAACACTCTGAGAGAATGGTTATCTTTAGAGCAGGAAGAGAGCCCTTACCAGAAATTAACTAGCTCCAAACCTGTGAGAAAATTTGAACATATAATTGCAGTAATATATCTAGAATTGAGTATCACATGATTACCGAAATTCAAAAGAAAGGAAAACAGATACCAAGCCAAAATAAATAAAAAATATACCCAGTCATATTGCAGGAAAATTATAGGAAAAGTTTTTTTTTTTAATGAGATCTTAAAAATAATGAGAAACAGAAGATGACCCACAAAGAATGACCATTTGACTTTAAATAGCAGATAATAGTAATAATGAAATCACCAAGAGTCAATATAATCTTTAAATTACTGGGGGCAAATAATGGTCAATATAAGCTACCATCCTAAAAGAAATGGAAATAAAGACAGCTTTATACAAACAAAATCTGACACCTTAGCTAAAAGATCTTCAATTTATTTATTTAGTGGAGAAGAAAAATATTCTGTTAGAAAGGACTATAATATAATTTTTAAGAGGCAAGCAAATAAAATAAATGTTGAAGAACATAAACAACAATTTGATTATAAAACAATAATTTTATTATTGACTTAGTTGTCTATTGCTGCATGAAGCCACAGTAAAATGTAGATTTATTTTGTATTTACATGATTCTTTAATTGGGGCCATACATAGGTGGTCTTCTGTTCTCTGTAGTGTCTAACAGTACCAGAATGTTCAAAATGGTATCTTCCTTCATGTGTTTGGAGCCTCACATGAGATGGCTGGAAGATTTGGGGTCAACTGAGGACCTATTTTCTTCATGTGGATTCCCCAACAGCGTTGTTGGAAATGTACACATGGTAATTTGGAGATCCAAAAGAGCACTCAGAGTACAAACTACAATGTGCAGGCAGTTATAAAGCCTCTGTTTGTATCATTCTTGCTAACGTCACCTTGATTAAACAAATCACATGACCAAGATGAGCTGGTATGTGAGTTCACTACACAAGGATGCATATAACAAAATGAGTGGTTCTCAAAAACTACATATTTTGGTATATGCATCCTTGTAGAGTTAAATAAAAATATTTAATTAAATTTATGGCAAAATAATATGCAATAATGAACAATAGGTTGAAAAATAATTGTCATAAGCTCAGCCTTATTTCCACATATACAGGCTTTCAAGAGTTTTCAACAGATCATTTAATAAAATGACTCGCTACGATTGTGTAATATACTTTGAGCCCATTAATTTGTTATTTGTTTACCAAATTATAAATAAGTCTCTAATAGCACCTTTTAATAAAAATTATAATTCACTATAGAATTATATACTGTAGATGTAAGTTTAAATCCTTGCTGTATTACTTATAATCACTGCCTCCTTTGATATTTGTATAGCATGTCTCAAACTTAATCTTTTATCTGTACAGAAAGCATAATATATGAAACACTGCTATATGAATTGTTATTAATATATTCAGATATTCAGGTTTCCTAGCAAATTTTCTGTAAAAGTTCTGGAAGATAGATAATTTGTATTATTACTTGGGTCACAAAGCAAAAAAAAAAAAAAAAAGCATTTTCTAAGATACAGAGTATAATAGTGTATAAATATGCCTTTTCATCTTCTTTTTCTAGGGATGTCATATACCTTCACTATTCTGCACTCACTACACAAAAACATGCATACATTCAAATGTACTATATAGTTAGGGTACTTCTTTTATTAAAGTAAAATGAATATCAATTTTGACAAAAATATAGTAGAGGTAAAACATTATAAAAGAAAGTTGTTACCTGTTGATTTGTTTTTCGCTATGTTTATTAGCTTTATCCAATCTTGGCATGAGAAGACACACACTAGAAAAGAGTAAGATAAGTAGTATTGAGCTATGTATTCTTATTGAGGTATCAATTAATATTTTTAGACAGGTATCCAAAAATTTTTTAAATGATCTCTCAAATTTGCATTCAGTAATTCTACTCATGATTACTTAGAGCTCAGATTATTGTGTTATGATATAGAGATTGGATATTATTAGACGACTTCATAAGAACTGGAATTTTTTTTTTTTTTTTTTTTTTTTTTTTTTTTTTTTTTTTTTTTTTTTTGGAGACGGAGTCTCACTCTGTTGCTCAGGCTGAAGTGCAATGTTGCCATCTTGGCTCACGGCAACTTCACCTCCCAAGTTCAAACGATTCTCCTGTCTCAGCCTCCTGAGTAGCTGGGATTACAGGCACACACCACCACACCCAGCTAGTGTTTTCTGTATTTTTAGTAGAGACAGGGTCTCACCATGTTGGCCAGGCTGGTCTGGAACTCCTGACCTCAGGTGACCCACCGGCCTAGGCCTCCCAAAGTGCTGGGATTACAGGCATGAGCCACTGCACCTGACCAGAAATTTGAATTTTTAAAGCATGAACAAAATCATACATTATTTACTTAAAAATTGTGTGAACATGTGTTGCCACTTGTTTACTGTTAATTTTTTTTTTCTTTTCTTTTTATTCTTTGGCCATTTGTCCTAAGATACAAGCAAACTAACACAACCCCAAAATAACAGCTTTACCCAAAGTATTTAAAAATATATTTTGCAAAGAAAAAATATTACCAGGTTATGAGTGACTTCTGGAATATTTCCCTCATTCAAATATGCAATAAATATATTTTGTAGTTAACATTTTTACAATATAATTCTCCAATGATTTCATTCGAGATATGGACACCATATGCAAAATTAGAAAACACAAACAAACAAATGTGCATTTACCAACGTAAGAATACAATCATGATAATGCTGCTTAAATATATTATTATAATAATATAAAAATGATAATTGCATGAATAATCATTAGGTCACAGCACTGTTGTAAACTCTTTCATGACACATATTATTTAGAATCTCCAACAATACTGTGAAGTCCTCTTTTTCTCTCAGTTTTAGAGAGGAATAGTTAAATAATTTTCTCCAGTTGATTGTACTGTTTAGTTGGGGGTCTGGCAATATAGTTAGAAGTAATATACCAAGCAAAAGGATTAGAGGTTGCATGGCTCCGGTTGCTAAGTGCATTTTTAACAATAGTTCAGCCAATGGCTAGGTTGAAAGAAGTAAACTATATTGACAAGATTAAGGATAACCTAAAACAAAAGAAAGTGACCAGGTGCCCACTAAGAAATTTTTACTCATATCTCATGTGGAACTAGAACAATATCTAACAGAGTTAAAGCAGTCATTCTGGCATCTGATGTGATGAGTGAGAGGAAGCATCTGTGTGTGGTAAGGTGTATAGAGGCAGAGAGAATGAGTGGACATCACAGCACGGAGACCACAGTAGACACACATTTCATGGTCGGTATACTTATTTCAAAACAAACTAAGTAGTAGATTGAGGCAGTCTTTATAAGATGGTTTTAAAATTACATGAGGCTGAACTTATATGTAGAAAGGAGTATTGACTACAGCTAGATGAGCTGGTAAAGAAAAACAAATCTAGTAATATATTTACGTATATGAAATGAGGTAAATGAAAGTAAATATTCTCAAAACCAGACTCTATCAACACCCTGGTAGGAAGTATATCTTACAGAGTTTTGTGAAAATAACTAGATTCTGAATAACTTTCATGCAATGCTTTTGGTTTTTACAGTAGATTGACTCTGTCAATTCTAGAGATGTTGCAGAAATTCCAATATTGCAATCAATTATATAATATAAATAATTGTAGATAAAAGAAATTTAGGAGTTTTTTTGGTACAAGGGTTGGATACATGAATTTTCTAAATATAAAACAATATTCAGAATATCCAAATACTATCATATTAATATTTTTGATACATCTAGTATGTGAAGAGTAATGGATAAAATGACAAATGAGTTAAATCTAACTCATAAAAGATGTTTTACATAATCCTTTTTCACCTGATCTAACCAATCTGAATACCAGGACTTTGATTTCAGATGATTGCAACTGTCTGTTTAAGTAATTGTCCTAATGTTTGTAAGGAGTCTCTCTTTTTTTTTTAATATTAGAATGGTTTTGGTAATTTTGAACAATTCTTTTTCCCAAAGAACATTCAGAAAATCAGAACAAAGTATTTAAAATAATTTCATTGGTGACAAAGCTAAAAATCAATGTTTTTAAGAAGAGTTCCAAAAAAAGAATAAAATTCAGACAATTGAAGTCATCATTTGAGGCCATCTTTTCCTGATGGATTTGGCCATGCATCCACAGGCAGCTGAAAGGTTGTGAACCTGAGGAGACCTTTTGTCTGACTAATGAGGCAAGAGCAAAAAATGGAGGTCTGCAAATTTGGCCACACTGGAATTTTACATCCATCAAATATATTCTACATGATGGGATTAAATAAATAAATTTTTAGGAAGACTAAAGCTGAAAGATTGTCACATGCAGGAGTGAACTAAAGAGAGTAATAAATCATGCTCTTTTCACAGAAGATACTGATTTCAGATGGAGGTTTACAGGTAGGAAGGAATGAGAGGAATGAAAGTAAAATTAAGTGGGAAAATCTAGGTAAATATTTACAGCATCATAATAATATTTTCTATAGTTCAAATAATATTGAGTTGATATACTTGAACAATATTTCATGAGGGAGGATTCATATTATGTGTTATAATGTCCTAAATGCAACACGAGGATTCTAAAAGTTTGAAATATTATTGATAAGCCACACATGTATGATGTAATCTTAATGGTAGACAGTAAAAATATGTTTAAAATATGAGATAATTATGAGGTTGGCAGGGTACACAAATGAATAATTAAAATGAAAATAGCACCAGCCAATTCAATAGAAGTCAATAGAAGTCTAAGTTTTCTGTTATCACAAAACACAAACTTAGCAATTTAAAACGTAAAATGTATTATCTCAAGTTTCTGTGGTTCAGAAATCTAACATGTTCTGGATGGATTCTCTGGTCTGTCTCCTAAGGCTGAAATCAAGGCATTGATCAGATGCACATTTAAACAAGTACATAACCAGTATCAGCAAAGAACAGTCTACAGAAACTCACCCAGGGAGAGGTCTTCTTCCACAATCCCTCAGATTATTGCAAAATTAATTTCATGGTGGCTATATGAATAAAGCGTCTATTTTCTTTCTATATGTTGGCCAGGGATTACTCTTACCTCTAGAAGCCATTCTTGGGTCCCTATCATGGAACTCTCTTCATAATGTGGTGAGTTTCCTCCATCAAGGCCAGCAGAAGATATTTTCTTCATGTTTCATCTGTATTTTAAAATGTTCATCTGATTATGTCAAGCCAACCCAAAATAATCTCTCTTTTGATTAACTAAAAATTGACTAAACCATAATCTTGAGGGATATCTCATCATATTAACTGGCTTGCCCTATACTCGACGGAAGGGGACTATATAAGGCAAGCACATTAAGGAATGGAGTCTTTTGAGTAGTTTAGAATTCTCTCCACAAAGGGAGAGAAAAGTAGCACAGAACAAACAGAGGCAATAGGGAAAAATAAAGTAGTATGGTAGATTTAAGTCCAATTATATTAGAAAATTCTTAAATGTAAATGCTTCCAGTTATAAAACAAAGACAAAATAATTGTACGTTACTCATAAGCACCATGTCTAAAATATAAAAATAAAAATGCATATTTTGCAAAATGTAACAAAATAAAGCTGTTTATAGCTTTAATCTCAGAAAAAAAAGACTCTAAAATAAAAAAGCCTTAGATAAAAATGATGGATATATAATAATACAGTTGCAATTTATTAGAAATATAATAGTCCAAAATTGGTGCATATATAACATAACTTCAAATATATATATATAGACACACGTGTGTCTATATAGTCTATATATATAGGTGTCATATATATATATATATATAGCACCCCAATTGAAGGCTCTTCAGAGATAGAATGACAACTATACCACAGTTGTAGGAGATTTTTTAAACTTTTCTTAGTAAACGTTGGATCATGCAGAGCAAAAATAAAATTAAGCCAAAAGTGTAGAAGACAATACAATTAACTATTTGACCTTATTAAAATATACAAAATACTTAAGTTATAAAACATGGTCTCTTTTCAAGCACACATTAAACAATTACAAAATTGATATATGCCAAAAAGCCTCAAAAAATATAAAAATGTCAAAAAGATACATAGTATTTTTGTCAACATAGCATTATTTAACACAAAATTATTATTTTAAGAGGATAAATGGGCCACATGATAGACAAATGAGAAAAATATAATACAAATTAGACAATATTTTGTATTGTATGATAACAAAATTAATAGATACAAAAATGTGTCTTACAACTAGTGCCATGCTTAGAGGTAAAATTACAGCCATAAATTATTGTATTAGAGAAAAACACAAGATAAAATGCCATTAATTATGAATCTTTTAAGATGTAATAGAAAAGCAGCAAATAATCCAAAGTTGTAGTAGAGAAAATAAAAAGAAGTTAATGCAAGGAAAACATCATAACTAAATGATTCAACCAAGCCACGACTTGATGCATGACAAGAATAATGAATCAGTTAACCATGTCAAGAAAACTACTTTTTTTTTTTTTTTTTTTTTTTTTTTTTTTTTTTTAAATGAGTGAGTGAGCATAAGGAAGCAGTGTCAGCAAAGAACAAAATTTGGATTGGTTGTGATGTGAAGTGATTGAAGATGTTGGAAAGTAAGGTGTGAAATTAGCTAGGCGTGGTGGCACACACCTATATTCCCAGCTACTCGGGAGGCTGAGGCAGGAGAATGGAGTGAACCCGGGAGGCGGAGCTTGCAGTGAGCGGAGATCGCGCCACTGCCCTCCAGTCTGGGTGACAGAGAAAGACTCCGTCATAAAAAAAGAAAGAAAGTAAAGTGGGGTCAGATTGTGAATTGAGGTTCTTTCAGTCAAGTTAAGGAACTGGGCTTTTCCTAAAACACATTGAGAACCTCAGTCTCACGAAATTTAGATAAAAGAACATTTAGGAATAGGTATAATGAACACAGACAAATTCAGAATGATTAAAAAGGTTCAATAAGAAGGATTCAATAAAAAACCCGGATATTGAGGTTGAGAAGGAGTAGATAATAATTGTAAATCTTTTAACATTATTAACAGGATGGCTGAAAGTGCATTAATTTACAAGATTAGTTGGAATGAAGAGGATACAAAGATAAGCAGATAGAAAATTAAGTTAGATGAACCAATTTTGGACCATAACAGATTAAAGTTGCCTGCAGCTATTCAAGCTAAAATTGCATAGCTAAAAGTGAGTTTGCACGTAAACAATTTTAAGATCCTATAGCTATCTGAATCACTGTTTCTGAGTTTCTCTTTAAGTAGATTAAATAGTGAGACTTTGTACAGCAAGTCTAGATAGCGAAAGATCCTTCGTTATCCAAATCTATTTGGTTCCTGAGTATCAAATAGCAGGTGGAAAGAGTATGAAATATGGAGGTTACTATGGAAGTAAGTAAAACCACCTAGTAATCAGGTGCGTAGTAATAAAATAGTAGGACTGAGGGAAAAAAAAAATCTAGAGATTATTGAACTTAATGTGACAAGCAACAGAAGAGGAAACTTTAAAAGAAAATGAGAGTAAACCCTCTGAGGAATAGAGTGTGGTAATAATGGCTCTCAGAGAAGAGTAGAATTATCTAATATATCAAGTTAACTGTGTGAGAGAATAAGCTCAGAAACCCTAGTAGACTTTGAAGTGACAGGTTTAAGACAATTTTAAAAGGTAATATAAAAAGTGTATTATATCTGAGAGAAAAGTAGAAAGAAGGGTTGATAATTAATCCCAGATTTTTGGTTTGCATAATAACTGGATGGTATTACCACAATAAGTAAAAGATTACATAGGTGATTGTACTTTCTTTTTAGGGAAAATGTGATGAGTTTTGCTTAAGTTATATATTTCATTTGAAGGGTCAAGTAACTAAAATGCAAGATTTTGGATATTTATTACTGAAATTTGAGAGAGAAATGTGGGCTGGATACTGTAAAAGACCAGTGCATTAGACAGCTTTTGCTAGTGTATTAATTTCCTAGGGCTGCTATAACAATGACCACAACTTGGACGGTTTAAAAAGAAACCAAGAATATTTTTCACAGTTTTAAAGGTTTGAAGTCCAAAATTGAAGTGTGGACAGGGCCGTTCTCCCTCTGAAGCCTGTAGGGAAGCATTCTTCTTTGCCTTTTCTAGGTTCTTTTAGACCCTGGGATTCTTTGACTTCTGGCAGTGTAATTAATTCCATTCTCTGCCTGGTCTTCACATTTCACATGGTTGTGTAGCCAAGGTATCCTGTGTTCAGGGTATCTTGTGTATCTATAACTGGTAAAAATTTGATTGTCCGTACTAGGACACTAATAATGTTTTATTGAGGGACCACCCTACTCCAGTATGACTTCCTCTTAACTAATTACATCTGCAAATAACCAATTCCCAAATAAGTTCACATTTGGATCCAACATATCTTTCTGGGAGACACAAGTCAACATGTAACACCTCAGTTTTGCTACGTATGCCAATAGTCAACAGAATTTTCTTCTGAACATGCTTTTCCCCCGCTTGATTTATTTGCAGGTAACTTGAGCTTATTATCATGCTTCTTTGGAAGAGAAATATGTTTAGTATCATTTCTCCAAATCTCTTGTCTGAGTAAATAACCTGCTAAGAACCAACTAAATTAATTTAGAGATTTAACAAAACATTTAATGGAGAAACTTTAGATGTTGTCTGTTTCATGAAGTTGAGTGTTTAGCAACCTTTGACACTAGATTTTTATTTTTGATTCATTGGCTGAGTAAAAATTGCATCTCTCAACTGCGAAAGTTCCAGAATTTCTCACGTTTTACTTTCATTCTCTTTGCCATCTGGCCAATAATCAATAATTTTCTCAGCTCATGTCTTTCTTGGAGGTCATCTCTTTCATCTTAAATGCAGCTTATCTCACCAATACATATTAAATACACAAGTTCATTTCATGTATGAATTGCTACCACATGATTGCTTTTGACACTACTGCTTGAAGATTCTCCATTGCTAACATGTTTTTCCATTTGTCTGACCTCCAAAACTGTGTCTTCCAATACATTTTATATACTACTATTATTTTTTTTTTTACAGATTGCACTGTGGTAAAACAATAAACAAACACAATTAGTAACAAGATCAAAGTTTTATCTCTTGTTTTTGTTACATGTTGGCTACAGTTAGCTGTGGCTCTGTTCATTTGTCTTCCTGATGAAACATTACTCTATATCCTGATTTAAAGTTCTTGTAGCAGAGAGAAGAGGTAAAGGATGGAAGCAGGCACTGGTACTACAGTGCTTAACTTTTCTGCTAAGGCATACAACTGATTATTTTTGTTCATTTGTATTAACCAAAGCAAGTAGTATTTCTAAGCTGGGAAATGAGTTGTAGAGTGTTACTTCTCACACATGAACGCAGCAGTAACTTGAAATTAACAGGAATTTATAATCCTCTTACACGATGGTCAGTTAATTTTTAGGAATTCAGCAAACTATATATTAGTTAAATCTATTATAGATTAGATGATAAGTAAAGATATACAAATCAGGAAAATAATTGCCTCTTCAAGAAGTCTGGATGAAAAGAGGAGAGAGAACAAGTTTAATAAATAGTGGACTGAGTGAGGTATATATGTATTTGTGGGTGTTTCATTGTGGTTCTATGGTTTGGTATGGTTTTAGCCATATAACTCAATTCTATAGTAAGAAAATAAATAACTGAAGTGAAAATAGGCAACATACTTAAATAGACATTTCTCAAAATAAGACATAAAAATGGCAATTGGTTATGAAAAAAAAATCCTCACCATCATTAATGATCAGGGAAATACATATCAAAACCACTATAAAACAACACTTCACACCTGTTAAAGTGACTTATTAAAAGACAAAAGATAACAAATGTTAGTTAGGATATGGAGAAAAGTGAACCCTGTTGGTGAGAATGTAAATTAGTACAGCCTTTATGGAAAACCATATGGAGGTTCATCAAAAAATTAAAAATAGAAACACAAATTAATTTCTTAATTTTTATTAAAAATTAAAAATAGAATTAAAATACAATGCAAATTAGTACAACCTTTATGAAAAATTACATGGAAGTTCATCAAAAAATTAAACATAAGACTACCATATGAGCCAGCAATCCTATTACTACTGGGTATACATCCAAAAGAAATGAAATCAGTATGACAAAGAGAGAGCTACACTTCTATGTTATTGTTGTAATAATATTCACAGTAGCCAGGAAATGGGATCAATCTAGGTGTCCATCAACAGATGAATGGGTTGCTAAATGGAATATATATAAATGATTGAATAATATTCAGTTATATAAAAAGAATGAAATTCTGTTTTTTGGTAACATGAACGAACCTGGAGGACATTATGCTGAGTAAAATATACGAGGCAAAGAATGACAAATACTGCATGATCTCACTCATATGTGAATTCTAAGAAGTTTTACATAAAAGTAGAGAGTAAAATGGTAGTTACTAGGGGATAGTGTGGTGGTAGTAGGAATGGTAGATATTGGTCAAAAGATACAAACTTTTAATTAGATGAAAGAAAAAAGGAACACGTTCAAGAAACCTATTGTGCAACATGGTGACTATAGTTAATAATATGTTATATTCTTGAAAAATGCTGAGAGTAGATGTAAAGTATTTTCACCGTCAATGTGAAACTATGCAACATCTGCGTATCTTAATTAACTTTAGTCATTACAAAATGTATATACTTAAAAATATCATGTTGTACACAAAAATATATTTAATTTTATCTGTCAATCTAAAACACAGAAATAAATACAAATAAAAGTTTATTTAATACAGAAATTTATTCATGAATAAACTGTAAAGATTGCAGTGAAAACAACTTAGATGTTTTAGGTTAGCATGTTTGTGTTATCTGTGACATAACAACCTACAATTTTAAATTCATGAAATATTGAATAGCCAAAGATTTGTTGCCATCTATATTTATCATCTATCTACCTATTCATCCATCTATCATCTATTTCCCTATTCATTTATCTATCATCTATCCTCTATACCTATCATCCATTCTCTATATCTATTATCTATCTATGATCTATCCATTCATTGTTAATCTTTAGTGCACAGGAGTAGACAGAAAATGTTTTGCAAAACATAATGTGTTTTCTTGTCTCACAGGCATGTGTTGGTTCTCCTGCATTATTGAATAACAACATTTTTAAAAAATATTTTCATAATTGTCAGGCAAAGTCCATAGTTCAGGTGGTTGCCAATGATGTTTCTGACTGAAATGACAATTGATCAAACGTAAAATGTAATGTGAGTCCTAGTCTTTAGGTATCATCATAACTAGTGTTTAGGTATCATCATAATTTAGTGCTATTGTTCTCTCACCTTAGCACTGTTTTGCCTAGACTATATTTGTTTTCTATATGAATTAACCTTTTTTCATGGCTAGTTCTTCATTTCCTCTGGAATTTTATTTGGTCTATGTGACACCACTGGAGTTTATCCAGGAAAAATGGGTGGTGGTTTAAGGGATAAGTTTTTATTTCAGAATCTAAGGGTGACGTGAAAGCAACATATAAAAAAATTGAGTCTACTATTTACTATTGTTGTTGGAGAAGACAATTACATATTTTTCTAAACTTCAATTGTTTCAACTATAAAGTGATAGGTTTGAATTATGTTACCTTTTTTATTCATGACTAATATACAAGGATACTATTAATTGTGTTTTTTAGGAACTTATACATAGTACTTGTTATATATTTCCATTTGCAGACTCATCTGTCTATAAATGCACACTTAGATAAGAAATATGTTTGTTTCTAAATTCAAAAATGCTTGCAATTAACCTATGCAAATTTTGTCCTTCTGTCCCAAGATAATTTATTCTGATTTTTTGTTGGTATTATAAAAGAATAGAAGACAAGCCAAATTTTAAAAATTGATCTTGTATTTCTTATAATCAAAAAAATTTCACATAACACCTTTTATTAGTTTCCTGGAGTTGCCATAACAAGATGCCACAAACTAGATGTCTCCAAACTACATAAATGTACTTTTTCGCATTTCTGTGAAAGTTAGAAGTCTGAAATAAAGGTTTAAGAAATGCTATGATCCCTCTGAAACTTATAGGGAAGTGTTGTTATTTCCTGCCCCTTCCAGTTTCTGGAGGACCTCAGCCATCCTTGGCATTTCTTGTTGCAGCAGAATCATTCCAATTTCTGACCCTCATCACATGACCTTCATCCCTGTGTGTATTTCTATATGTCTTGTCCTACAGGTTACTTGACTTAGGACCCACCCTAATCCAGTATGACCTTACGTAAACTAATTACAACTGCAAAGACCTTTACCAAATAAGATCACATTCTGAAGTTCTGGGTAGACATCATTGTTTGTAATTCAGGGGTACAAGGGCAGATCTCTTACATGCATATATTGCATAGTGAAGAAGCCTGGACTTTTAGTGCACCATCATCTAAATAGTGAACATTGTACCTAATAAGTAATTTTCCAACACTCAGCGCCCTCTCCTTCTCCCACCTTTTGGAGTCTCCAGTGTCTGTTATTCCACTCTGTATGTCTATGTGTATTCATTGTTTACTTCCACTTATAAGTGAGCACATACAATATTTGACCTTATGTTTTTGAGTTATTTAAGTTAGGACAATGGCCATCCACATTGCTGCAAAATACATGATTTCAATTCTTTCATATGGCTGAGGAGTATTTCACAGTGTGTATATACATTTTCTTTATCCAATCATCTGTTGATGGACACTTAGGTTGATTCCATGACTTTGCCATTGCAAATAGTAGTGCAATTAACATATGGGTGCAGGTGACTATTGGATATAATGGATTCTTTTCTTTTGGGTAGATACCCCCTACTGGGATTGCTGGGTCAAATAGTTGTTTCAGTTTCATTTCTTTGAGAAATCTCCAAAAATTAACTCACGTTGGATTGAAGGCTAAAACGTAAGATCTGAAACTATAAAAATTCTAGAAGTAAACTTAGGAAAAACTCTTCTGGACATGACCAAAACAAATTACTCATGACTAAGACTTCAAAAGTCTCAAAGGCAACAAAAATAAAAATAGACAAACAGTACTTAATTAAATGAAAAATTTCTGTACAGCAAAAATTAATAATATTAATCAATAGAGTGAAAAATACAACTGCAAAATGGAAGGAATCATTTTCAAACCATGCAGCCAACAAAGGACTAATACCTGAATCTACAAGAGGTAGTACATGCACACCATGGATAAATATGCAGCCATAAAAAGGAACGAGATCATGTCTCTTGTGGGGACATGGATGGAGTTGGAAGCCATCATTCTCAGCAAAGTCACACAGGAACAGAAAAACAAACACGGCATGTTCGCACTTATAAGTGGGAACTGAATGATGAGAACACATGGACACATCTGGGGAATAACATACACTGGGTGCTGTCAGAGGGGGACTTGGGAAGAGGGAGAACATTAGGAAGAATAGCGAATGGACACTGGGCTTGATGCCTGGGTGATGGGATGATCTGTGCAGCAAACCACCATGGCACACATTTACCTATGTAACAAACCTGCACATCCTGCACACGTACTCCTGAATTTAAAAGTTGAAGAAGAATAAAAGTAATATGCTAAATGAACAAAGTCATTACCCAATATGACTCCATTTATATAACATTCAGGAAAAAGCAAAATTTAATCTTCAGTCAATAGATCAGTAGTTTCCTGGGGTCTGTGGTAGAGTTGGAGGATTGGCTACAAAAAAAAACAGGGCTAGTTTTTGAGAAATAACACTATTGTATGTCTCAATTATGAAGACAAAATTGTGTAGGCATATAAAAATTTACAGAAGTGCCTACTTTAACAACATGGATTCTACTCTATGTAAAGTGTTTCTAAATACACCTGACAAAAATACTGCATACATTCATGCATTATCAATAGATTTTACTTTTTTGTCTTTTAAATGTATTATCAATTTTTAAGAAAACTAGTCTTTATATATTCTTTACATTTCTTAGAAATAATTTAATTACCCACTTTTACATAGTGAGCTGTGGAATATAGATATCTAGCCATTCTCCTAGGAAAGTAATTTCTAGATTCTAACTCTAGGCAGATCATATTTCTTTTCAGTGCATTAAAAAGTAAAAAAAAAAAAAGCCAGATATTTAAAAACCTAAAAATGGTGAAAGTAATTTTGAAGTATGAGTAATAGTAACAGGGATAAGAATGTTTAAACTTTTCTATTAGATAATCCGACTTTCAGAAAGAACACCCAAAGCTGTGTTAGAACACCATCTCACCTCTCCAGTTTTAAATTAAATGTGTAAGTATCATATCTTGTATAACCCTTACCTTGTAAACACTTGGGTTATTTTCTACACCATATAGTATTAGTGAAGTTTTAAAAAATGTTTTATTTCCAAATGTTTCTTAATATTTAAAATTATATATTTATCTGTGGTAAGCAGAATAATGGGCCCACACTAAAGATGCCCACCTCCTAATCCCTGGATCTGTGACTATGTTAGGTTATATGGTCAAGGAAATTAAAGTTGTAGCTAGAATTCAGGTTGTTAATAACATGACCTAGAGATGCAGATATTATCTTGGATTATCTGGATGGTCCAAGGATTCCCATAAATAAGTGAAAGAAGGATAAAGGGAGAGAGAGAGAGAAAGAGATGGCAATGTGAGAAGTATTTGTTTTTATTTGGTAGCTTTGGAGTTAGAAGAATGGGACTCAACCAAAGGTACACAAGTGAATTTCAGAAGCTGGAAAAGGTGAGATAACCATGTCTCCACTAGAGTCTCTGTAAATAAATGTATATCTCTCAGCACCTCAAAATTAGCTTACTAACACCCATTTCAGACATCTGACATCCAGAATTGTAACATAATAAATTTATATTTTTTGAAACACTAAGATGTAATAAATAGTTACAGCATCAAAAGGAAACTTATACATTTTCTAAAATTATTTTGAGGTAATGTAGTTAAAATTATTAATATATTTTATGGGTTATATAAAATTTGGAAGTCAGCCATTAATTAGCCCTTAATGATGTTTATATTTTTATCAGACAAAATATCCCATAGAAAAGATTTTTAAAATTTCAACTATTATTTAATTATAAATCATTTTAAAACATATGAAACAAGGAAGTGAACGAGTTTGGGAGTTTGGAATAAAGATTGGGGAGTGGCATAAAAGTGATTTTGTTTAAAATGTATTGCATTACGAGGTAGGGTGAGTGTTCATTAGTCATGTGATAATATTTATTGTATCTCAAAAAGCAAAATTGTTTACAAATCTGAAATTCTTACCTATATGATGGTGGCTATTTATATGTTCAGATCAGGAAAGTTTGAGAAAATGAAACAAAAATAAAGAAGAAAATACATAGAAGTTCTAGGAATGAAATGAACGAGCAGAATAAGGTTATATTATGACCCTAGGTGTGGAAAAATCCTAATAGATAATTATTACAATGACCTGGGAAAAATATTTTGAAGGAGCAGATTATGATTTTTCTAGTAATGTGGAGAGGTTGAGAACAAAGAGAAGTTTTCAGAATTTTGCAGCTGTAAAGCTTTGATTAACTGGAAAGAATTTCTGACTGGACTCAGTGACTCACCCCTGTAATCTCAGTACTTTGGGAGGCTGAGGCGAGCAGATCATGTGAAGTCAGGAGCTCGAGATCAGCTTGGCTAATACGGTGAAACACCGTCTCTACTAAAAATACAAAATTAGCCAGGCATGGTAGTGCATACCTGCAATCCCAGCTATTCAGGAAGTTGAGACTCGAGAATCGCTTGAACCTGGGAGGTGGAGGTTACGGTGAGCCTAGATCTCACCGTTGCACTCCAGCCTGGGCAACAAGAGTGAAACTCAGTCTCAAAAAAAAAAAAAAAAAAAAAAAAAAAGGTAACTTCAGAGTTTTGAAGACTGAACTTTTATACAATTTAGAAGATTGATTCAATGGTGAAATGGAGAAAAACATTTCAAACATTGGAAATAAACCATTTTATGGGGTTAGGGAAAAGAAAGACTTGAGTAGGAACATCAAGGACAAACCTGATGAAAATATTTATATGATACAACACACTCTGTCATCTGTAGCAAGAAGTTCCACTCTACCTTCACCTACCACACAAAGTCCTCCCCAGAGCCCATGACCCTTGACTTATTCTCTGACCTTAGTTCCTACACAGCTCCCCTTTATTCTCCACAATCATATTAAGACCAATTCTATTAATCTTAATACAGTCTCTCACCACTGTATATTTAAAATCCATTTTAGGATGTTTGCACCTTTTCTCTCTACCTAAAGGTATGTGGATTTAGAATGTTATTCACCAGAGGACAATGTGAAAAAATCACATGTGACTTAAGCTCCTTCATATCCTATTAGCTATAATTGGTCACATGAACCGTAAGAAAATCCCAGGCAGGTTGACATTGCTTCCAAATGCCCAAGAAAGAAAGGACGAACCATGTTTAATGAGCACTTACAATCTCTATTCCATGGGCTCTATTTTTCCTCCAATAATCTATTCTCGATAACTTTATAAATGCTATTTTACTAAATTGTTAAGTCTACCAAGTCTATTTCAAACTTAAAATCTTCAATGGTTCCACATTGGTTGCAAGATTATTTCCCTAATTCCTGTTCAATTTCATCATTCACCACATTTTATAAGACTACCAATAATTCAGCCATTTCTGTATATGAACTCAGTGAATACAGCATGTTTATTTAGTTCACGCCTGTGTTTTTCTCACATACTGTTGTATTACTTCATATTGTTCTTCCTCTTGTTTTGTTGTTGGTGGTGTTGTTGTTGTCATCCCTTTTTTGTTTGTTTTTTTGATAGGGTCTTGTTCTGTTGTCCTGTCTGGAGTGCAGTGGCAATTGTAGTTTACTGCAGCTTCTATATCCTGGTCTTTAATTATCCTCCCATCTCAGCCTCCTGAGTAGCTGAGACTACAAGTGTGCACCACCACACCTGGCTAATTTTTTAATTTTTTTTTTTTTTTAAATTTTTAGTAGAGATGAGGTCTCGCTATGTTGTCCAGCCTGGCTCCTGTATTATCGAGCCCATTTCAATATCCAGGAGAGGTCCTTGTTTCTTGTAATATGTTTTCTCCCTGAGAAAGTCAATCACTTTTTTTATGTGCAACACGATACTATTTATTTTCTTTACGTTCCATCTTTATACTGTTGGAAAACAAATAATGTATTCACACTTTAATGCAAATACTGGAGTATGAGTTTCCTGTAGGTTCTGTCTATTTTTTATTTATTATGATTCTATTAACAAATCTCAAGATCTAGTGTGTAAGAGACTGTAAAGTATTTACTAAATTTGTTCATAATTAATGAATAAATTCTCGAAGTATGTGGAGTCCTTAAAGGAATATTTTGTTTGAATTTCTGTGTTGGTAAGTTTAGGGGAAATAATCGTTGGATCAACCAGGAAAATATGCATTAACATATAAATATTGTAATATTACTAAGATAAATCTGTGCAGAAAAGATTCTGAGTTGATATAATTATTTTAATATCTCAGGAAAAATACTTAATTTTTATTCCAATAATCTATATAAGGACATCAAACATATCACTTTTTAAAATATATATTTGTTCATCTATATTTATTTAACATAAATTTAATAAATACAAATATATATTTTTTTAATATAATTGTTTATTCTGTTGGGGAAAGATTAAGAGCTTTTTCTATAAAGAGATCCAATTAGCAAATCAGAATTCATAACAGTGCTTTCTTAATAAAACCATTTGAATTAAATATAGAAAATAGCATATACAAGAAGAAATAAGCCTAGAAGATGCAAATAACATTATGAATTTTAGACAAATGTCTTGTCATTATCAAAAGCTTTTTGATGTTAATTTTATTATTTTAAAACTGACCATTTCAAACTCACATATATTTGAAGTTTAAAAGTAGCTTACTTTAGATATCATAAGGCTTTTGTATTGACAGTTTAAAAAACTGTAATTGAAGCAAAATCATCACTTTTAGAGAGTAACAGAGGCAGCCTTTCATCTTAGAATAGACAGTCCCTGAACATATGTATCAGTAGTTTTCAAATTTGAAGAGCAAAGAAGGCACAGATGAGGACAGATCTCATTTTGTTTTGTTGTGATATCACTGTTACTGATTAGGTTTTACTTATTTATAACAATAATAAAAGAGAGAGAGATTGCAATATTAGAAAGGCAAAGGTAGATTTATAAAACAAGTATCATAAGGTTTAAAGTCAATATTTAGATTAGAAAATTGTGGATGCAAATAGAAAAGCTTCACATCTTATGGTTGCTGTTTATTGTTGGAGATTAGATAATCCACAGCTCTTATCACCAGAGAACATTTGAGTAGGTTTATCAATTACACCAATTAGAACAGAAACAAAACTCCTTTATGTTCAAATAATCACTACTCAACACACGTAAATCTTGATACTAGATTTGATTAAGACACTTTTGTCCTGTTTACATTTTTTTCATTTCTGAAGTCCTAATAATCTATTTTTTTTGCAAAACAAATAATCTAGACCTTTTGGGGAAAAAATCAATAATTTTTAATACTGTTTTGATTACCTGTTAATGTTTTTAAAAGAGTATCTGTTAATTTATTATTTTCTCCAGGATTTTAAAATTGCTTCCTATTAACATAAATAGTTTACTAGAAATTGAACAACCTACTGTTCACCTTCTTTCTTTGCATAGTGGATCACCAATGGGGGTTTGAAAATTAATTGGTCATATTAAAATGAATGTGGATTTAATCTCTGATCCATACTCTGATTTAAGTTTAACTCAGCCTATATCAATTTTACTCCAAAATCATTGAGAGATTTTAAGTGGAGTTTCTGTGTAATGACCATAATATAGTCTATATATAGTTTTTCATAATCAATGTACTGCACACTTTCACAAATTACTGCATGCCTGCAGTCACTCCATCGCACAAATTGTCACATAACTTCAACTTTCAATCTTACTAAAATATTTGTCTAAAATTGACTTGTAAAGATTTCTTTTTGCATTACCTTGAACTGCACATGAAAATTTTGTTTAAAAAGACAAAATTTAGTTAGGTGTATCTAGCAACTTTTGAAATGTATTCCAGAATCCTTAGTTTATAATATGATAATTGATATTTTTATTGACATCAATTGTGATAATAATACCTAATTTGATAAACACTAATTATTGGCTGAATGATTAAATGGCAGAGAACTTTACATGATTAGTATAGTCAAACTTTGTCCTTTGTAAAAGTAAAACTTTTGAACTTAGATTTTGTATCATTGTACCATATTTAAGAGAGTCTCATATCTGGTAGCACTCATAGATGAGAATAGCATGTAACTTATATTTATATATTCACAGATCTAATATTCATAGCAAAGCATTCTGTGATTGGTGGGTTAGATGCTAGAACACTATTACAGTTTATCAAACACTAAGTGCACAATGACTGGGCACAGTTGAGATAAGTTTCTCTACATTATGGTTTTAAATTTGATAAGTAATCTTGTTCAATTCCTTTTGTGTGTTTGGTATAAAAACAGAGCAAATAATAGAGCATGTTATTGAAGCACATGAAAGGAATTTCAGTGATTATGATACACATGATGGTATGGTGCTTTGGATACAAAGGACTTGTAAGTTATTTAGGAATTTGAGCACAATAACTGTGTATCAGGCCTTGGTTTTCTAAGCAGTTCTTTTTAAGGCACTACTTCTTAAGCTACCCCAGGGTAAAGAAATATAGAATCTACCTGACATGTTAGAAAAAATAATATCTAAAGCTCTATATATTCTTGTCAGCAATGTGCAGCCATTCATCTGAGTTGATTTCAACGGTAAAGCATCAAAGTGAATAAACATTACTTTTCATGAATGAACTGATCATTGGAGAAATTTTTATGTGGTGCAAAAAGTACAGATTTAGGGTTTAAACAAGTCTTGCATCTTAGCTCTGCGATAAGCTATGTGACCTTGGAAATAGAAGAAACTACGACATCCAGAACTTTAATTTCCTCAATTGTTAAATGACAATGACAACCTTAATTTCACATTTGGTGAGTGTTATATGCAATTAAGCACATATATTGACCCAGCTCTTGATAATTACTAGTATGCTGGATATATGCTACTCTCCATCATAGACACATTGTGACACAGACTATCAGAGTCCCCCAAACCTTGTGCTAAATGCTAATGTAAAAAAAAGGACTCAGTGCTAGTTATACATATACAGCATCTACACCTTTCTGTCTGTAGTCAAGATACCTCATTACTAATAGAAAAGTTTAGAATTAACAGATTTTTTTAAATCTCAGAGGATCATTTTTTTCCCAAACACAACCCAAATTATGTGTATGCTCCTCATGCTTTAGCTATATTGGGTACCCATTTGGAGCAAGGGAGAACTATCATTGTTAATACCATGCTAGATACTCAATAAACACATTCATTGAATCAGAAAATATGTTCATTATTCTGTGCTTTATGGTTAAGCCTAATAAAATTTTGCATTAAGTAAGACTTTATGCCTGGATAATAACTGTTTGCACATTAAAATTTTGGATCAAACTGAATCTCTGATGTAAAATAAAAGGCTTATGGAATTCAAACTTCATTCTGGGATTCCCTAAGAGATTGACCAAAATGGACTTATAAAGTTCTCTTCAGCTTGATTAAACTTCAGACAAAATTTTTGCTGAATCTAGGCTCCTGATCTCCCTTTTCATAAAGCATTTTCTTTAGAAAATTTGTATTTGTAAATTCTTTCACTGCCCCTGGAAAATGTAAACCTTTATATTGCCAGATTTAAAAACCAGGAGTGCTTTCTTTTTTAAACTTTTATTTTAAATTCAAGGGTACATGTTTAGAACATATGGGTTTGTTACACAGGTAAATGTGTGTCTTGGGGTTTGTTGTACAGATTATTTCATCACCCAGATATTAAGCCTAGTATCCATTAGTTATTTTTCCTGCTTCCCTCTCTCCTCTTACCCTCCACCCCACAACAGGCCCCAATGAGTGTTGCTCTCTTCTATGTGTCCACGTGTTCTCATCATTTTGCTTCCATTTGTAAGTGAGAACATGTGGTACTTGGTTTTCTGTTTCTGCATTTTCTGGTTTTCTGTTTCTGTTTTTCCTAAGGATAATGATCTCCAGATTCATCCATGTCCCTGCATAGGACCCTCATTCTTTTTGTGGCTGCATAGTATTCCATGGTGTACATGTACCAGATTGTCTTTATCTTGTTTATTATTGATGGGAATTTGGGTTGATTTCATGTCTCTGCTATTGTGAATAGTGCTGCATTAAACATATGTGTACATGTTTCCTTATAATAGAGTGGTTTATGTTTCTTTGGGTATATACTCAGTGATAAGATTGCTGACCAGTTGACCCAGGAGTGCTTTTTCAATGACTGGAGAGACATCCCTTTGAAATGTAATCATCCAGAAAAACAGTGCCCCTATATCCAGGTCTTCGTAGGAGGGTAGGAGTCTAATTTCTGTGGGTGCCAATTAGCAAATACAGGTGGCCTAACTGCAGAGAAAATAATTTCAAACTCAGTGATTACTCAATGTGCTAGATACATGCCATTGATCAGACTCTTCACAAACATCCTCCAGTACTGTGCCACAGCTGACCCCAGCAATTAAAAACTCTTTTGCCCTTGTTTCAATGAAGTTGAGCTCAGACTTAGTTCTGGTCTTTCTCTCATGTTAAAATAGCCATGAATAAAGCCTTCTTTGCCTGTTTGCACTTTGTCCAGTGAAATTTTTGTTTTGAAAATAGGTTAGTTTTCTTTTAGGCAAAAGGAGCCATAAATAAAACTTAGCCTAATTGAAAATAAAATAGATCATTTATTTTGTTTCTAATAAAAATCATTGTTTTCAACTTTTGTAATTTTAAATTATATATGTATACATATGTGGATACATATTTACACACTCATATATCCCTTCTATTTATCACTTAATGAAAGTATCCAATTCTGTGAAGAAACTCATTGGTAGCTTGATGGGGATGGCATTGAATCTATAAATAACCTTGGGCAGTATCGCCATTTTCACGATATTGATTCTTACTATCCATGAGCATGGTATGTTCTTCCATTTGTTTGTGTCCTCTTTTATTTCACTGAGCAGGAGTTTGTAGTTCTCCTTGAGAGGTCCTTTACATCCCTTGTAAGTTGGATTCCTAGGTATTTTATTCTCTTTGAAGCAATTGTGAATGGAAGTTCATTCATGATTTGGCTCTCTGTTTGTCTGTTACTGGTGTATAAGAATGCTTGTGATTTTTGCACATTAATTTTGTATCCTGAGACTTTGCTGAAGTTGCTTATCAGCTTAAGGAGATTTTGGGCTGAGACAATGGGATTTTCTAAATATACAATCATGTCATCTGCAAACAGGGACAATTTGACTTCTTCTTTTCCTAACTGAATACCCTTGATTTCTTTCTCTTGCCTGATTGCCCTAGCCAGAACTTCCAAAACTATGTTGAATAAGAGTGGTGAGAGAGGGCATCCCTGTCTTGTGCCAGTTTTCAAAGGGAATTTTTCCAGTTTTTGCCCATTCAGTATGATATTGGCTGTGGGTTTGTCATAAGTAGCTCTTATTATTTTGAGGTACGTTCCATCAATGCCAAATTTATTGAGCGTTTTTAGCATGAAGGGCTGTTGAATTTTGTCAAAAGCCTTTTCTGCATCTATTGAGATAATCATGTGGTTCTTGTCTTTGGTTCTGTTTATATGCTGGATTATGTTTATTGATTTGCGAATGTTGAACCAGCCTTGCATCCCAGGGATGAAACCCACTTGATCATGGTGGATAAGCTTTTTGATGTGCTGCTAATCCGGTTTGCCAGTATTTTATTGAGGATTTTTGCATCGATGTTCATCAGGGATATTGGTCTAAAATTCTCTTTTTTTGTTGTGTCTCTGCCAGGCTTTGGTATCAGGATGATGTTGGCCTCATAAAATGAGTTAGGGAGGATTCCCTCTTTTTCTATTGATTGGAATAGTTTCAGAAGGAATGGTACCAGCTCCTCCTCGTACCTCTGGTAGAATTCAGCTGTGAATTCATCTGGTCCTGGACTTTTTTTCGTTGGTAGGCTATTAATTATTGCCTCAATTTCAGAGCCTGCTATTGGTCTATTCAGGGATTCAGCTTCTTCCTGGTTTAGTCTTGGAAGAGTGTACGTGTCCAGGAAATTATCCATTTCTTCTAGATTTTCTAGTTTATTTGCGTAGAGGTGTTTATAGTATTCTCTGATGGTAGTTTGTATTTCTGTGGGGTCGGTGGTGATATCCCCTTTATCATTTTTTATTGCATCTATTTAATTTTTCTCTCTTTTCTTCTTTATTAGTCTTGCTAGCGGCCTGTCAATTTTGTTGATCTTTTCAAAAAACGAACTCCTGGATTCATTGATTTTTTGGAGGGTTTTTTGTGTCTCTATCTCCTTCAGTTCTGCTCTGATCTTAGTTATTTCTTGCCTTCTGCTAGCTTTTGAATGCGTTTGCTCTTGCTTCTCTAGTTCTTTTAATTGTGATGTTAGAGTGTCAATTTTAGATCTAGGAACACTTTTACACTGTTGGTGGGATTGTAAACTAGTTCAACCATTATGGAAAACAGTATGGCGATTCCTCAAGGATCTAGAACTAGATGTACCATATGACCCAGCCATCCCATTACTGGGTATATACCCAAAGGATTATAAATCATGCTGCTATAAAGACACATGCACACGTATGTTTATTGCGGCACTATTCACAATAGCAAAGACTTGGAATCAACCCAAATGTCCATCAGTGACAGACTGGATTAAGAAAATGTGGCACATATACACCATGGAATACTATGCAGCCATAAAAAAGGATGAGTTTGTGTCCTTTGTAGGGGCATGGATGCAGCTGGAAACCTTTTTTCTTAGCAAACTGTCACAAGAACAGAAAACCAAACACCACATGTTCTCACTCATAGGTGGGAACTGAACAATGAGATCACTTGGACTCGGGAAGGGGAACATCACACACTGGGGCCTATCATGGGGAGGGGGTAGGGGGGAGGGATTGCATTGGGAGTTATACCTGATGTAAATGACGAGTTGATGGGTGCTGACGAGTTGATGGATGCAGCACAGCAACATGGCACAAGTATACATATGTAACAAACCTGCACGTTATGCACATGTACCCTAGAACTTAGAGTGTAATAATAAAAAAAATAATCAAAAAATAAATAAATAAATAAATAAAAATTAAAAAAAAAAAAAGAAAGTATCAGCAGTGGATTTGCCTTTGCGGTATACAGTAATACCAATTCAAAAACCATACAATATATATTATTGAAAGACAACACCACAGACAATTAAACACAGAATTTGCAATTTTCCCTGAATTCCCTTAATTGGTTTAAGTGTTGGTATTTGTCCTGGTGCCACAAAATGTAATCAAGATTTAGTTTGAGTATAATATTAGGTATATTCAATATTTATTTGACAAAAATTAAAATATTATATTGGACTATATCCTCAAAGGAATGGTTTTACATTTAAAGTTCATCTTTGTTAAAACTTATTTCCTGGGCATTTATAAGTATGATATATTAAGCTGGTTCAGTTATTTTTCTAATTATAGTTGACCAATAGCTGAACAAAAAAGAACCTAATTACACATCAACTCTTCTGGTCTATTATTTCTTAAATCATGGGAGGTTTTGATTGCATTTAATCTATTAAGTGTGTGTATCATATATACACATACATAAATACATATATATAGTGTAAGTAATACATTTAATATATAATACACATAGATAATATATGTTATACACATGCACGCAGAAAAAGATGTTTAATATTTTATGTTGACTGAATTTATTCTGTATAAAGTAAACTTTCAAACAAACTTGATTTGAAAAATGAAATTGATAAATTTGAGTCTAATATTTATGTAGGTGTCTATAATCTTAATATATTTAAAAATACGTATTACTCAAAAGCCTATTTAATTAAAAATATTTAGAATTTATTTTATAACAAAATATTAAACTACACCACACTCTTGAAATACCAGAATGTTGTCCATTGTTTTCAGTCTGTCACATCATACTGATGATTGTAAGGTTTACATGCCTTATGCAGAATGATCATCTTTTGAATCTTCTGGTGATTATTGGTGGTTTAATTTAGGTTGTACTTTGCTACTCCATTTTCCTTGTCATCTGGAAGTTATTATATTTCTAAAGGACTGATGGATTCCATTTAAACAATTTTGGCTAGAATGCAACATATATGATATGCACTTTATGATGCACCACATTATAAGACATAATAACTAATAGACTCATATTCTAGGTGCTAAGATTGACCATTGAACTGGCGTGATTATATTTTGATTCTTCTACTGTAAAGTTATTTGCAAGTAGAAGGTATAATGCGTAATGATACTTTGGCGTTAAATGACCATTCAGTTTCTTATCAACCACTCTCATCTAATGTTTTAGAACCATTATATATGCTTGCCTAAATAAATGCCTTATCAGGATTGTAAAAGGAATTGTTTAATTTGTTTAATTGCGTCATTTCTTATATGTAGATTAGCCAGCTTCTACACACTGTAAATCATCCTTATCAAGTAAAATAGTAAATTATCCTAGAATATCATCACCAATGGAAAGAAGACACTTGTTTATTTTTTCCTTTATCAATTTTCAAATAAAGCAATTGTATGAATAGCCCTTTCAATGTAACATAAATGACATATTTTTTAGAACTTAAGACACAAACATTCTTTATTAATCGGTGACAATACTCTCACTAATTTGGGGTCTAGAATTGAAAAATGCTCTACTGTGGGAAGTTCAAATTAATGGTGCAGCTTCTCTTCATTTATGTACTAACAAGATATATACACTGACATAGGTGCTATTGATTTTGATGTAGTTATGTATTGTATAAATAAGCAAATAAGTTTTCATACCACAAAATATTTAATTACAGGTTGTCCATAATCTTATGAGAAAATTTCACAAGCTTTAAATTATCATCCTATTTTAACTTATCTGTAGATGAATGCAATCCCAATCATAATCCCAAAAACATATTTTGTAGATATCAAAAAATTGATTCAAAAATTTATATGGAGGGACAAAAGCCTCAGGATAGGTAAGTATTGTAGAAGAAAAAAGTTGAAGAACTAATGCTGCCCAACTTCCAGCGTTCCTTTAAAGCTACAGTAATGAGGAAAATGTGATATTGGAAAAAGAGTAAACAGGTCAGTGGAACTGTTAGAGCCCAGATATAGACCTACATAAATATCATCAACTGATCTTTGACAAACAACAAAGGGAATACAATGAAGAAAATATAGTCTTTTCATAAAATGGTACTGATCAATTGGATATCTATGTGTAAAAAATTTAGTAAATACATAAATATAGGCACCGGCCTTACAATAGTCACAAATAAAACCTCAAGATGGATCACAGACTGAAATGTAAAAAATCAAAACTTTAAGACTCATAACCATAGGAGAAAATCTAGATGGCTAAGATTTGGTGAAGACATTTTAGATACAATCTTGAAGGGAAAATCCATGAAACAGTATCATGAACTTTATTAAAACTAAAAAAATCTTCCTCTTAAAAAGATACTATCAAGAGAATTTTTTTAAATCCATAAACTAGAAGAAAATATTTGCAAAATACAAACCTGATAAATAACTATTATTTAAAATATACCAAGAACACTTACAATTCAACAATATGAAAACAACCTGGTAGCCAGACTGCCTCTCTAGAAATGCAGCAGGCCCAGTCAGGGGCTTATAGACAAAACTCCCATCTCCCTGGGACGGAGCACCTGTTGAAAAGGGTGACTGTGGGCAAAGCTTCAGCAGACTTAAATGTTCCTGCCTGCCAACTCTGAAGAGAGCAGTGCATCTCCCAGCACAGCACTCAAGCTAAGGGACAGACTGCCTCCTCAAGTGGGTCCCTGACCCTAGTGCTTCTTGATTGGGAGACACCTCCCAGCAGGGGTCCACAGACACCTCATACAAGTGAGCTCCGGCTGGCATCTGGCAGGTGCCCATCTGGGATTAAGCTTCCAGAAAAAGGAACAGGCAGCAATCTTTGCTGTTCTGCAGCCTGCGATGGTGATACCCAGGCAAACAGGGTCTGGAGTGGACCTCCATCAAACTCCAGCAAACCAGCAGCAAAGGGGCCTGACTGTTAGAAGGAAAACTAACAAACAGAAAGGAACAGTATCGACAGCAACAAAAAGGACATCCACTCAGAGACCCCTTCCGAAGGTCACCAACATCAAAGACCAAAGGTAGACAAATCCATGAAGATAGGGAGAAACCAGTGCAAAAAGACTGAAAATTGTAAAAACCAGAACACCTATTCTCCTCCAAAGGATCACAACTCCTCGTCAACAAAGGAACAAAACTGGATGGAGAATGAGTTTGACAAATGGACAGAAGTAGGTTTCAGAAGACGGGTAATAACAAACTCTTCCAAGGTAAAGGAGCATGTTCTAACCCAATGCAAGGAAGCTAACAACCTTGAAAAAAGGTTAGACCAATTGCTAATTAGAATAACCAGTTTTGAGAAGAACATAAATGACCTAATGGAGCTGAAAAACACAGCACGATAACTTTGTGAGGCATACACAAGTATCAATAGCCGAATCAATCAAGTGAAAGAAAGGGTATCAGAGATTGAAGATCAACTTTATTTCATAAAATAAAGTGAAAAGACAAGATTACAGAAAAAAAATGAAAAGGAATGAACAAAGCCTCCAAGAAATATGGGACTATGTGAAAAGACCAAACCTATGTTTGATTGGTGTACCTGAAAGTGATGGGGAGAATGGAATCAAGTTGGAAAACACTCTTCAGGATATTATCCAGGAGAACATCCCCAACCTAGCAAGGCCAACGTTCAAATTTGGAAAATACAGAGAACACCACAAAGATACTCCTCAAGCAAAACAACCCCAAGACACATAATCGTCAGATTCACCAAGGTTGAAATGAAGGAAAAAATACTAAGGGCAGCCAGAGAGAAAGGTCGGGTTACCCACAAAGGAAAGCCCATAAGACTAACAGCAGACCTCTTGGAAGAAATCTACAAGCCAGAAGAGAGTTGGGGCCAATATTCAACATTCTTAAAGAGAAGAATTTTCAACCCAGAATTTCATATCCAGCCAAACTAAGCATCATAAGCAAAGGAGAAATAAAATCCTTTATGGGCAAGCAACCGCTGAGAGATTTTTGTCAACACAAGGCCTGCCTTCCAGGAGTTCCTGAAGGAAGCACTAAGCATAGAAAGGAACAACCAGTACCAGCCACTGCAAAACCATACCAAATTGTAAATGCCATTGACCCTATGAAGAAACTGAATCAATGAATGGGCAAAATAACCAACTAGCATCATAATGACAGGATCAAATTCACACATAACAATATTGACTTCAAATGTAAACGGCTGAATGCCCCAATTAAAAGAGACAGACCAAAAATCAGATAGAGTCAAGACCCATTGGTGTGCTGTATTGCTGTATTCAGGAGACCCATCTCATGTTCTCATTTGCAAAGCCACATGTAGGCTCAAAATAAAGGGATGAAGAAAAAACAAAACAAAACAAACAAAAAAAAACAACGTGGGAGTTGAAATCCTGGTCTCTAATAAAACGGACTTTAAACTGACAAAGATCAAAAGAGATAAAGAAGGGCACTACATAAAGGTAAAGTGATCAATGCAAGAAGAAGAGCTAACTATCCTAGATATATATACACCCAATATAGGAGCACCCAGATTCATAAAGCAAGTTCTTAGAGACCTACAGAGAGACTTAGACTCCCACACAATAATAGTGGGAGACTTTAACACCCCATTATCAATATTAGACAGATCAATGAGACAGAAAACTAACAAGGATATTCAGGACTTGAACTCAACTCTGGACCAAGCGGACCTAATAGACATCTACAGAACTCTCCACCCCCAATCAACAGAATGTACATTCTTCTCAGCACTTCATCGCATTTATTCTAAAATTGATCACATAAGTGGAAGTAAAACACTCCTCAGCAAATGCAAAAGAACAGAAAAATAATAACAGTCTCTCAGACCACAGTGCAATCAAATTAGAACTCAGGATTAAGAAACACACTCAAAGCCTCAAAACTACATGGAAACTAAAAAACCTGCTCCTAAGTGACTACTGGGTAAATAACGAAATAAAAGCAGATATAAATAAGTTATTTGCAACCAATGAGAACAAATACACAATGTACCAGAATCTCTGGGACACAGCTAAAACAGTGTTTAGAGGGAAATTTATAGCCCTAAATGCCCACAAAAGAAAGCAGGAAAGACCTAAATCAACACCCTAACATCAAAATTAAAAGAACTAGAGAAGCAAGAGCAAACAAATTCAAAAGCTAGCAGAAGACAAGAAATAACTAAGATCAGAGCAGAATTGAAAGAGATGGAGACACAAAAAACACTTCAAAAAAATCAATGAATCCAGGGGCTGGTTTTTTGAAAAGGTCAACAAAATAGACCACTAGCCAGACTAATAAAAAGAGAGAAGAATCAAACAGACACACTAAAAAATGATAAAGGAGATATCACTACTGAAATCCAAACTACCATCAGAGAATATTATAAACACCTCTGCTCAAATAAACTAAAAAATCTACAAGAAATGGATAAATTCCTGGACACATAGACCCTCCAAAGTCTCAACCAGGAAGAAGTCAAATTCCTGAATAGACCAATAACAAGTTCTGAAATTGAGGCAGTAATTAATAGCCTACCAACCAAAAAAAGTCCAGGACCAGATTGATTCATAGCCAAATTCTACCAGAGGTACAAAGAGGAGCTAGTACCATTCCTTCTGAAAGTATTCCAGACAATAGAAAAAGAGGGAATTCTCCCTAACTCATTTTTTGAGGCCAGAACCTGATACCAAAACCTGGCAGAGACACACACGAAACAGAAAATTTCAGGCCAGTATCTCCGATGATTATCAATGTGAAAATCCTCAGTATAATACTGGCAAAACAAATCTAGCAGCACATCTAAAAAGCTTACCCACCATGATCAAGTCAGCTTCATCCCTGGGATGTAAGGCTGGTTCAACATATGCAAATCAATAAAGGTAATGTATCACATTAACAGAATAAATGACAAAAACCACATGATTATCTCAATAAATGCAGAAAAGGCTTTTGATAGAATTCAACAGCCCTTCATGCTAAAAACTCTCAATAAACTAGATATTAATGGAATGTATCTCAAAATAATAAGAGCTACTTATGACAAACCCACAGCCAATATCATACTGAGTGGGCAAAAACTGGAGGCATTCCCTTTGAAAACTATGCACAAGATAAGGATGCCCTCTCTCACCATTTCTATTCAACATATTATTGGAAGTTCTGGTCATGACACTCAGGCAAGAGAAAGAAATAAAGCATATTCAAATTGAAAGAGAGGAAATCAAATTACCTCTGTTTGCAGATGATGTAATTTTATATTTAGAAAACCCCATTGTCTCAGTCCCAAATCTTCTTAAGCTGATAGGCAACTTCAGCAAAGTCTCAGGATACAAAATCAATGTGCAAAAATCACAAGCATTCCTATACACCGAAAAATAGACAGAGCCAAATCATGAGTGAACTCCCATTCACATTGCTACAAAGAGAATAAAACACCTAGGATTACAACTTACAAGGAATGTGAAGGATCTCTTCAAGGAGAACTACAAACCACTGTTCAAAGAAATAAGAGAGGACACAAACAAATGGATAAACATTCCATGCTCATGGATAGGAAGAATCAGTATCGTGAAAATGGCCATACTGCTCAAAGTAATTTATAGATTCAATGCTATTCCTATCAAGCTGCCACTGACTTTCTTCACAGAATTAGAAAAAACTACTTTAAATTTTATATGGAACCCAAAAAGAGTCCATACATATAGCCAAGACAATCCTAAGCAAAAGAACAAAACTGGAGGCATCATGCTATGTGACTCAGAACTATATTACAAATCTACAGTAACCAAAACAGCATGGTACTAGTACCAAAACAGATATAGACCAATGGAACAGAACAGAGGCCTCAGAAATAACACCACACATCTACAACCATATGATATTTGACAAACCTGACCAAAAAAAGCAATGGGAAAAGGATTCCCTATTTAATAAATGGTGTTGGGAAAACTGACTAGCCATATGCAGAAAACTGAATTTGGACTCCTTCCTTACACCTTATACAAAAATTAACTCAAGATAAATTTTGTTTAGGTCTTAAACATAAGACCTAAAACCATACAAACCCTAGAAGAAAACCTAGGCAATACCATTCAAGACATTGGCATGGGCAAAGACTTTATACATATAACACTAAAAGCAGTGGCAACAAAAGCAAAAATTGACAAATGGGATCAAATTAAACTAAAGAACTTCTGCATTGCAAAAGACACTATCATCAGAGTGAAAAGGCAACCTACAGAATAGGAGAAAATTTTTGCAATCTATCCATCTGACAAAGGACTATTTTCAGGAATGTACAAAAACTAAACAAATTTACAAGAAAAAAACAAACAACCCCATCAAAAAGTGGGCAAAGGATATGAACGGTCAAGAAGACACTTATGCAGCCAACAGACATATGAAAAAAAGCTCATCATCACTAGTCATTGGAGAAATGCCAGTCAAAACCACAAAGAGATACCATCTCATGCCAGTTAGAATGGTAATCATTAAAAAGTTAGGAAACAACAGATGCTGATGAGGATGTGGAAAAATAGGAATCCTTTTACATTGTTGGCGGGAGTGTAAATTAGTTCAACCATTGTGGAAGACAGTGTGTCAATTCCTCAAGGATCTAGAACCAGAAATACCATTTGACCCAGCAACCCCATTACTGGGTATATACCCAAGGGATTATAAATCATTCTACTATGAAGACACACGCACATGTATGTTTATTGTGGTATTGTTCACAATAGCAAAGACTTGGAACCAACCCAAATGCCCATCCATGATCGACTGGATAAAGAAAATGTGGTACATATGCACCATGGAATACTACATAGCCATAAAAAAGGATGAGTTCATGTTCTTTGCAGGACATGGATGAAGCTGGAAACCATCATTCTCAGCAAATTAACACAAGAACAGAAAATCAAACACTGCATGTCCTCACTCGTAAGTGAGAGTTGAACAATGAAAACACATCGGTACATGGATACAGGGAGGGGAACATCACACAGTGGGGCCTGTCAGGGAGTAGGCTCCTAGGGGAGGGGTTGCATAAGGAGAAATACCTACTGTAGATGTCAGGTTGATGGGTGCAGCCAACCACCATGGCACGTGTATACCTATGTAACAAACCTGCATATTCTGCACATGTATCCCAGAACTTAAAATATCATTCAAAAATTAAAAAGAAAAAAACAAACAACCCAATTAAGAATGAATCAAAGACCTTAGGCGTCACCTCACTAAAGAAGATATACAGATGGCAAAAAAAGCATGTGAAAAGATACTGTACATAATATTTATCATATTTCATCAGGGAAATGCAAAGTAAAACAGCAATGACACACCACTACAAGTCTATTAGAATGACCATAATTCAGAACACTGACACCTCCAAATGCTGGTGAGGATGTGGAGCAACAGGACCTCTCATTTATTGTTGGTGGCAATGGAAACTGCTACAGCTACTTTAGAAGACAATCTGGTGATTTCTTAACAAAACTAAACATAATCTTAGCATATGATTCAGCAACTATACTGTTTGGCTTTTATCCTAATGATTTGAAAACCTATGTCCACACAAAATTCTGCACATGGCTATTGATAGCAACTTTATTTATAATTGTCAATGACTTAGAAGCAACCAAGAGCTCTTCAACAGGTGAATGAATAAATAAACTGTGGTACCTCCAAACAATGGATTACTATTCAGTACTAAAAATAAGTAAACTATTAATTAATACATGAAAAGATATACAGTTAATTTAAATGTGTTTCTAAGTAAAAAATCCAGTCTGAAAGACTACATACCATATGATTACAATTATGTGGCATTCTGGAAAATGTAAAACTACGTACACAGTAAAATGATGAGTAGTTACCAGGAATTGAGGAAAGGATGTGATGAATAGATGTGATGTAGGGAATTGTCAGAGCAGTGAAAATACTCTCTATGATACTATAATAATGGATACATTTTGTTATACATTTGTCCAAACTCATACAATATACTGCAACAAGAGTGAACCCTAATGCAAACTATGGACTTTGGGTGTGATGTGATATTGGAAAAAGAATAGATAAACGGGTCAATGGAACAGAGTAGAGAGCCCAGAAATAGACCAACGTAAATATCATCAACTGATCTTTGACAAACAACAAAGGCAACACAATGAAGAAAAGATAATCTTTTCAGAAAATGGTACTGATTTGGATGATGATTTGTCAATGAGACTACCCAGGGGTGGAGCGGAAGAACATATGGGAAATCCCTGCACCTTCCTCTGAATTTTGCTGTGAAATTAAAACTGCTCTAAAAAATAAATTCTTGAAAAATTGTTATCTTCTATTTATTTTACCAATATTGATAGAAACTTAACGCAAAGAGCACTATTATAGATACCAAAAATTCAGAGGTAGATTCTGCCTTTGAGGTGCAAGAAACAACCAAAATTGTATTGTATTATACCCAAATGAAAAAAAAAAGTCATAAAAAGAATAGAAAAATGTTTTTCAGAGACATTCTAAGCATACTAGGAGGTTGGTAATTAATTGCATGCCTGAGCTTGGAATAGTATATATACCCCCACATCAATTTGGCATATACTAAAGGACAATTATTTCACCCTACATGCTCATATATGAGGAGAAATACATTTGAATAGATAAATTAATATATTTTAAATTTGTGAGTTCCTAAGCATGTTGTACACAGCCTATATATCCACTTTAGTTTTTCTTAATTAAGATTATCTTTATGAAGAGTCACATATGCTCTCACATTCTACTTATAAAACTATACTTGTGTATTATTTCATTAATAAATTAATTGTTAATATCACAAAGGCAAAGAGACTATTTGCTCTTACATGAAGAATATCATATATTCTCAACAATTCTTTTCAATTAAATGATTCTTCAGTTATTGTTGGAGAATATTTTTTGAAGTATCTATTTTGTGGTGGGCAGGTTTAAACAGTGAAGATAAAGAATGATTAAAATGTAAATCTTGCCTTGGAAATTGTTAAAAATAGGCTAAATGATGGCATATCCCTACTTCTTCTGCTTTATAACTTATTAGAGTAGATGTAGGATGGAAAACAATGAGCTAGAAAGTATTTGGGTTAATTATTGACTTGCAAAATATGTGGAAACATTTAATAATGTAGGTGTTCTACAGCTGTTAGCTCAATGAATCAATGAAATACAACAGTACTGAAAGTAAAAATGTGTTTCTAATGATTACTTTTGTGCTTACATGGCATACTCCTTTATACTACTGGCAATATTAGATACAGGTCATCATGCAGTCATTTATTTGTTTTCAGACAAAGGTCAGAATCAAGTCCCCTATTCCATGCCCACTTTAACATTCAGGCTGCAATTTATCTTCTTCTTCTCCTACCTTGAGGATTTTGTTACCTAAAAGTTACTTTGCATTAGCTTTTACCCTCTAATGTGTTCTTCCATATCAATTATGCACCTTATATGTAATGTTTATGAGCTAGAATTCAACTGAGTACTAATTAAAATGATGGTGCTGTTTCTATATACCGACCAATCAAATCAGATACTTCTTTAGCTTTATAATTGCTCTTAATTTTTTAAAGTTCAAATTGACAATCAGATTTTGTATTAAAACAATAACTTACCAAATCACCTTGGAAATTAGTTATCATAAATCACCATTACCTAAACTATCAAATGCAATAGAAAAATATACATTGTTTCATTCTACCCATTTAAGCCTTCTATTCTCATACTTAGCCAAATTGAATAACTACATTATAACTATCCTAATACATTCCGCATTTTCAACTATTGATTAAAGCAACCAAAGGCAGTACAAGGAAATCATGATATTTGTTTGCTAGAGATTTCTAGAAATATCACTAACCTAACTAAGAAGAAATATTGGGAACACTGTTTCTGAGTTGCATCCCCAGGGTCTGAACAGCCAGTCACTTCCACAGCTGAAGGTTTGGCTTACTTGACATGCACTAAACTGATTAATCTGCTACCATCCCCAAATAATAACATTAGAAGAAGAAGGATCTTTTGTCAACCAGAAAACTGAATCACTTGAGTATGTGTGAAGGTACTTTCAATCTTACCCGAGTTACTATCAGAATATCTTCTTTCAGAATATCTTCTTTCATTGACAAGCCATCTTTTTTTCTTTTTTTTTTTCTTTTTTGAGATGGAGTCTTACACTGTTGCCCAGGCTGGGGTGCAGTGGCGCGATCTCTTCTACTGCAACCTCCGCCTCCCGGCATTAATAATCTGGCAAAGGAGGTAAGGTATGTTTTCTAGGCAGCAAGCTTGTTCATTGGTGCTAAAATGGGGTTCAAGCGATTCTCCTGCCTTAGCCTCCTGAGTAGCTGGGATTACAGGCGCCCGCCACCACGCCCAGTTAATTTTTGTATTTTTAGTAGAGACGGGGTTTCACCATGTTGACCAGAAGAAGTCATCTTTTAAGGGCAAGATTGCATCAAATGAATTTATCTCTCTTCCCTTGAACGAGAGCACTGTATCTCACAGACTAAGCTTCATGGCTGGATCACACGTTGATTTTCTGATTTCTAGTATTCCTGATACCAGCAGTACTTTTGCAATGATGTCTGCTGACTCCCGGTACCCATCCTGGCCCAAACTACTGCCTACACTTGCTTTGTATTACCTCCCACAATTCTGACTGTGCTGTGTCCTATACCAGTTCCCTGACAAGCACCCCGCTCCCTGTTAGATCTTAGCACAATGCCAGTGTTTATTTTTAGCAGACACCTTAAGTTCTTTATGTACAGATTACCTACAGACTTTTTCTCACCTTGCCCTTTTGTAACTGATATCATCAGTTAACAAAAAGACAAACTGAGTAGAAATTGAAGTAAGAGTTTTCATGAGGTTTTCTAAACTCATCTATCCTAATCTGATAGAAACTGAATCTATTGACCTTCAAGTGTAAAATACACGTCTTTGGTCTCTTGTTCTTAAAAACTAAACCTTCTTTCAGTTTTTAAATCTGGACTGCTAGAGCATTGTTTTCATCAGAAGGAAAATATTATTTTAACAGAGTAACTGAAATCACTGACTGCTTTAAGAATGTTAATTTGATAATATTCTCAAAATAGTTTACAATCTTTTTGTGAAAATTACAGTATTTTCATTTTCTTCCAAACTGCACTTTGAAGAAGTATTTCAGTAGAAAAGAATAGTAATGCTATCTTGATCCAAAGAGGCCAATTACCCATTCCCATGCTTTTTGTAAATGTTGGAGGGTATGTCAACCAGAGTGTATATAAATGTTTCTAAAAGTTAGCCTTGCTAAGCACATTTTAGATACAAATTAAATCTCTAATGTCCCCCTTTGCCTTTAAAATATGGTTTTTTTTAAATTTTTATTTCATCTGTTTATCACTCATGAGAGCTTTATAAGCTTGTTAGAATGGAAAATCAATTAAGTACATTTGGTTGAGTAAATCTGTGTGTGTGTGTGTGTGTGTGTGTGTGTGTGTGTGTGTGTGTGGTTAAAATGTATTCTTCACTTTAAATGGAGTGAAATGTTAAAGTGGAGTAAAGCATAATGTTTATATGCAAATCATGAGAAGATGAAACTTTTATTTCTATGTTTTTAAATTGTAAAAGTAACAAGAACTGCATTTAGATACTTTTTAAAGCAACAAAACAATCTTTGAAATTAAATGAATCAAAAGTATTGAACATTAATGCCTTATGCTGATATATCTTCTCTCGAAAAATACTTAAATTGAGATCCTTTATAATTCCCTATCAAGGAGTTTACTTCAAACACATGAATAGTTTTAGAAGATCCAGCAGCTGATCAGTAACACTCATCAGAATAGAAAGAATTGGGAAACAAAGTTGAAGTGCATGCTGTGTCAGTCTTAGAAAATTAGTAAACTTTAATTAGAGTAAACTCTAATAGTACAAGTAGATTTCCCTAACCTAGTTGCTCAGAATCGAGTAGGAACCTATATATATATATATATAAAACAGTTATATATATGTGTATATATAACTGTTATATATATATATATATAACAATTATATATTAACTATTCTGAAGATATTGTTATTTTTATCTTTACTATTTGCATCTACCTATGACTAGGCATTAATAAGATAGGCATTAATAATCTGGCAAAGGAGGTAAGGTATGTTTTCTAGGCAGCAAGCTTGTTCATTGGTGCTAAAGATATAACCTTAGTTTTTGTTTTTTTTTTTCCCCCTTCCACAAGAGAGACCGACACTACTCATATTAAGTGTAAATAGATTTTACCTTTGCTTAGTGACTGTATGTAAGCAGAATGTGACTTCCTGGAGACGCTTACCCATTGTCCTTTTGTTTAAGTCTAGGAAAGAAATCAGTATAGTGATTGATAAAATTTTTCTTTCTCCTACTTCCAGGAAAAGGGAAAACTATTTCTTAAAGAAGAAAATTAAATGTCTACTTTATACCTTATTATTTTGATTACAATAGTTATATTTGCTATATATTTAAGTGTGTTTTATACATATTACAGTTTATATATGACCTTTATAGATTTACTTATTAAATTTTCTTAACATGTCCCTCAAGGCAAAGATAGGCTTAGTGAGTAGTGAATAGAATGTTTTCGTCTCTGAGATGAAAGATATGTCAAAGGTCATATAGGTAGCACTGTGCTTATCACCACAAAGAAACAGACTATATGTTTAATAAATGTTCCTGACATAATAAGCTGTTAGGAGAATAAAACCTTCTAAGGTTTCAAAATATTCTCTTTACCCCAAAATTGATCTTCTGAATAGCTTTAACAATTTTAAAGAGGCACAATTAACAATTCAAAAACACAATACACCATCCCCACCCTTATGTCTCAAATATAGTTACTTTCTGGAGAATCCTTATATCCTCTGATTGCAGTACCAGCTGCCTAATCAACCGAACCAGAAATCTGGAAGTCTTTCTTTTTACCTTCTTCCTTCTTATTTTCTACAATACATTAATATTTGGCTGAATTCACCTCCTGTCTTCTTTTTTATCTCTCTAACCTAATCTGCATTGAGTGTATTTATCTCAAGATAGTGTACCATCCCCCTTAGAATATTGCATTGCCTCCACATTGACTTGCTTCTTCATTGTTTTGAACCTCTTCAAACTTTACTTTCATTTTTATAAACAAATTAGCAACCTAAATCTCAGATTTTACTGCTAGTTTTTTTTTTTTTTTTTTTTTTTTTTTTTTTTTACTTCAGAGCCATCAGTGACACCTAATTCCTTTGTAGCACTTATGGCCCTCCCTGGAATAAGCTCTGCCTTCACCCCCAGACACATTAGTTTGCCTTAACGCGTTCTTCTTTTGATAAGTAAAATTCTTCCTCTCCTTAAAGCTCCATCTTTTAGTCAATTCCAAATTGTGAATCAATATTCGATTTATGTTAATTTCCTGGTAATTCTACATTTGAATTTCCCCAAATTTGGCAACGCTTCTCTCCTTTCCTAAAGAAAGGCTATTGGAGTCCTTAATCTCACTGTATTATTTTTAAAGTGATTATTATTTTCCTGTGTATAAATAAGTTAGTAGATAATAAATACTTAGAAATCAGTAAATTTAACCAATTTCTGGCATACAGTCAACACATAATAATATTACATTCAATTAAGTAAAACTAATCTAAACAAAAATTTGCAATATTTCTAGTTCGTTTGTAAATATACAGGTTTACTATTCCTAAAGTTTTCTTAAGTTTTACAGAGCTTCTCAGCATGAATTATGTATGATTATGAATTTGGTATTATTGAAATAGCAATGTAAAATTAGATATGGATATAGGTTTAATGGTAAAAGTGTGGATTGTTTTTTGGCTTAAATAGAAAAAGTGGAAAGAAATAGATATGTATATATAGCTATGTATGTATATATATACACATACATATACACACACACACATATATATACACACACACACATATAGATATAGATGATATCGAGGCAATAATTTCCAACTTCTGTCCAATTGAAGTGTTTAAAAAATTGAAAGATGACCGGGTGGAGTGGCTCACACCTGTAATCCCAGCAGTTTGGGAGGCCAAGGCAGGGGGATTACCTGAGATGAGGAGTTCAAAACCAGACTGGCCAACATGGTGAAACCCTGTCTCTACTAAAAATACAAAAATTAGCCAGGCATGCTGGCATGTGCCTGTAATCCTAGCTACTCAGGAGGCCGAGGCAAGAAAATCACTTAAACACAGGAGGTGGAGGTTGCAGTGAGCCGAGATGGCATCATTTGGCATCATTGCACTACAGTCCAGATGACAGAGTGAGACTCCATCTCCAAAATAATAATAATAATAATTTTCCTGGAAATCTAAAATTTCTGTTAAATTTCAAAGTGCGTTCTTGATACGTTTTAAGGATTTTCAGGGATGCTTGTGTTTGGTTAAAAAATTCAGTGTGCTCATTTGACAAAATTGGCTTATTACCTCAAGGAATATTATAAACACTGAGATAGTCGTCAACTTACGGTGGCTTGACTTATGATTTTTTGACTTTATGGTGGTGCAAAAGCGATACGCATTCAGTAGAAACAGTTCTTCAGCTTTTGAATTTTGATCTTTCTTCAGGCTACTGATATGCAGTAGGATATCCTTTTGTGATTCAGGGCAGCAGCTCCCTCTCAGCCACCTGATGGAAGGATAAGCAACAGTTGCTTGACAGTGCACTGTATTGCCAGATGCTTTTGCCCAATTGTAGGCTAATGTAAGTGCTCTGAGCATGTTTAAGGTGGGCCAGGCCAAGCTATGATATTTGGTAGGTTAGGTGTATTAAATGCATTTCAACTTAAGTTTTCTTCAGTTTTTGATGGGTTTATAGGAATGTAATCCCATCATAAGTCGAGGAGCATCTGTATTTTTACTGCTGTTTCATTTATGGGAACATTTTGTGTCAGTGTTTCTAGCAAGAAATTTCTTAATAAGAAAGCATGTAAAACAATTTTTGAAAGCAAAACTCAATATGCTTATTGGCACAATTTTGAATGACGGTTAATTTCTGAATTGCCGACAAATACTTCTGTTTTATGTGCTGTAGCATTTTTTCAATTGCTGATGATATGATTGGAGAACACAGATGTGCCTAAATATTAATAATAACAGTTACTGCATATTCAGAGACTGTGTGCATAATTTGGTAGAGTTTAATTGCAATATAGAACATAAAACCATTTGTTTATCTATGAAAACCAAATAATACCTATTCAGAGAAGCATTTCATTAGCTTGCTTGGCAGTGCTTTTAGAACAAATCAATGCCAGATGTGGACACAAAGGAGAGAAGTGGGAATTAAACCAACGCAATTCTTGGCTACTGTAAACTCTTCATTTGTGTCTAAGGATATTTGCTTGCTGTGCTTTTAATTTTTAATATATACTAATTTTTCTTCCTCCAGATATTTTCACACACTAGAAAAATTATTTTTGTTCTAAATACTGCATCCTAGAAAATAAAATATTTGGTAGAGATAGTTTGGTTTTTGAGATAGTTTCTCTCATGTGAAATAATGATATCATGGCATGAGATGAGGTAATGCATAATGAACTTTACTTCATAATATTTATATATCAATTAATATTGTTTCTCTTTATTTTGGATTATACATGTTAAATTTTTTCAGAAAAAGCCCAACGTATAAACTTCTTGTTAATTTAGCCTACAAAAATTTCTCCTAAGTTTTATCTGTGACATTCATTTGCTTTGAATGGAAAGAATATATGAATCTGCATAATATTAAATTACAAATACATCTATCCCTTGTCACAAGATACATATATATTTGTTAAATAAATATACAGTAAAACTTGATAGGCATACCGAAGTTTTGATATTAGATAATGATAAATTTAATAAATAATCTTATTAAACATCTACAAAGATGAGACAGTAATATTTTAATATTTCACATAAATGATAGTCATTATTGATTTGCATTATTTTTAAGTTCAACCTAAATGAATACATTTAAAAACTCATTCACAAAATTCTCAAATTTTAATACAAATTTAAGTTGGCAACTAATATGGAGCAATAACTTTTATACATGAATGCAAAGCAGCATAATTGAGTATTTTTGAAAACCATAAACTTTCTGCCTCCCTCAACAACTACTAAGTCACAATATTTGCAAGTTAGAGATTCAAAATATGTGTATTGAAGCCTCCTTACCTGATTTTCTTTGCATTATACACTAGACCAAACATATTCTCTGATTAAATGGGTATGTTTGTTGACCCTTATTTAGACATATCTAATGTTTTCCAGATTTTTTTCTTAATTTCAAACGATTCTATGCTTTATAAATCTTGTTAGAGTCTTCAGAGGACTTTCCTTCTCTACAACATAAATATAAATAGTATAAGTTAAAAATAATAACTCTAGTATCTTAAAAGAGGTAAAATAAATGATAGAAGTTACAAATAACAAGTTTAATACCTGAATAGAAGTAAAATAAATGAATATTATCTTTTAATATGGTTTAGCTGTGGGTATGTATCTGTGTGTGTATTTGTGCACCAGATTTTTCTATCCACTTGAAGATGTACAATTTTGACACATCACTGATGGTTGCATTAAATCTCTATTCTATTATTTTATATTGTGTTCTATAATCATGTGAAATAGGCATCTATTTGTGGCAGAAAAATTAAATAATTGTACCAAATTACAGTTGCCTAATATTTCTTAAGTCATTCTTTCTGGGGCATGTTTAAAAGCAAGTGGATGCATTAAAACTTCCAAAACACCTTAGCTATGACTGAAATTAGCTACAATACATTTAATGAAAAAGTTTGAAGTATATTTTCATAATTTAAAATTGAAATGATAGCATGATTCATTCTGTGCCAGGGTAGTTCTGATAAGGTGCATTTGAGTTGAAAGTCTCATGCATAGTTAGTACATGTCACATCAGGAGTATCAGTCTCTCTGAGCATCAGCTGTTCTCATGCCTGGATTATCATGGATCAGATCTTCCTGCAAACAGCACTGCAAGATTGATGAGGCAAAATGAAACAGCTGAAGAATGCAGATGTTAAAACCAGCAGCAACACCCAAGTATGCTCCCTATTAATATAAGAAAAATCTAGTACCTTTTGATAAATCTTTCATTTGAGATCCTGTATTTGTTGTTGACCAGCTGGGTCAATCAAAATATATGATGCTGCCATTATTTGTTACTGTAACTAAATTCAAAATTTAATTACAAATTAAGATACTATTTAATTTTATTTCTTGTGAGATTTTCTCATTTTGAAATAAAAAAATCATTGAAAGGAGTTCTGATCTTTTATGTGTATGAAGATAGTCAATGGCTGAGTATAATATCTTACAGTCCCCAAGAGGCAGAACATCATCTTTAGCCCACTCCTCATTCTTGTATTCCATAATAAGGATATTGAATAAGCTAGAGGCAGAATTTTATATCTTTACTAAATTTAACATAGGTTTTTCTTTTGAATTTCCACGAATCAAGTTATGGTTTGGCTATGTCCCCACCCAAATCTCATCTTGAATTGAATTGTAACTCCCACAATTCCCACATGTCATGAGAGGAAACTGGTGGGAAGTGACTGAATTATGGGGGAGTGGGGTCTGTTGGCTGCACTGTTCTCGTGATAGTGAATGAGTCTCACAAGATCTGATTTTTTTTTTTTTTTTTTTTTTTTTTTTTTAGATGGTGGTCTCGCTATGTCACCCCAGGCTGGAGTGCAGTGGTGCCATCTTTGCTCACTGCAAGTTCCACCTCCCGGGTTCACGCCATTCTCCCGCCTCAGCCTCCTGAGTAGCTAGGACTACAGGTACCCACCACCACGTCCAGCTAATTTTGTTTTTGTATTTTCAGTAGAGATGGTGTTTCACCGTGCTAGGCAAGATGTTCTGGATCACCTAACCTCATGATCCGCCCGCCTCAGCCTCCCAAAGTGCTGGGATTACAGGCTGAGCCACCCGCCCCGCCGATCTGATGGTTTTAAAAAGAGGAATTCTCCTGCACAAGTTCTCTCTCTTTGCCTGCTGCCATTCACGTAATATGTGACTTGTTCCTCCTTGCGTTCTCTCATGATTGTGAGACCGCCCCAGCCAGGTGAAACTGTGAGTCCAATTAAACCTCTCTCTCTTTTTTTTTTTTTTTTTTTTTGGTAAATTGCCCAGTCTTAGGTATGTTTTAATCAGCAGTGTGAAAATGGACTAATACACAAATACAACGCAAAAGTGTGAGACAACCCAAATAGGTTTGAAGAATCACGACTGTACCTCTAAACATCTGACTGCTATGAAAGATTGAACATCATTGGCCTTATCTACACAATGTTGATTAGTTCAATTTTTAATATATTAATTGGATTAATTGGACTAACACTTAAACAATTTCTTATATCACTAGGCATATGTATCGTATACAAGACATTATAAATGAATACATTATTTTAACTTAACATTTTGTAATTATTAAATTAGTTTACTATTTATTGCATATATGACATATGGGATAAACGAATCATGTTCCTGTTTGCTTCACAGTCAATATCAGCTGCTGAGCCCATGATTACAAATACTTCTAATGGTAGAGTATGTTATTTCTCATGAAAGTCACCCTGTCTTGCTATTCTTCTGGTTATGGCACCTTATATGGCAAAAGGTACTTTGTAAATATAATTAAAGTTACTAATTGTAACCTTAATTTCATTTTATCACACCTTAAATCTCATCTCACTTTAAAACAATGTGTTATATAAATAATGAAACATCAATTCAACAGGAAGAGATAACTATCCTAAATATATATGCACCCAATACAAGAGCACCCAGATTCATAAAGCAAGTCCTTACAGACTTACAAAGAGACTTAGACTCCCATACAATAATAATGGGAGACTTCAACACTCCACTGTCAACATTAGACAGATCAACGAGACAGAAAGTTAACAAGGATATCCAGGAATTGAACTCATCTCTGCAGCAAGCAGACCTAATAGACATCTATAGAACTCTCCATCCCAAATCAACAGAATATACATTCTTCTCAGCACCACATCACACTTACTCCAAAATTGACCACATAATTGGAAGTAAAGCACTCCTCAGCAAATGTACAAGAACAGAAATTATAACAAACTGTCTCTCAGACCACAGTGCAATCAAACTAGAACTCAGGACTAAGAAACTCAATCAAAACCGCTCAACTACATGGAAACTGAACAACCTGCTCCTGAATGACTACTGGATACATAATGAAATGAAGGCAGAAATAAAGATGTTCTCTGAAACCAATGAGAACAAAGATACAACATACCAGAATCTCTGGGACACATTTAAAGCAGTGTGTAGAGGGAAATGTATAGCACTAAATGCCCACAAGAGAAAGCAGGAAAGATCTAAAATTGACACTCTAACATTGCAGTTAAAAGAACTAGAGAAGCAAGAGCAAACACATTCGAAAGCTAGCAGAAGGCAAGAAATAACTAAGATCAGAGCAGAACTGAAGGAGATAGAGACACAAAAAACCCTCCAAAAAAATCAATGAATCCAGGAGTTGGTTTTTTGAAAAGATCAACAAAATTGACAGACCACTAGCAAGACTAATAAAGAAGAAAAGAGAGAAGAATCAAATTGATGCAATAAAAAATGATAAAGGGGATATCACCACTGACCCCACAGAAATACAAACTACCATCAGAGAATACTATAAACACCTTTATGCAAATAAACTGGAAAATCTAGAAGAAATGGATAATTTCCTGGACACTTATACTCTTCCAAGACTAAACCACGTAGAAGTTGAATCCCTGAATAGACCAATAGCAGGCTCTGAAATTGAGGCAATAATTAATAGCCTACCAACCAAAAAAAGTCCAGGACCAGATGGATTCACAGCCGAATTCTACCAGAGGTACAAGGAGGAGCTGGTACCATTCCTTCTGAAACTATTCCAATCAATAGAAAAAGAGGGAATCCTCCCTAACTCATTTTATGAGGCCAACATCATTCTGATACCAAAGCCTGGCAGAGACACAACAAAAAAAGAGAATTTTAGACCAATATCCCTGATGAACATCGATGCAAACATCCTCAGTAAAATACTGGCAAACCGGATTCAACAACACATCAAAAAGCTTATCCACCATGATCAAGTGGGCTTCATCCCTGGGATGCAAGGCTGGTTCAACATTCGCAAATCAATAAACATAATCCAGCATATAAACAGAACCAAAGACAAGAACCACATGATTATCTCAATAGATGCAGAAAAGGCTTTTGACAAAATTCAACAGCCCTTCATGCTAAAAATGCTCAATAAATTAGGCATTGATGGAACGTACCTCAAAATAATAAGAGCTATTTATGACAAACCCACAGCCAATATCATACTGAATGGGCAAAAACTGGAAAAATTCCCTTTGAAAACTGGCACAAGACAGGGATGCCCTCTCTCACCACTCCTAGTCAACATAGTGTTGGAAGTTCTGGCTAGGGCAATCAGGCAAGAGAAAGAAATCAAGGGGATTCAGTTAGGAAAAGAAGAAGTCAAATTGTCCCTGTTTGCAGATGACATGATTGTATATTTAGAAAACCCCATTGTCTCAGCCCAAAATCTCCTTAAGCTGATAAGCAACTTCAGCAAAGTCTCAGGATACAAAATTAATGTGCAAAAATCACAAGCATTCTTATACACCAGTAACAGACAAACAGAGAGACAAATCAGGAATGAACTTCCATTCACAATTGCTTCAAAGAGAATATAATACCTAGGAATCCAACTTACAAGGGATGTAAAGGACCTCTTCAAGGAGAACTACAAACCACTGCTCAGTGAAATCAAAGAGGACACAAACAAATGGAAGAACATACCATGCTCATGGATAGGAAGAATCAATATCGTGAAAATGGCCATAATGCCCAAGGTTATTTAGAGATTCAATGCCATCCCCATCAAGCTACCAATGAGTTTCTTCACAGAATTGGAAAAAACTCCTTTAAAGTTCATATGGAACCAAAAAAGAGCCCGCATCTCCAAGACAATCCTAAGTCAAAAGAACAAAGCTAGAGGCATCACGCTACCTGACTTCAAACTATACTACAAGGCTACAGTATCCAAAACAGCATGCTACTGGTACCAAAACAGAGATATAGACCAATGGAACAGAATAGAGTCCTCAGAAATAATACCACACATCTACAGTCATCTGATCTTTGACAAACCTGAGAGAAACAAGAAATGAGGAAAGGATTCCCTATTTAATAAATGGTGCTGGGAAAATTGGCTAGCCATAAGTAGAAAGCTGAAACTGGATCCTTTCCTTACTCCTTATACGAAAATTAATTCAAGATGGATTAGAGACGTAAATGTTAGACCTAATACCATAAAAACCCTAGAGGAAAACCTAGGTAGTAGCATTCAGGACATAGGCATGGGCAAAGACTTCATGTCTAAAACATCAAAAGCATTGGCAGCAAAAGCCAAAATTGACAAATGGGATCTCATTAAACTAAAGAGCTTCTGCACAGCAAAAGAAATTACCATCAGAATGAATAGGCAACCTACAGAATGGGAGAACATTTTTGCAATCTACTCATCTGACAAAGGGCTAATATCCAGAACCTACAAAAACTCCAACAAATTTACAAGAAAAAAACAAACAACCCCATCAAAAAGTGGGCAAAGGATATGAACAGACATTTCTCAAAAGAAGACATTCATACAGCCAACAGACACATGAAAAAATGCTCATCATCACTGGCCATCAGAGAAATGCAAATCAAAACCACAATGAGATACCATCTCACACCAGTTAGAATGGCGATCATTAAAAAGTCAGGAAACAACAGGTGCTGGAGAGGATGTGGAGAAATAGGAACACTTTTACACTGTTGGTGGGATTGTAAACTAGTTCAACCATTATGGAAAACAGTATGGCGATTCCTCAAGGATCTAGAACTAGATATACCATATGACCCAGCCATCCCATTACTGGATATATACCCAAAGGATTATAAATCATGCTGCTATAAAGACACATGCACACATATGTTTATTGTGGCACTATTCACAATAGCAAAGACTTGGAATCAACCCAAATGTCCATCAGTGACAGACTGGATTAAGAAAATGTGGCACATATACACCATGGAATACTATGCAGCCATAAAAAAGGATGAGTTTGTGTCCTTTGTAGGGGCATGGATGCAGCTGGATACCATCATTCTTAGCAAACTATCACAAGAACAGAAAACCAAACACCGCATGTTCTCACTCATAGGTGGGAACTGAACAATGAAATCACTTGGACTTGGGAAGGGGAACATCACACACCGGGGCCTATCATGGGGAGCGGGGAGGAGGGAGGGATTGCACTGGGAGTTATACCTGATGTAAATGACGAGTTGATGGGTGCTGACGAGTTGATGGCTGCAGCACACCAACATGGCACAAGTATACATATGTAACAAACCTGCACATTATGCACATGTACCCTAGAACTCAAAGTATAATAATAAAAAATAAAAAAATAAAAAATAAATAAAAAAAATAATTAAACAATACCTCCACTCCTACTTCCCCCATGACCCAGGAGGTGACTGTCTTGGGAGCAAGATTAATTGAAGGTGTAATTACCTGCTTACCTATTAAAATTGGCCCACTTTGGCTAAAAGATGTTTCTATCATAATTGTTAGCCCAGAAACTCTCTTTTCCTGTTATTGGAATGGATGTCCTACATTAACAGGAAATCTCATATGCTACTGGTAGGTGCCACCTGGTGGGAACCAGTTAAACTTCTGATAAAGATGTGAATGGTAAATAGAATATAGTGCCAGCTAATACAAAGAGTACAAGAATTATAAACAAAAAGACAATTACGGTATAGTATAACTGATGAATACAAATGCAAAATTTCTGAATGAAATACTAGCAAATAAAATTCAACAGCACATGAAAAGCATCATACACTATGATCAAATGGGATTTATTTTTTAGATGAAGGATGGCTCAACATAAACAAATCATCATTTGGCTGATACACAATGAGCAATCAGGTCCCTTACTGCCAGTCACATATGACCTCTGAGTTTAATGCCTACTCTGTTTTTGTGCTTTTTCCTTACCTGAGAAATAAGTTCCTACCCATACCAGTCTCAACTACACATTTTCTGGCATGTTACCCTAGCTCTATATTACTTACTGCCTGCCTATGCTCTTGTTAATACATGTTGGTACCAAATTTTACAGATAACCATCAAAGGGCCATAATATTGCTGAGCTAACTAAACAGATAAAACTAGAAAAAAAAATTTTTTTCTATACCATTCTCCTGGCTTTCCCACCACTAAATGAGCAGGTTCACTGCAAATAATGTTTAAAATTCTAGTTGGTTCCCTGACAGGATTCTGAGTCCTAAAGACACTTTATCACTGGCTCCAAACTCAAACATTACAAAGTAACATAATTTAGATTGTAAAACAAGCTGGGGTCAATGATAGATTGCTATAAATGAGCCAAAGATAGTATATTTGGTCTTTAATTTGTTAATTTTCTCACTGCATACTGAGACTCATTAGCTTAAAAGTCTGCCAGCATCAAATTCAACTTTTTTTTTTTTTAAACACATCCAATTTTTTAAAAAAAGACAAAACAAGCAAAATTTGTGTCACTTAGAGCCAGCCTACTTTGTATACCCAACACAACCTTGCCCCACAGCTATTGCTGATAAATGAGGGCCTTGCAGTTATAAGGCTCCAAATCCCTGGGGCCTTTCTGAGTTCTCTGACCCAAGTCTCTCCACCATACTACTGAGGGACATCACCTAGACATATAAGCCTTTTATCTGATCCCTTTGTCTCCCAGGAGTTCCCTTGATTCCCATGCCATAAGCCCCAAGAAGGTCTCACTCTGTGAGGGACATCACCCTCCGTGCAACGCTGTCCAAGTGCTGCCAATAAAGCTTGTTTTTGTTACTGCTTCTCCCAGTCCTACTTTTTTGCTGGTCAGTCCCAAATCTCTCAAGCTTCCTGTAGAAGGAGACTATTCTAGATTATCTAAGTGGGTCCAAGGTAATCATACAAGCTCTTTATATCAGAGCTTTTTCCCAGCTGATGGCAAAAGAAGAAGTTAGAGATGCTGCAGATAGCAAATTAAGAGAGATTTAAAACATGAGGATTTAACCCATCCTTTTTTGTTTTGAAGATAGATGATACCACAAGCCAAGAAATGAAAATAGCCTTCAGAAGTTGAGAATGACCTCTGGCTGACAAACAGCAAGGAAATAACAACCTCAGTTTTATAGCTATAGAAAACTGCCAAACTGAATGATCCTCCAGGACTTCCAGATAAGTTTACACATAGAAACTTTATTTTGTCCTTATGAGATGCTAAGTAGAGTACTTCTCTGAGAATTCTGGACTTCTGACTTATAGACCTGTGAAATAATTAGTGGACCTTGTTTTAATCTGGAAAATTAGTGGTAAATAGTTACACAAGAAATAGAAAAATACTAAAACCTTCCTACCCAAACCTTCAGCTGTTTTCTAACTCTCTACTTTCATTCTGCTAATTCCATTGTTTGTTAAAATTAACATCTTGGCATATTCCTTACTTGCACCTAACAGTTTCATGGCTGAAGAAAATCACATGTCTATTGTGATTGATCTGACTTCACACCCATGATTATAAACCTTCAGCATTGGCAAGAGGTATTAGTCAACTTTCATACTGCTATGAAGAGATACCCAAGACTGGGTAATTTATAAAGAAAAAGAGCTTTAATGGACTTACATTTCCACGTGACTGGGGAGGCCTCACAATCATGGCAGAAGGTGAAAGAGTACCAAAGGCACGTCTTACATAGCAGCAGGCAAGAGAGTGTGTGCAGGGGAACTGCCTTTTATAAAATCATCAGATCTTGTGAGACTTTTCACTATCATGAGAACAGCATGGGAAAAACCCATTCGCACGATTTAGTTGCCTCCCACTAGGTCCTATAATACCGCCTATAATTATGACATATGGGGATTATAGGAGCTACAATTCATGATGAGATTTGGGTGGGCACACAGTCAAACATATCACAAGATAATCTGGTAAATCTTTCTCCTTACCACATCTCATAGAAAACTTACCTTCTCTTTCTCTGAGATCTCTATTTTACAATTTTCCTTTCTTCTTAAATAATTTACATTGTACCCTCTTTCTTATTTGTTGAAGTTGTTGATTCTGATATCACTGAAAAAAATGTAAAAGCATGACATTTTAGAAAACATTCCATATCCAAGTCTACCATTCTTTTGATAGGTCTTGCCATATGTTGTGATTTTTCTCACTCTTACTCTGACTAGGATCTAATCAATTCACTAATATGATTACTCTAATCACTTCATTTGTACAGTTATCATGTCCCTATTGTCTACTTGGTAACATCAGTCCTGCAACTATCCCCTAATTCTCCAGCTTCATTGAGTACATCCTGTCCTATGAATCTTTCCCAGTAACATTCAAACATGCTGATATAGTTTGAATGTATGTGCCCACCAAATCTTACGTTGAATTGTAATCCCAAATGTTGGAGGTGGGGCCTGGTGGAGGGTGTTTGTGTCATGGGGATAGATTCCTTATGGCTTGGTGCTGTCCTCATGATGCTGAATGTATTTTCATGAGATCTGGTTGCTGCGAAGTGTGGCATCTCCCCTTTCCACTCTCTCTCTCTGCTCCTACTTTTCCACGTGTCATGCCTGCACCCCGTTTTACTTCTTCCATGGTTGTAAGCTTCCTGAGGCCTGTCCAGAAGCCAACCTGATGTTGGCACCCTGCTTCCTGGAAAGCCTGCAGAACTGTGAGCCAATTAAAGCTCTTGTCTTCATAAGTTAAACAGTCTCAGGTAATTCTTTACAGCAATGCAAGAATGGCCTAACACACATGCTATAATATTTTGTATAATATACAAAACCTTATTTGACATTGTATCTTTATCCTACAATACCAAAACCATCTGAGTGACCTTTAAATAAATCTTTTCCATAAAGTCAATTATACTCACTCACTTTACTTCCTTGCCTTCCACTACCTCTCACTCTGTTCTAGAAACACTTTCATTTCTACCACTCTAATTAAAATTGTCTTAAGTAAACCAAAGAATCTGTTTTGTAAAACCCATACATCACTGCTAAGTTCTCATTTTAATCTCAGCATCATTTAACACAATTGCTCACTTTATTCATCTTAAAAGGTGTCCTTTACTTGACTTCCAGAATCCTGTATTTTCCTTATTTATTGCAATTTCATTAGTCACTTATTCTAAGTATCCTTTATTGGATTTTTCTTTTGTTTTTTATGTCAAAATGTTCAAGTGCATAAAACTTTTTCTGAGGATGTTCAACATTTATTATAATCATTATCACATGAAAAATGGTATATAGTGATTTAATGCATGTGATCTGCAGGCTTGATGATTCAAGCTTGGTTACTTAATAGCAGGTAACCCTGAAAGAGATATTTAATCCTCTGAACATATTTTTAAATTTTTTTAAAGTGAAGACAGTAAGAATGTCTACTTCTTAGGGTTGCTGTTTGAAATAAGTGAATAAAAATTTTTCAAATGTACTTGAGACTTAGTAAGAGCTCAATGGATGTTATTATTGTTATTAAGATACTTTCTGAGGCGGAGTGTAGTGGTTCACATATGTAATCCCAGATCTTTGGGAGGCCAGGGTTGGAGGATTGCTTGAGGCTGGACGATCAAGACCACCCTGGGCAAGTTTCACCCTGAGTGAAACTTTGTCTCTACAATAAATTTAAAAAGAGAAAAAATTATCCAGGCATGATTGCACAGGCCTGTAAGCCCCAGCTACTCTGGAAATAGAGGTGGGAGGATAACTTGAGGCCAGGAGTTCGAGGCTGCCATGAGCTATGATTGTAGCTCTGCATTCTAGCCTGTGAAACACAGCAATACCCTATCTCTATCAAGGAAAAAAATATATATATGTTTTCTGGTCTTGTAACTCTATTCACCATTAATCTGCTCACAAAGTCAAAATTTTTATCTCCAGTATAAACCTCATTCCTTGGCTTCCAGTCTCACATCACTTACTTAGGAGACATCTCAAATTTTGCATTTCTATAAAAGAATTTTTTTTTTTTACTTCAAAAAATGTCAACTCGTCTCAATATTTCTTATCATTAAATAGCACCCACATTCATACAGTTGTTCTGGCAAAAATACATTTATCACTATGAAGAACCAAGAGTATCTACTTTAGCGCAGGAAGGTGAGTAGAATCTACTACCTTAAAGCATTTCTACTAAGTTCAAATTCTTTAAGAATCTCTCTCTTTTTTTTTTTTTTTCTGTGTAAGACTGTGTATCCCTTCACAATAGACCATCTCATCCTCCTTCACATATTCATTAACATTATACACTATAAAGACAGTGGGGGAGGGATGAAAGACAACCCTGCTAACTCTTCTCTTCAGAAATGGAAATGTGATAAGAAATAGAAGGGAGATTTTAAAAATTTATAACCTATGATCTCATCAGCCCTGAACAGTCAAAGCCATTAAAATGGAAATTGGAAAAATATATGTTGTTGATCATGTTACTCTTTGGAAGCTGAAGCTCTTAATAGGTCTCAAGGTCTATGCCAAAGTTTTCCACAAAGCTCTTGGCTGACATTCACATGCTTCAAAGCAAAACCTTTCCCTGATGAAGAAAAAACATTGACTTGGCACTCAGTCCACACCCCCATCTGCTCCTGCCTTTTCCAGCTGCTTCCCTTATGGTCCATGGATTGGGAAGAGGCATAAGGGCCCAATTTAACTGAAATGGGAGTGGTAGCTCCTTCCTGGGCATGCTGTTTCTATTACATCATGAATTTAAATTCCTGACTGGAAACCTGTGGAATTTTTATTAGTTCTCTTCTGATTATTGACGGTCTAAGGTATGGCCCTTAGATCAGATTTGCATAGAAAAAAAATCAGTGAGTTTATGAAAAATGTGTGTTGCCTTAGAGGTGACTGTATTAAGTTTTCTTTCTTTCCAATATAGACTAAAGCAAAATTCAATAAGCATTATTGGGTATCTATTATGAGGAAGGCAGGCAGCCGTTTATTAATCTAGACTATTTATTTGCTAATTCACATATTATAGAGAGGTATCCAATGAATAATCACATACTAGTCAGAGTGTTTAGGGAGTTGCTATTCACAAATCTGTGTGCTTACTCAGATCACTTTTCTAACAGTGTCAGGAGAATTGAAAATTTAATGGTGGCAGTAGGGTGAAAAATTAACAAGGGAGTGTGAAACACTTGAGCAGAGATGTGATTTGTTTGTAACTTTGAATTACATTGAACTTCCAGAGTTTTCATTGTCAAAGTAGGCATGAGGAATGGAGACATGGAAAGAGATCAGAGGGCAAAGTTAAAGAATTGTGGAGAAGAGATCTTTAATTATTCTAAGATTTTACTTAGTTTAACTAGGGCTTGTCTCATCCAACACAACTGTCATGTAGCTCTTCACTAGCCTTAGCCTTTCATTTTTTCCTCTGAACTATTGAATTATTCAGGGGAAATGAGACAAGAGTTAAAAAGCAAGCAATTTGACCCTATAAGACGAGATGATGAATAACAAAATCAAGAATATAGGTCTAAAGTAATTACCTAGAAAAGCATATTAAAATATATCTGGGTTATGTGATATGTCAAACATAGTTATCCCAAGCCTGTAAGTAGTGGAGGTGGTAACATGAAAGACTTCATAGAAACTTCACAGTGTCTTAGTGTGTCTCTGGTTTCATAAATGGCTTCAATCACACAATTGGGACAGTGTTTCTTGTTAACATTTCCTAATATAACTTGTCTTCTAAGAAAAGTATCATATCAATTCAGGAACATCTGAACATAGATTAAAACCAGATGGGCAGATAAGCCCTGAGATGTGGGGAAAGGGGGATGCCAAATATGAAATATAGATATCTCACTCTAAATGAAGTGGAAATGATGAAAAACTCATTTTGCAAGTTACTTAACCCTTGTGACTGAAAATGGAACCAGACCCCATATTAAGATATTTGAGATATCTCTGCACTATTACATCAAATGCCTCTCTTCATATAACATCAAATATATACATCCGTATTTATAATAAATCCACTTTATCTCTAAATAAGTGCATACTGATGCAGTTGATTAGTCTACATAAAATTGCATTTTATAAACACGAATGTGCTTTGATTAGTCAATCTTTCTATGTCTAGAACTTCATTTTCAGAAGTCCCAGAAAGCTGTTAAGGCTTAAGCTCTGCCTACAGTGCTTAACTGCTAAACCAACTATCTATGAATGGGATATTGGATAAATTCAGAACTACTTGGGAGAGACTTTTGAAAAAATTCTATGCCATAACAATATATATTTGTCAAATACTTTTATTCAACTCTTACTTTTTATGAAATATTTCCTCTTGTAAAAATACTTATGCAATTATCCCAATTCCTGGATTTCCTTCCCTTCTTTACTCATACAGTGTATAAAGTTGTTGATACTACAGCTGATGTAAGAAAAAGGCAGGGACAATTACTTATTTTTATTTTATTTTTATTTTTTTGAGACAGAGTCTTGCTCTGTCACCCAGGCTGGAGTGCAGTGGCACGATCTCGGCTCACTGCAACCTCTGCCTCCCAGGTTCACACTATTCTCCTGCCTCGGCCTCCCAAGTAGCTGGGAGTACAGGTGCCCACCACTGCGCCCGGCTAATTTTTTGTATTTTTAGTGGAGACAGGGTTTCACTGTGTTAGCCAGGATGATCTCAATCTCCTGACCTTGTGATCTGAAGGCAGGGACAATTACTAAGAGATGAGTGTATGAGTCAATGACTGAGTAGCTCAATTATCTTGCAAATTATGTAGTAATTATATCTCAAAATGCTTTTTTGCAAACTGTAATTTCTCTTTAATTACAATTTCAGAGCCTCAATTTCAGAGCCTGCTATTGGTCTATTCAGGGATTCAACTTCTTCCTGGTTTAGTCTTGGAAGAGTGTAAGTGTCCAGGAAATTATCCATTTCTTCTAGATTTTCTAGTTTATTTGTGTAGAGTTGTTTATAGTATTCTCTGATGGTAGTTTGTATTTCTGTGGGGTCAGTGGTGATATCCCCTTTATCATTTTTTATTGTGTCTATTTGATTTTTCTCTCTTTTCTTCTTTATTAGTCTTGCTAGCGGTCTGTCAATTTTGTTGATCTTTTCAAAAAACCAACTCCTGGATTCATTGACTTTTGGAGGGTTTTTTGTGTCTCTATCTCCTTCAGTTCTGCTCTGATCTTAGTTATTTCTTGCCTTCTGCTAGCTTTTGAATGTGTTTGCTCTTGCTTCTCTAGTTCTTTTAATTGTGAAGTTAGAGTGTCAATTTTAGATCTTTCCTACTTTCTCTTGTGGGCATTTAGTGCTATACATTTCCCTCTACACACTGCTTTAAATGTGTGCCAGAGATTCTGGTATGTTGTATCTTTGTTCTCATTGGTTTCAAAGAACATCTTTATTTCTGCCTTCATTTCGCTATGTACCCAGTAGTCATTCAGGAGCAGGTTGTTCAGTTTCCATGTAGTTGAGCGGTTTTGATTGAGTTTCTTAGTCCTGAGTTCTAGTTTGATTGCACTGTGGTCTGAGAGACAGTTTGTTATAATTTCTGTTCTTGTACATTTGCTGAGGAGTGCTTTACTAATATCATAATGGCAGGATCAAGTTCACACATAACAATATTAACCTTAAATGTAAATGGACTAAATGCTCCAATGAAAAGACACATACTGGCAAACTGGATAAAGAGTCAAGACCCATCAGTCTGCTGTATTCAGGAGACCCATCTCACACGCAGAGACATACATAGGCTCAAAATAAAGGCATGGAGGAAGATTTACCAAGCAAATGGAGAACATAAAAAAAAAAAGGTTTGCAATACTAGTCTCTGATAAAACAGACTTTAAACCATCAAAGATCAAAAGAGACAAAGAAGGCCATTACATAATGGTAAAAGGATCAATTCAACAGGAAGAGGTAACTATCCTAAATATATATGCACCCAATACAGGAGCACCCAGATTCATAAAGCAAGTCCTTAGAGACTTACGAAGAGACTTAGACTCCCATACAATAATAATGGGAGACTTCAACGCTCCACTGTCAACATTAGACAGATCAACGAGACAGAAAGTTAACAAGGATATCCAGGAATTGAACTCATCTCTGCGGCAAGCAGACCTAATAGACATCTGTAGAACTCCCCATCCCAAATCAACAGAATATACATTCTTCTTAGCACCACATCACACTTATTCCAAAATTGACCACATAATTGGAAGTAAAGCACTCCTCTTATATTCTTGATACTGCTCTTTTTAACATTAAAAGTGTTTTATCATGTTTCAGAAATTATTTGAAAGGTAGACTCCATGGTGATTTGAGGCTAGGGTAATCAAAGCAAAACATGTAATACCACAGTGTATGGGTGACAAGAGTGACTCTTGCACCATAGTCTCCCTCTACAATTGTAAGGTTATTGTCCTAATAGAATTGGTTCAAGTAGGTTTAATTTCGTTTCCTTCCATATCAAGCCCACCAATAGAAAAACAATGTCACATGTGTACTCTGTTTATTTTATAATCTTATTTATCAGATATAAAAACGGCCATCAGTAAATCTAGTTAATACTACACATATAATATACCAAACAACATAGTTCATGAATGGCATAAATAAGTATATTATCTTTCTGAAGTTATAGACACCACTATCATAGATGCTATTAGAAAGCATACTGGGGTAAATAAAACAATTATTGGAATAACTGATAATTGGTTCCTCTACTCTAAGGCTGAAGTTCATCAATTTATCTCTAACCTCAATACAGCAAATTGGAATGACATTAGATACAGTTAAGAATTACATGAGCTTGCATAGTGCTTCTGATAGAAACATGCATTAATATAATAAATCCTTAAAATACAGTCATCCATAGCATTTCATTTCTGAATTCATGTGTCTAAGTAAAATCAACTAAGCATGAATGAAGAAGAAATCAATATGGCTCAGAATCAAGTAAACGTCATTTGCCTAAAAACTATCACCATTGTTAGAATTGTACATTAATTATGCAAAGAAATGAATAAAACACATCCTAACTTTAGCAATCCAAACTTGTATATTTTGTAGGAAGTAGTTTATTTACACATGTTAAACAAGATTCACAAATGAAAACTCTATATCTAATTTTTGTGTGTATCTTGTTAAAATGTAGAATTTGATTCAGTAGATTTGGGATGGGGCCCAAGATTCTGCATTTTTAACAAGCACTTAGGTGATGATGGTTCTGCTGCCCTGAAAATCCAGTTTTTGCAGCAGGGAAGTGAAGCATTTCACCCATGTATTTTTAATGCATAAAACGATTGTTTATGAAAATTAACCAACAATGAATGTACAATATGAATAAACTGGAAATATCAACAAGATATTTAAAATATGTCTAAAATGTCATTACAAAATTCTATATATTCATAAACACATCTCTGTCTATCTATACAATGTTAGTGAGTTTTCTTTCAAAAAGCTATTTTAACATCCTCTAAGTTTTTCTCAAGTGAGAAACTACCAAAAATAAATAATCGTGATTATGTATGCTACTTTCATGTAATAATATTGCTGCAATAGATAGTAAGCTATTTTTTTCTAATGAATAATCACATAGGATTAATTTAATAGAAATAACATGAATTATCTTTAAATAATAATCATTTTCCAAGAGAAACAAAAAATAATTCATAATCTCCTGAAATATTTTAGCAGCTTAAATATACAAAATCTCAGTTATTTGAAATGACATAATAAAATAACTCTAGTGATACAAGATAAGACTATTTCTAATAATCTTCTGAATAAAATAATTCCACCAGCTATACAAGATGTATGAGTATTATGAGCAATATACTAATGCACACACATTCCTTTCTACATTTATAGATACTTACAGATAGTTTGTATATATTACTTGTAAACCATTTCTATTTTTTGAATTTTATGTGTTGTTTTGGTATATGATGTACAAATGTGTAGTACTATTTTATCATAGAGGACTATTTATATCATAATAGTGCCATCATGCTGGTTGCAGCAGGGAGCCATGGCCAGGGCATCATGCTCCATGTAGCAGGTGGGAGCCCAGGAGCAGGCAGGAGATCCCATGCTGAGCACAGCTGCAGCGATCCAAATCACAGCTCCAGACTTGGGCCTCCAGCTCCACAGAGCATGCAGGATCCCCATCTACCCAGGTGCAGCTGCACCCAAATAGTGGCTGTGGACCGAGGCAACCCTGCCCTGTTGGGGGCTCAGGAAGGCCCTCCTGCCTTTGCAGGCTCGGAAGTGCCTGCTCCTCTACCCGACTTCTCCCCATTGTCAGTGCCTCACCAGCTCTGATCTTGGAGCAAAGTCAGGGCCAAGCCCAGGCACCATGAATGGCAGTAGGAGGCAGACAGATTTCTGGGGAAAAAGGGGCAGGTCCTCTGTGAGACCCCACCTTCAGGCTGGGGAGGACCTGATGGCTGTGTGGGGGGGCTTCCAGTTCCACAGAGTGGAGTGGGAACTTGTTTTTTCTGAGCCCATCAATGGTCGCCCATGGACCTATGCATGCACACTTCCTCCCCTCTGAGGCCCATAAAAGCCCCAGGCTCAGTCAGAGCTGAGCAGATGTCTGGACAACCAACTGCGGAGAGGAGATACCCTTTCTGTTGAGAGCTGCAGAGGTGATGGGATGACCTGCCTGGAGAGAGGAGCTTCCTTCTCTAGGGTCTACTCCCTGCTAGGAGCTGAACACTCAGCTCCTAGAACCTTGCTAGGAGCTGAACATGTGGAAAGGGATTTCCCACTCCAGGCCCCCTCTGAGTTGTTATATTGTTCAATAAAGCTCCTCTTTGTCTTATTCACCCTCTACTTGTCCATGTATCCCATTCTTCCTGGTAGCAGGGAAAGAACTTGGGTCCCACCAAACGGTGAAGCTGAAAGAGCTATGACACACACAGGGTTGAAACATGCTCTTTGGTTGCCATGTTGCAAGTGAAAAGAAGAAGAGAAAAGCTGCAGCCCTTCAGGGATCTCAGGTCTGGGAGTTCCCTGAGCCAGTGCTGTGACTCCTTATTTGGGCACCATGGTTTCTGTCATCTCCAAACTTCCAGGCTCCACTATGCCAGTCAGGGAAGCTACTTGCAGTGCTCCTGGAGCAACCACAGTTTCCCAGAGAGCTAACGCCCATGCAGGCACCTGGAGCTGCCCACTCCGTAGCAGTAGCCAGCGTGTCTGGCTACATAGTGATTGGACCCCATGCTTGCTTACACACTCCTTGTCACTCCACACCTGACTCGCAGTCTCCCTTAGAGGTGGGGGATTTAGGTCAGTAGTGTGATCTAAGCACAGCTTGCAAGGCTGAGTGTGTGAAACAAGCCCAGCTGGCCCAAGCAAAACTCAGACAAAGGCACAACTGGCCACAGGTTTCCAGCCAGAAAAATGACATTCCAATGATCTCATAAAAGCAAGATGCTGAGAATCCTCCTGAATGAAAACATATGCACAGAAAATTGGCTAATGCATGAGTAGTAGAAGCAGAGATAAGTGTAACATAGTCACAAGAGGTAGCTGTGGGTTACAATCCAGAATGTAGCTTTGCTCTAGGGAAAAATGCAAAATCTCATGTTCATGATCCATGATCACTTGATATGTGTGTGTGTGTGTGTGTGTGGCAGGTGTGGGGGTGGTGGAAACAGAGATACCTCTTAAGGAGATATCCATGCCCCTGTCTGAAGTTTCTGCTAAATAAACATTGTTCTGAATAGCTATTTACTGTTTGAGGTACTGCTTCTGGAGAGGAGAGTCCTAAAGTGGAAATGGAAGTACTGGTCAAGTGGAGACCAATATGTACCCAGTTCATTGACAATATCAACTTTTCTTAGTCTACTAAGCTCAGGGTCAGTTATTAGAACATTTTCATTTGTTTTATATCCTTTTGCCATTGTGCTACTTCATGCTCTTACTTTTTGGTCTTGGAAACATCTTTTAAATTATGGAAATACATTATTGAAACTTTAAATCTACTCTCTGAGAAATTATTATACCCAAAACCTAGAAAAGAAAACGTTGTCTATGAGATATTTGAATTGATTATATGATACAACTATGAAAATATTATATTTGACTGTTGTTACTATTTAAATAGGTCAATATATATATATAATATATTTGTGTAATTTATAAGCCATTTTAATGTTATAGTGTAAAAATGCTATATATGTCTATATAGTGGTTCTAACATAATAATTGCAAGATAAACAGGGTGACAAACTGAATGTTACAACCAGAGAATAACTTAGTAATTTCTTTTCTTTTTTTTTCTGTAAGAATGTGCTTATATTGTTTTTTTTTTAATTTTTTATATAATTCTTTTTATTATTATTATACTTTAAGTTATAGGGTACATGTGCATAACGTGCAGGTCTGTTACATATGCATACCTGTGCCATGTTGGTGTGCTGCACCCGTCAACTCGTCAGCACCCATCAACTCGTCATTTACATCAGGTATAACTCCCAATGCAATCCTTCCCTCCTCCCCCCTCCCCATAGTAGGCCCCAGTGTGTGATGTTCCCCTTCATGAGTCCAAGTGATCTCATTGTTCAGTTCCCACCTATGAGTGAGAACACGTGGTGTTTGGTTTTATGTTCTTGTGATACTTTGCTGAGAATGATAGTTTCCAGCTGCATCCATGTCCCTACAAAGGACACAAACTCATCCTTTTTTATGGCTGCATAGTATTCCATGGTGTATATGTGCCACATTTTCTTAATCCAATCTGTCACTGATGGACATTTGGGTTGATTCCAAGTCTTTGCTATTGTGAATAGTGCTGCAATAAACATATGTGTGCATGTGTCTTTATAGAAGCATGATTTATAATCCTTTGGGTATATACCCAGTAATGGGATGGCTGGGTCATATGGTACATCTATTTCTAGATCCTTGAGGAATCGCCATACTGTTTTCCATAATGGTTGAACTAGTTTACAATCCCGCCAACAATGTAAAAGTGTTCCTATTTTCCACATCCTCTCCAGCACCTGTTGTTTCCTGACTTTTTAATGACAACATTCTAACTGGTGTGAGATAATATCTCCTTGTGATTTTGATTTGCATTTCTCTGATGGCCCGTCTGACGAGCATTTTTTCATGTGTCTGTTGGCTGTATGAATGTCTTCTTTTGAGAAATGTCTGTTCATATCCCTTGTCCACTTTTTGATGGGGTTGTTTGTTTTTTTCTTGTAAAATTGTTTGAGTTCTTTGTAGGTTCTGGATATTAGCCCTTTGTCAGATGAGTAGATTGTAAAAATGTTCTCCCATTCTGTAGGTTGCCTGTTCACTCTGATGGTAGTTTCTTTTGCTGTGCAGAAGCTCTTTAGTTTAATGAGATCCCATTTGTCAATTTTTGCTTTTGCTGCCGTTGCTTTTGGTGTTTTAGACATGAAGTCCTTACCTATGCCTATGTCCTGAATAGTATTACCTAGGTTTTCTTCTAGGGTTTTTATGGTATTAGGTCTAGCATTTAAGTCTCTAATCCATCTTGAATTAATTTTCGTATAAGGAGTATGGAGAGGATCCAGTTTCAGCTTTCTACTTATGTCTAGCCAATTTTCCCAGCATCATTTACTGAATAGGGAATCCTTTCCCCATTTCTTGTTTTTCTCAGGTTTGTATATGATCAGATGGCTGTAGATGTGTGGTATTATTTCTGAGGACTCTATTCTGTTCCATTGGTCTATATCTCTGTTTTGGTACCAGTAGCATGCTGTTTTGGTTACTGTAGCCTTGTAGTATAGTTTGAAGTCAGGTAGCGTGATGCCTCCAGCTTTGTTCTTTTGACTTAGGATTGTCTTGGCAATGTGGGCTTTTTTTCTTGTTTCCATAGGAATTTTAAAGCCATTTTTTAAAGCAGTTTTTTTTCCAATTCTGTGAAGAAATTCATTGGTAGCTTGATGGGGATGGCACTGAATCTATAAATTACCTTCGGCAGTATGGCCATTTTCACGATATTGATTCTTCCTATCCATGGGCATGATATGTTCTTCCATTTGCTTGTATCCTCTTTTATTTCACTGAGCAGTGGTTTGTAGTTCTCCTTGAAGAGGTCCTTTACATCCCTTGTAAGTTGGATTCCTAGGTATTTTATTCTCTTTGAAGCAATTGTGAATGGAAGTTCATTCCTGATTTGACTCTCTCTTTGTCAGTTACTGGTGTATAATAATGCTTGTGATTTTTGCACATTAATTTTGTATCCTGAGACTTTGCTGAAGTTGCTTATCAGCTTAAGGCGATTTTGGGCTGAGATGATGTGGTTTTCTAAATATACAATCATGTCATCTGCAAACAGGGACAATTTGACTTCTTCTTTTCCTAACTGAATCCCCTTGATTTCTTTCTCTTGCCTGATTGCCCTAGCCAGAACTTCCAACACTATGTTGAATAGAAGTGGTGAGAGAGGGCATCCCTGTCTTGTGCCAGTTTTCAAAGGGAATTTTTCCAGTTTTTGCCCATTCAGTATGATATTGGCTGTGGGTTTGTCATAAATAGCTCTTATTATTTTGAAATAAGTTCCATCAATACCGAATTTATTGAGAGCTTTTAGCATGAAGGGCTGTTGAATTTTGTCAAAGGCCTTTTCTGCATCTATTGAGATAATCATGTGGTTTTTATCTTTGGTTCTGTTTATATGCTGGATTACGTTTATTGATTTGCATATGCTGAACCAGCCTTGCATCCCAGGGATGAAGCCCACTTGATCATGGTGGATAAGCTTTTTGATGTGCTGCTGGATCCAGTTTGCCAGTATTTTATTGAGGATGTTTGCATCGATGTTCATCAGGGATATTAGTCTAACATTCTCTTTTTTGTGTGTGTCTCTGCCAGGCTTTGGTATCAGGATGATGTTGCTCTCATAAAATGAATTAGGGAGGATTCCTTCTTTTTCTATTGATTGGAATAGTTTCAGAAGGAATGGTACCAGCTCCTCCTTGTACCTCTGGTAGAATTCAGCTGTGAATTCACCTGGTCCTGGACTTTTTTTGGTTGGTAGGCTATTAATTATTGCCTCAATTTCAGAGCCTGCTATTGGTCTATTCAGGGATTCAGCTTCTTCCTGGTTTAGTCTTGGAAGAGTGTATGTGTCCAGGAAATTATCCATTCCTTCTAGATTTTCTAGTTTATTTGCGTAGAGGTGTTTATAGTATTCTCTGATGGTAGTTTGTATTTCTGTGGGGTTGGTGGTGATATCCCCTTTATCATTTTTTATTGCATCTATTTGATTCTTCTCTCTTTTCTTCTTTATTAGTCTTCCTAACAGTCTATCAATTTTGTTGATCTTTTAAAAAAACCAACTCCTGGATTCTTTGAATTTTTGGAGTGTTTTTTGTGTCTCCTTCAGTTCTGCTCTGATCTTAGTTATTTCTAGCCTTCTGCTGGCTTTTGAATGTGTCTGCTCTTGCTTCTCTAGTTCTTTTAATTGTGATGTTAGGGTGTAAATTTTAGATCTTTCCAGCTTTCTCTTGTGGGCATTTAGTGCTATCAATTTCCCTCTACCCACTGCTTTAAATGTGTGCCAGAGATTCTGGTATGTTGTATCTTTGTTCTCATTGGTTTCAAAGAACATCTTTATTTCTGCCTTCATTTCAGTATGTACCCAGTAGTCATTCAGGAGCAGGTTGTTCAGCTTTCATGTAGTTGAGTGGTTTTGATTGAGTTTCTTAGTCCCGAATTCTAGTTTGATTGCTTTGTGGTCTGAGAGACAGTTTGTTATAATTTCTGTTCTTGTACATTTGCTGAGGAGTGCTTTACTTCCAATTATGTGGTCAGTTTTGGAATAAGTGTCATGTGATGCTGAGAAGAATGTATATTCTGTTGATTTGGGGTGGAGAGTTCTTTAGATGTCTATTAGGTCCGCTTGCTGAAGAATTGAGCTCTATTCCTGTATATCCTTGTTGTCTTTCTGTCTCGTTGATCTGTTTAATGTTGACAGTGGGGTGTAAAGTCTCCCATTATTATTGTATGGTAGTCTATGTCTCTTTGTAAGTCTCTAAGGACTTGCTTTATGAATCTTGGTGCTCCTGTATGGGGTGCATATATATTTAGGATAGTTAGCTCTTCCTATTGAATTGATCCCTTTACCATTATGTAATGGCCTTCTTTGTCTCTTTTGATCTTTGATGGTTTAAAGTCTGTTTTATCAGAGACTAAGATTGCAACCCCTGCTTTTTTTTTTTTTTTTTTTTTTTTTGTTCTCCATTTGCTTGGTAGATCTTCCTCCATGCCTTTATTTTGAGCCTATTTGTGTCTCTGCATGTGAGATGGGTCTCCTGAATACAGCAGACTGATGGGTCTTGACTCTTTATCCTGTTTGCAGTCTGTGTCTTTTCATTGGCGAATTTAGTCCATTTACATTTAAGGTTAATATTGTTATGTGTGAACTTGGTCCTGTCATTATGATATTAACTGATTATTTTGCTCATTAGTTGATGCAGTTTTTTCCTAGCATCAATGGTCTTTACATTTTGGCATGTTTTTGCAATGGCTGGTACCGGTTGTTCCTTTCCATGTTTAGTGCTTCCTTCAGGGTCTCTTGTAAGGCAGGCCTGGTGGTGACAAAATCTCTAAGCTTTTGTTTATCTGTAAAGGATTTTATTTCTCCTTCACTTATGGACTTAGTTTGGCTGGATATGAAATTCTGGCTTGACAATTCTTTTCTTTAAGAATGTTGAATATTGGCCCCCACTCTCTTCTGGCTTGGAGAGTTTCTGCTGAGAGATCCACTGTTAGTCTGATGGGCTTCCCTTTGTGGGTAACCCGACCTTTCTCTCTGGCTGCCCTTAACATTTTTTCCTTCATTTCAACTTTACTGAATTTGACAATTATGTGTCTTGGAGTTGCTCTTCTCGAGGAATATCTTTGTGGCATTCTCTGTATTTCTTGAATTTGAATATTGGCCTGCCCTACTAGGTTGGGGAAGTTCTCCTGGATGATATCCTGAAGAGTGTTTTCCAACTTGGTTCCATTTTCCCCCTCACTTTCAGGCACCCCAATCAGACATAGGTTTGGTCTTTTCACATAATCCCATACTTCTTGCAGGCTTTGTTCATTTCTTTTTCCTCTTTTTTCTTTAGACTTCTCTTCTCACTTCATTTCATTCATTTGGTCCTCAATCGCTGATACTCTTTCTCCCAGTTGATCAAGTCAGTTACTGAAGCTTGTGCATTTGTCATGTATTTCTTGTGTCATGCTTTTTATCTCTGTCAGTTCTTTTATGGCCTCCTCTGCATTGATTAATGTAGTTATCCATTCTTCCATTCTGTTTTCAAGATTTTTAGTTTCTTTGTGTTGGGTACGTAATTCCTTTAGCTCTGAGAAGTTTTTTTTTTTTTTTTTTTTTTTTTCTTTTTTTTGAGACAGAGTCTCTCTCCGTCGCCCAGGCTGGAGTGCAATGACGCAATCTCGGCTCACTGCAAGCTCCGCATCCCGGGTTCACGCCATTCTCCTGCCTCAGCCTCCCGAGTAGCTGGGACTACAGGCGCCCGCCACTGCGCCCAGCTAATTTTTTTCTATTTTTTAGTAGAGACAGGGTTTAGCTCTGAGAAGTTTGATGGACTGAAGCCTTCTTCTCTCATCTGGTCAAAGTCATTCTCCATCCAGCTTTGATCCCTTGCTGGTGATGAGCTGCGTTCCTTTGGAGGGGGAGACACGCTCTTATTTTTTGAATTTCCAGCTTTTCTGCCCTGCTTTTTTCCCATCTTTGTGTTTTCATCTGTCTCTGGTCTTTGATGATGGTGACCTACTGATGGGGTTTTTGTGTGGGTGTCCTTCCTGTTTGTTAGTTTTCCTTCTAACAGTCAGGACCCTCAGCTGTAGGTCTGTTGGAGATTGCTTAAGGTCCACTCCAGACCCTGTTTGCCTGGGTATCAGCAGCAGAGGCTGCAGAAGATAGAATATTGCTGAACAGTGAGTGTACCTGTCTGATTCTTGCTTTGGAAGCTTTGTCTCAGAGGTGTACCCCACCATGTGAGGTGTGGGGTGTCAGTCTGCCCCTAGTGGGGGATGTCTCCCAGTTAGGCTACTCAGGGGTCAGGGACCCACTTGAGCAGGCAGTCTGTCCATTCTCAGATCTCAACCTCCATGTTGGGAGATCCACTGCTCTCTTCAAAACTGTCAGACAGAGTCCTTTGCATCTGCAGAGGTTTCTGCTGCTCTTTTTCTTTTTGTTTAGCTGTGCCCTGTCCCCAGAGGTGGAGTCTACAGAGACAGGCAGGCCTCCTTGAGCTGCTGTGGGCTCCACCCAGTTCAAGCTTCCCAGCAGCTTTGTTTACTTACTTAAGCCTCAGCAATGGCGGGCGCCCCTCCCCCAGCCTCACTGCTGCCTTGCAGTTAGATTGCAGACTGCTGTGCTAGCAATGAGGGAGGCTCCGTGGGTGTGGGACCCTCCCAGCCAGGTGTGGGATATAATCTCCTGGTGTCCCATTTGCTAAGACCCTTGGTAAAGCACAGTATTGGGGTGGGAGTTACCCAATTTTCCAGGTGTTGTGTGTCTCAGTTCCCATGGCTAGAAAAGGGATTCCCTTCCCCCTTGCACTTCCCAGGTGAGGCAATGCCTGGCCCTGCTTCAGCTCTG